>NC_135233.1:616415331-616738664 GCF_051348905.1 Ranitomeya variabilis
GGTGTATATATATATACAAGACAGGAGAAGTGGTACTGTGCAGTGTATATATACAGGAGGAGTGGTACTGTGCAGTGTATATATAGGACAGGAGGAGCGGTACTGTGCAGTGTATATATACACGACAGGAGGAGTGGTACTGTACAGTGTATATATACAGGACAGGAGGAGTGGTACTGTGCAGTGTATATATACAGGACAGGAGGAGTGATACTGTGCAGTGTATATATACAGGACAGGAGGAGTGGTACTGTGCAGTGTATATATACAGGACAGGAGGAGTGGTACTGTGCAGTATATATATACAGGACAGGAGGAGTGGTACTGTGCAGTGTATATATACAGGACAGGAGGAGTGGTACTGTGCAGTGTATATATACAGGACAGGAGGAGTGATACTGTGCAGTGTATATATATACACAGGACAGGAGAAGTGGTACTGTGCAGTGTATATATACAGGAGGAGTGGTACTGTGCATATATATATATACAGGACAGGAGAAATGGTACTGTGCAGTGTATATACACAGGACAGGAGGAGTGGTACTGTGCAAGGTATATATACAGGACAGGAGGAGCAGTACTGTGCAGTGTATATATACAGGAGGAGTGGTGCTGTGCAGTGTATATATACAGAAGGAGTGGTACCGTGCAGTGTATATATACAGGACAGGAGGAGCAGTACTGTGCAGTGTATATATACAGGAGGAGTGGTACTGTGCAGTGTATATATACAGGACAGGAGGAATGGTACTGTGCAGTGTATATATACAGGACAGGAGGAGTGATACTGTGCAGTGTATATATATATATATATATATATATATATATATATATATATATATACACACACAGAACAGGAGGAGTGATACTGTGCAGTGTATATATACAGGACAGGAGGAGTGGTACTGTGCAGTGTATATATACAGGACAGGAGGAGTGGTACTGTGCGGTGTATATACAGGACAGGAGGAATGGTACTGTGCAGTGTATATATACAGGACAGGAGGAGTGATACTGTGCAGTGTGTATATATATATATATATATATATATATATATATATACACACACAGAACAGGAGGAGTGATACTGTGCAGTGTATATATACAGGACAGGAGGAGCGGTACTGTGCAGTGTATATATACAGGACAGGAGGAGTGGTACTGTGCAGTGTATATATACAGGACAGGAGGAGTGGAACTGTGCAGTGTATATATACATACATATATGCAATTTTCGTGTGTAATGACACTGAAAACTATATGGATCTTCTTAAACAGATAAGCAATTATTCTTCCTCTTGACATCACTTTGGATATTTGAGAAATCGTCATCTCGGGGAGCGATGATCTGATCTGAAAGGAAAGGAATGGACAATACTTTATCGCTCACAGGTCAGACGTATCACTCTGTACCTTTATCAATGGCTTTAACAGACACCTATGTAAGCACAATAGTGAAGTATATCGTGGCACAGCTGTGTTGGTGCTCAAGATAGGTTGCCCACGCCAGTAAGATTATAGAAAGTAAATAACTTGGCACTCAACTTGTGTATAGTGATGATTTTAAGAATTAAATATTTATTACTTGGATCGCAGTCCAGCATAAACGTTTTGGTCAAACCAGCGGCGGACACCGCGTTGATGCACGTCATCCATTTACAACTTATTGGGGCCGGTAACACAGTGGCACCTATCCTACAGGACTCTCAAGGAGACCTTGAACAATAGAATTTTGTGCCACTACACGAGTAACTATTGGCCAATATATACAATAACATTTATGGTGAGGAACTCATTATTATATGCCAGCACATTGAAAGTTACCCTGCTCTTTAAAGGGAACCTGTCACCACGTTTTTGGAAGATGGGATAAAAATAGCGTTAAATAGGGGCAGAGGTGGGCGTTACATTAGTGTGTGTGTTATGCGTTTATTACCCACCTAAGTTGCCGAAATAACTTTGCAAAGTCTCCGTTTTCGCCTGTCAATCAGGCTGGTCAGGTCGCATGGGCGTTGTCTTCCCCCAGATTTGGCGTAGTTTTCCGTTGGTGGCGTAGTGGTGTGCGCATGCCCAAAGTCCGGAATCCTCTTCCAGGGGATTTAAAATAGCGCGGTGTTCGTTATTGCATTGGTGATCGGTGGGCGCGGCCATCTTCCTTTGGCCGCGCGTGCGCAGAAGCGGCGCTCTGCTGGCCGCGGCTTCAGGAAAATGGCCGCCGCGATATCCATCTGCGCACGCGCGGCATCCCGCGGCCATTTTCCTGAAGCCGCGGCCAGCAGAGCGCCGCTTCTGCGCACGCGCGGCCAAAGGAAGATGGCCGCGCCCACCGATCACCAATGCAATAACGAACACCGCGCTATTTTAAATCCCCTGGAAGAGGATTCCGGACTTTGGGCATGCGCACACCACTACGCCACCAACGGAAAACTACGCCAAATCTGGGTGAAGACACCACGCCCATGTGACCTGACCAGCCTGATTGACAGGCGAAAACGGAGACTTTGCAAAGTTATTTCGGCAACTTAGGTGGGTAATAAACGCATAACACACACACTAATGTAACGCCCACCTCTGCCCCTATTTAACGCTATTTTTATCCCATCTTCCAAAAACGTGGTGACAGGTTCCCTTTAATTCTATGGGATACATACCTATCCTGGCTATCCTAGTTACCAACCTTACCACAATTTGAAGAACTATGCGTTCATATCCAACTGATCTGAGGTCCATTTACAATTAATATATAGGATCTTACCTATACTCTGCGACCCTCTACATCTGACAAGCAGTCGGTCTACTGAAGAAGGTCTTATTGTTTTGACCGAAACGTTTATGCTGGACTGCGATCCAAGTAATAAATATTTAATTCTTAAAATCATCACTATACACAAGTTGAGTGCCAAGTTATTTACTTTCTATAACCTATGTAAGCACAACATGTAGAAAAGTAGCAGCCGACAGCACTTCAATATAAGGATGCACGTTCCGAGTCCAATGAAGCCAATTGGAGAACAAACAGTCAAAAAACAAAAAAGGAGCAGCATCCAGACTTAGGATAAAAGTCAAATCAGTATCTCAATTCGCAGACACGGTGTTTCGGGCTGTTGGCCCTCGTCAGTGCGAAGCCTGAGAACTGATTTGGCTAGGTGAGAGGCTCTGGACTGGGGTCTAAGGGGTAACGTTTCTCCTTATGGAGAGTGACAAACAGATTATTTTCCTTGCCTGGATTGTGCATGCTGTGGGAAAATACTGAAGGGCGATTTCTTTTATCACCCAAATACTGGGAAGACATTTTCCAAAAGGGCTCATTTCCACTGGCGAGAGACAAATCGGTCCGTAATCTGGACCGAAAAAACGGATGTAACGTATGCGATTGTCATGCGAGTGTCATGCGAGTGCAATGCGATTTTTAATCGCGTCATCCGTATGACATCAGTATGACATCCGTATTGCTGTCCGATTTTTACGCACCAGTGTCCTTTGAAAAGCCGGCAATTCAGCGCCGTGTACAGTAAAATGACACTGACAGGTTTTTTAATTGACGCCTCTCCATTATTAATCTGGCTTAATGTCACCTTACAATAGCAAGGTGGCATTAACCCTTCATTACCCCATATCCCACCGCTACACGGGAGTGGGAAGAGAGTGGCCAAGTGCCAGAATAGGCGCATCTTCCAGATGTGCCTTTTCTGGGGTGGCTGGGGGCAGATGTTTGTAGCCAGGGGGGGCCAATAACCATGGACCCTCTCTAGGCTATTAATATCTGCCCTCAGTCACTGGCTTTACCACTCTGGCAGAGAAAATTGCGCGGGAGCCCACGCCAATTTTTTCCGCCATTTAACCCTTTATTTGAGCAGCTACAGCGGCCAAATTTTGCACATACACACTACTAACATTAGTAGTGTGGAATATGCAAAAAAAAAGGGGATATGAGATGGTTTACTGTATGTAAACCATGTCTCATATCATGTCGGGTTTGTGAAGGAGAAATGAGAAGCCGGCAATTGAATTAGCGGCTTTTATGCTATCTAGCGCTGCATTAAATATAAATATACATATATAGGTGTCTCACTGACATATATATATGTATATATACACATTCTATGTGTATATATCTAGTCTATTCTAACCTGTCAGTGTGATTTTACTGTACACCGCGCTGAATTGCCGGCTTTTCAAAGGACACCGGTGCGTAAAAATCGGACAGAACTCGCATGGTGCGAGTGCTGTGCGATTTTTTTCTCGCACCCATTGACTTGCATTGGCGAGTCTCGTCCGAGACTCGCAGCAAATCGCAGCATGCTGCGATTTTTTTCTCAGTCCGATTTCGGCCGAGAAAAAAATCGCAAATGAAAAGACACCTATTGAATAACATTGGTCCGAGTGCAATCCGATTTTTTTTCGGATTGCACTCATCCGTTTTCCTCGCCAGTGGAAATGAGCCCTAAAGGATACACTTGTACTCCGAGTTTTGTTATTTACATGACTGTATGCCTTGTGGGCTGGTGTATGTGGGTGAGAATTTTATGGAGGTCAAGGCGAGCATTAGCAAACATAAAAGTACTATTAGAACTAAATAACTTGATTTACCAGTCCCTATACATTTCTGTGAATGTAGACATTCGGTAAACCAACTTAGGTTTAGAGTCATAGATAGTGTCCCTGTACAGAGGAGAGGGGTAGGGGGATAGAATAAAAATCCTAAAGAGAAAAGAGAGGAGATGGATTTCCACACTGGGTACATTACAACGCAGGGGTCTTAATGCTGATTATAACTTACAGATATGTGTAACCTGATCCCCCAAATGGCGTCTCATTGGTGTATTGTTTTTCATTTTTTACTTTTTTCTCACTTTTCTTTTTTTCTGTATTCTTCATATACGGGAATTGATATCCGGGGACGGCCTGAGAGTCCTGAAGATGGATTTCAGGGATTATAGTATTACGTCCAAGTTTGGATTTGTCTACTATTCCCCATGGCCTCTGTTTGTCCCGATTGTCATTTTTATTTATATGTATAAATATGAAAATATTTTTGTGTATATGTTAGCCTTCTCTGTGATCGGTGCTACTGTGCATTAGTACACTTGGCATGGTGATTTAGCGCCAATTGATTTGACTCATAGATTTGTAATAACAATGCTCGAGCTCGGTTTTGTGTTATATGCGAGCTTTGGAAATTTCTGTACAAAATGACATACAATTGGGATGCCATTACATTGATGGATGGATCATTTAAGATAACTAAAAAGTGAGTTTTCCCCTACTGCAGCGCACTCACATGAGCGTCCTTCCGTTTCTAGGCTGCACGCTGGACCCAGTGTCCGGATAGTGCAGTCACGTGACTTAGTCATGTGGTCAGGCTCCTGTGACGTGTGGCGGTGGCACATATGCATGCGAAGTTTGTTTGCCGGCGGTGAGACAGCGTGCGATACCTCAGCTCGGGATGTCCATAGCAGTGTAAGTACGTGTGATTGGCTTGCAAGCATTGCGATTTTGGCGCCAATACTACTTGAACACAATCATTGGTTGATGGCATTGTTTTCTATGGTTACTATGTGTCACGAGTTTGGACTGGTCCGTGTTCTTCTTGACCAATAGGATGCTCAGCAGAGATTGGTTTGACAACACAACGGGGCGGATAGTGTGCAATATTATTTATTATTGATATTACTTTATTTTATGTCTGTCACGCGAGATGCTTATGGTATATGTACTGATTTTATGGATTATGTGAGACTTTATATTTGTGTAAAATGTAAGCGGGCAGTACCTTGTTAGTGAATGGCGTGCATGTGTCTACACACTATATAAGGCTGCCATTTTTTTTTATTGTTTATACTTGATAAGGACAAACACTGGTCGAAACGTTGCATCATGGCGGAATAAAGATTTTTTTCTCTTTTTCACCTGAACTGGATGCTGCTCCTTTTTTAACCTACGTAAGCACAGTACCTGCAGAGCTCTCGATAGCTCTTCTGTCCACTGTCTGTCTGCCAGAGGATGTCACAAATGCCGCCGTCCTCCTAAGACATGATCAATTAGATTACAATATTTCTACCACAATCTGTCATGTGATTCTGAGGTAAAGGGGTTGGTAAAATCTGCTATTCGGGAATCTGGATAACATCCTCCATGGATCTTGTCATGGTGGTCAATAGAGTGGGTCCCACAATATAAAACAATCTGAACTGACGCTTATTAACCACTGAACAGCACGGAATTATTGACAATGACAGGAAAGCGTGTACCGGATGGGGGGCAGCGTCAGCTCTCTGATGTGTCTCCATCTCTCCAGGAAACTTTCCGACCATCTTCTCTTCTTGTTATAGTGTATTAGGACCTTCATGAGCTCCGGTTCTCTTCTACATCTGGTACCAAACCCAAAAATATATATAGTCACTGACAGACAGATATCCATGTACACAGCTACGGAGGGGACTGTGGGCAAGTGAGACATTATTTATAATAGGGTGACAGATACAAGCTGCACTGTTGATTTGGAAACATCAAGCAACTATATGGGTTAAAATGGATATAGAAGACAGGGAGTGGTTAGCTCAGCCTCAAGTGATGCTGGGAAAGTGATTATTGTGTCCTGGACATCCAAGAGTAAGGTGCATGCGATAGAGTCTCATGACAGACTGAAATCACACCAGTTCTTCCTGAGAAGCGATTGCTGCAATCATAGAAGCAGTCAGGACAGCCTCAAGATAGAAGTGAGAGAGCTACAGCACCGGATTCATACCCCATCCCTCACTTCACTGCATGAGCAAGTACAGTTCTGCTTAAGTTAAGACACTGTGTGAAAATATGTCAAACAGAAATCAGTCCCAGGAGCGCTGAAGGAAACTCAGACAACATATGTAGTTTACCACAACGCGTTTCGACGGTAAACACCGTCTTCTTCAGGTGGGAGTAACTCCCACCTGAAGAAGACGGTGTTTACCGTCGAAACGCGTTGTGGTAAACTACATATGTTGTCTGAGTTTCCTTCAGCGCTCCTGGGACTGATTTCTGTTTGACATACGCTCTTATCCTCCCTTGGAGGTATTCAGTTGGAGCTGCGGTGGTGCTCGACATCTCCCCTTCCCTGGGTTGATTCCTCTGCGCTCCCCTGTGACTGCTTTCACTGTGTGTGAAAAGACTTTCATATATGTTGATGAAGCATTGCATGAAGAGAAATGATTCTATGTGATGAAAAGAAGCTTGAATAAAATCCCTGTGATAAACTTAAGCTCAGAACTGTGTCATAGCTGTGTGCCTGTAAAACGTTACCTCCCATCTACTGTGAAGAATTATAACTAACGGTCTCCTTGAGTAAGATTTCCCCAGGATTCCAACAAGAACTCATGTTTCCTTTGTATCACCCTCATATACTGAGTGGCGTGCATGCATCAAGAGTTAAGCACCAATCCTGGCTATCGACCCTTCTAAAATAGGCAGGCAATCAACTGATGAGAGAGCAAAATCATTGGATGCAATGATTTTCAATTAAACCCAAAAATCATCATTCTCGGCTGCACATCTTCATGTGTAAGACCATGTAATAATGTATGCCCTGAACAACAGTCGCTCTGTGTTTATAGTAAGGTCGTTTGCTTGTGAAATCAGCCCATGAAATGACTGCTGATCAACTCACGAATAGCCGATGGACAAACTCGGCATTACTCTGGAATAAACAACCTGTCATGATCTCTGCAGGCAGAGATCATAGCAAGCCTATAGAGGGACAAGCTCTCGGAAGATGGAACTATACTGACCATGAACTAAGCCTGCCGCGCAACTAGAAATAGCCAGGTAGCATTTCCTATTTATCGCTAGATGCCCAGCTCTGGCCTAAGACCTAGATAGCTAGCAGAGGGAAATATAAGACCTGGCTCACCTCTAGAGAAATATTCCAAAGAAGACAGTAGCCCCCCACATATAATGACGGTGAGTTCAGATGAAACTACAAACGCAGCAGGAAAATAGTCTTAGCAAATTTGAGGTCCGCTTACTAGATAGCAGAAGACAGATAGTATACTTTCATGGTCAGCAGAAAAACACTAACAAAACACCATCCAGAGATTACCTTAAACTCTGGCATTAACTCATAACGCCAGAGTAGCAATCCCTGATCGACGAGAGCTTTCCAGACACAGTAACAAAACTTCAGCTGCGAACTGGAACAAATAGGCAAAACAAAACATGGACAAAAGTCCAACTTATCAGTAGTTGTCTAGAAGCAGGAACAAGCACTGAGAGGCATCAGATAACATTGTTGACCGGCAAGAAACCACCAGAGAAATGAGCTTAAATAGCGACACCCACTACTGATGGAATCAGGTGAAACAGGAAAGAGGATGACAAGTCCAATTCCACAAGCGGCCACCGGGGGAGCCCAGAATCCAAATTCACAACAGTACCCCCCCCTCAAGGAGGGGGCACCGAACCCTCACCAGATCCACCAGGGCGACCAGGATGAGCCCTATGGAAGGCACGAACAAGATCAGAAGCATGAACATCAGATGCATTGACCCAAGAATTATCCTCCTGGCCGTAACCCTTCCAGTTGACCAGATACTGGAGTTTCCGTCTGGAAACACGAGAGTCCAAAATTTTCTCCACAACGTACTCCAACTCACCCTCAACCAACACCGGAGCAGGAGGCTCAACAGAAGGTACAACAGGTACCTCATACCTGCGCAATAACGACCGATGAAAAACGTTATGAATGGAAAAGGACGCAGGGAGGTCCAAACGGAAAGAAACAGGATTAAGAATCTCCAATATTCTATAAGGGCCGATGAACCGAGGTTTAAACTTAGGAGAAGAGACCCTCATAGGGACAAAACGAGAAGACAACCACACCAAATCTCCAACACAAAGCCGAGAACCAACACGACGATGACGGTTGGCAAAACGCTGAGTCTTCTCCTGGGACAACTTCAAATTGTCCATAACCTGCCCCCAGATGTGATGCAATCTCTCCACCACCGCATCCACTCCAGGACAATCCGAGGATTCCACCTGACCGGAGGAAAATCGAGGGTGAAACCCCGAATTACAGAAAAACGGGGACACCAAGGTGGAAGAACTGGCCCGATTATTGAGGGCGAACTCTGCCAATGGCAAAAAAGCAACCCAATCATCCTGGTCAGCAGAGACAAAACACCTCAGATATGTCTCAAGGGTCTGATTAGTTCGCTCGGTCTGGCCATTAGTCTGAGGGTGAAAAGCAGACGAAAAAGACAAATCTATGCCCATCCTAGCACAGAATGCCCGCCAAAATCTAGACACAAATTGGGTACCTCTGTCAGAAACAATATTCTCAGGAATACCGTGCAATCGGACAACATTCTGAAAAAACAGAGGAACCAACTCAGAAGAAGAAGGCAACTTGGGCAGAGGAACCAAATGGACCATTTTAGAGAAACGGTCACAGACCACCCAGATGACAGACATCTTCTGGGAAACAGGCAGATCTGAAATAAAATCCATCGAGATGTGTGTCCAAGGCCTCTTAGGAATAGGCAAGGGCAACAGCAGTCCGCTAGCCCGAGAACTACAAGACTTGGCCCGAGCACAAACGTCACATGACTGCACAAAGACTCGCACATCTCGTGACAGAGAAGGCCACCAGAAGGATCTTGCCACCAAATCCCTGGTACCAAAAATTCCGGGATGACCTGCCAATGCAGAAGAATGTACCTCAGAGATGACTCTGCTGGTCCAATCATCCGGAACAAACAGTCTATCAGGCGGACAACGATCCGGTCTATCCGCCTGAAACTCTTGCAAGGACCGCCGCAGATCAGGAGAAACGGCCGACAAAATTACTCCCTCCCTAAGGATACCTGTGGGTTCAGAATTACCAGGAGAGTCCGGGTCAAAACTCCTAGAAAGGGCATCTGCCTTAACATTCTTAGAACCCGGTAGGTATGACACCACAAAATTAAAGCGAGAAAAAAAATAAAGACCAGCGCGCCTGTCTAGGATTCAGGCGTCTGGCAGTCTCAAGATAAATCAAATTTTTGTGGTCAGTCAATACCACCACCTGATGCCTAGCCCCCTCGAGCCAATGGCGCCACTCCTCAAACGCCCACTTCATGGCCAAAAGCTCCCGATTCCCAACATCATAATTCCGCTCTGCGGGCGAAAATTTGCGAGAAAAGAAGGCACAAGGCCTAATGACGGAGCAGTCGGAACCTTTCTGCGACAACACTGCCCCAGCTCCGATCTCCGAAGCGTCAACCTCAACCTGAAAAGGCAGATTCACATCAGGCTGACGCAACACAGGGGCAGAGGCAAAACGGCGCTTAAGCTCCTGAAAGGCCTCTACAGCATGAGGGGACCAATTAGCAACATCAGCGCCTTGTCTGGTCAAATCAGTCAGTGGTTTAACGACATCCGAAAAACCAGCAATAAATCGGCGGTAAAAGTTGGCAAAGCCCAAAAATCTCTGAAGACCCTTAAGAGAGGAGGGCTGAGTCCAGTCACAAATAGCTTGCACCTTGACGGGATCCATCTCAATGGAAGAGGGAGAAAAAATATACCCCAAAAAGGAAATTTTCTGGACCCCAAAAACGCACTTAGACCCCTTCACACATAAAGAATTAGACCGCAGAACCTGAAAAACTCTCCTGACCTGCTGGACATGAGAGTCCCAGTCATCAGAAAAAATCAGAATATCATCCAGATATATTATCATAAATTTATCCAGAAAATCGCGGAAAATATCATGCATAAAAGACTGGAAAACTGAAGGGGCATTAGAAAGACCAAAAGGCATGACCAAATACTCAAAGTGGCCCTCGGGCGTATTAAATGCGGTCTTCCACTCATCCCCCTGCCTGATCCGCACCAAATTATACGCCCCACGAAGATCAATTTTAGAGAACCACTTAGCACCCTCTATACGAGCAAACAAATCAGTAAGCAATGGCAATGGGTATTGATACTTAACAGTGATCTTATTCAGAAGCCGATAATCAATACATGGTCTCAAAGAGCCGTCTTTTTTTGAGACAAAGAAAAACCCAGCTCCCAAGGGAGAAGAAGATGGACGAATAAGTCCCTTTTCCAAAGACTCCTTTATATATTCCCGCATAGCAGCATGTTCCGGCACAGACAAATTAAACAAACGACCCTTTGGATATTTACAACCCGGTATCAAATCTATGGCACAATCGCACTCACGGTGCGGAGGTAACGACCCAAGCTTGGGTTCGTCAAAGACGTCTTGATAGTCAGAGAGGAACTCAGGGACTTCAGAGGGAATGGACGACGAAATAGAAACCAAAGGTACGTCCCCATGAATACCCTTACATCCCCAGCTCAACACAGACATAGCTCTCCAGTCCAAGACTGGGTTGTGAGACTGCAACCATGGCAATCCCAGTACCAAATCGTCATGTAAATTATACAGCACCAGGAAACGAATAATCTCCTGGTGATCCGGATTGATACGCATGGTTACTTGTGTCCAGTATTGTGGTTTATTATTAGCCAATGGGGTGGAGTCAATCCCCTTCAGAGGAATAAGAGTCTCCAAAGGCTCTAAATCAAAACCACAACGATTGGCAAAGGACCAATCCATAAGACTCAGAGCGGCGCCAGAGTCAACATAGGCGTCCGTGGCAATGGATGACAAAGAGCAAATCAGGGTTACAGACAAAATAAACTTAGACTGAATGGTGCCAATGGAAACAGACTTATCCAGCTTCTTTGTACGCCTAGAGCATGCCGATATAACATGAGTAGAATCCCCACAATAGAAACACAATCCATTCTTCCGTCTAAAATTCTGTCGCTCGCTCCTGGACAGAATTCTATCACACTGCATACTTTCTGGCGTCTTTTCCATAGACACCGCCAGATGGTGCATCGGTTTGCGCTCCCGCAGACGCCTATCAATCTGAATAGCCATTGTCATGGACTCATTCAGACCTGCAGGCAAAGGGAACCCCACCATAACATCCTTAACGGCATCAGAGAGACCTTCTCTGAAAGTTGCCGCCAAGGCGCACTCATTCCACTGAGTAAGCACAGACCATTTACGGAATTTTTGGCAGAAAACTTCAGCTTCGTCTTGCCCCTGAGATAGTGCCATCAAAGTTTTTTCTGCCTGAAGTTCCAAATGAGGTTCCTCATAAAGCAAGCCCAAGGCCAGAAAAAACGCATCCACATCGCGTAACGCAGGATCCCCTGCTGGCAATGAGAAGGCCCAATCTTGAGGGTCACCCCTGAGCAAGGAAATCACAATCCTAACCTGCTGAGCAGGGTCTCCAGCTGAACGAGACTTCAGGGACAAATAAAGCTTACAATTATTTCGGAAATTCTGGAAGCTAGCTCTATTCCCTGTGAAGAACTCCGGCAAAGGAATTCTCGGCTCAGATACCGGAGCATGTACCACAAAATCTTGTAAATTTTGTACTTTCGTGATGAGATTATTCAAACCCGCAGTTACACTCTGGAGATCCATTATTGTCAGGTGCACACAGAGCATACAGAGATTAAGAGGAGAGAGAGAAAAGAGACTGCAGCAAGGCAGACTGGAGGAAAAAAAAAAAAAAAAAAAATTCCAGCAGACTTCTTATAACTCTCCTTTCTCAACCTGGGTCTTTAACACTTTATGGGCCGGTCAAACTGTCATGATCTCTGCAGGCAGAGATCATAGCAAGCCTATAGAGGGACAAGCTCTCGGAAGATGGAACTATACTGACCATGAACTAAGCCTGCCGCGCAACTAGAAATAGCCAGGTAGCATTTCCTATTTATCGCTAGATGCCCAGCTCTGGCCTAAGACCTAGATAGCTAGCAGAGGGAAATATAAGACCTGGCTCACCTCTAGAGAAATATTCCAAAGAAGACAGTAGCCCCCCACATATAATGACGGTGAGTTCAGATGAAACTACAAACGCAGCAGGAAAATAGTCTTAGCAAATTTGAGGTCCGCTTACTAGATAGCAGAAGACAGATAGTATACTTTCATGGTCAGCAGAAAAACACTAACAAAACACCATCCAGAGATTACCTTAAACTCTGGCATTAACTCATAACGCCAGAGTAGCAATCCCTGATCGACGAGAGCTTTCCAGACACAGTAACAAAACTTCAGCTGCGAACTGGAACAAATAGGCAAAACAAAACATGGACAAAAGTCCAACTTATCAGTAGTTGTCTAGAAGCAGGAACAAGCACTGAGAGGCATCAGATAACATTGTTGACCGGCAAGAAACCACCAGAGAAATGAGCTTAAATAGCGACACCCACTACTGATGGAATCAGGTGAAACAGGAAAGAGGATGACAAGTCCAATTCCACAAGCGGCCACCGGGGGAGCCCAGAATCCAAATTCACAACAACAACCATTCTGATCAGTTAGTTGTAAATACCCAATATCTCATGTGTTACCTCTGTAGTAGCTGCCTCTCAGCCAGCGGATTGAAGCTTAGGTAAGACAAAGCAATGGAGGCCGAACCTTTCACTTGCTGTGATGGGATGGACAGGAGTGGACACAACAAATTCACAATATCAATGGAAACCAATGCTGCAGAAAGGCCTAAGAGCAAAAGATAACAAGGAGATCAGGATGCCACTGCCTCCAACAGAGGTCAGAACGCTGCCGTCACTGCCTCCAACAGGGGTCAGTACAATGCCGCCGCCTCGAGCAGGGGTCAGGACAATGCTGCCACTGCCTCGAACAGGGATCAGAACAATGCCATCGCCTCCAACAGGGGTCAGGACAATGCCGCCGCCGCCTACAACAGAGGTCAGAACGCTACCGACACTACATCCAACAGGGGTCAGGACACTGCCGCAGCCTCCAACAGGGGTCAGGACAATGTCGCCGCCTCCAACAGGGTGTGGTGCAGTGACCAATGTTGCAGCCAGGGGGCGCTGCATGTGCACTTCGGGATGCACTTGGAGACATAATTGTGTTGAAACAACGACTGGTCATGTGATTGATGGACGGTATGTATCGCAGAGGTGGGTGGCCCTGTGATGGAAGCCTGGGTATGTTTTGCTCAAGCAGATCTACTACTGAGGGATTTGTTTACATTGGGAAGGCTTCCAGGTGATTGGAGAGATGGGTGGGTTCAGTCACCTACAAACCCACCGAAAGAGGCGTGTCTGAACACGTAAGGTGGTTTTGTGTGAAAGGACCTGTGGTGATGTCACGCTCACCTGACTGGCCATGTGACAGGTACCTGGGTGTGGTTACACCTATGTAAAGGAGGTGTGTGTAGCACATAGAGTGAGTGTTTGGGACTCTGTCAGAGTGGACACACTTCCATGTGTCCTGGCTGGACACCGCAGAATGGCCTGTGTGCTTTAGGTCCTGGACGGTCAGTGTTGGAGGCTCTTGGGATTGGAGTCGTCCTGGAAGCACTGTGAGACCATCGACCTGGACGGTCAGTGTTGGAGGCTCTTGGGATTGGAGTCGTCCTGGAAGCACTGTGAGACAGTCGACCTGGACGGTCATTGTGGTGAGGACCATGGGACTGACCGGTAGTGAGCATGAGGAGTGGAACTCCTGAAAGGTAACCCCGGACAAGGGGATTATATTATACAGCAGAAAAGCCTATCGGCTGCATGAACGGACTGAGGATCGTGATAAGTTCATGAAATGTAACGCAATGGACTGTACGTCATGTGGTTTATGACACTTTAATAAACCAAATAAGACTGTTATGTGTGAGATGTCGTGCCTGAAGTGTTTATCCTGCTGCCAAGCGAGTATTCCCCAACCCACTCAGGTAGCATATTCCCACAAGGGGTTAGGACAATGTCGCCGCCGCCAACAGGGGTCAGGACACTGCTACCGCCTCCAACAGGGGTCAGGACAATGCTGCCTACAATAGCCGTCAGGACACAGCTGCCTACAACAGCAGTCAAGATGCTGCCGCCTACAACAGTGGTCAAGCCACTGCTGCCTACAACAGGGGTCAAAACATTGTTGCTTACAACAGGGGTCAGGAATCTGCCATCTATAACAGGGTTCAGGACACCGACGCCTGAAACGGGAGTCAGGACACCGCTGCTTATAACAGGGGTCAGGACGCTGTCGCCTAAAACAGGCTTCTTTACTGCAGTCTAATTTGTGCATGAAAATGCAGTTGTTAACCCATAATGCACAGTGCTGTCCATGCAAGTCTTCTGAGCACATGTGATGTATATGGCGGCTTAGACGTTGAGCCCACTCCATGTGAAGTGAGGGCTGTAGAGCTATACAGCTGACAACCTTCTGAAAGTTATCCTCAATCCATGCAGATCAATATATACTGACCACAAACTGCCCCTAATAACAGCACTCTATGGCAAAATTATTCCTGCCCCTAGAGGAGAAATTAACCCACATTAACCCTTGCTGTGTTGGGTTAAGTTGTAATGAATGTAAAGGCTGGATGCAGGCCCATGAAGCTATCGTAGACTGAGGCCCCTCATCTACATATGCCTGAAGCAAATGCATTAGTGCAGACATAAACCCATTAAAGGGCATAAATTTACGGATACAAATTTATAGATATAAGGAGGAGTGTTTTACCTGCCCGAGTATGGGATAATCTGGCTACACAGTCCACAGCCAGAGCCAGGGTGTCATAAGAGCGTGGGGTCTCCAGTAACTCTACTAGTGTCTGTATGCCAACAGCACACGTGTATGATGGATCCTTATCAGGGATGATGGGCGCCAATACCACCAACTGCAAGAGGAGAAAAAGAAAATCAATGATAACATTAAAGCAGAAGCACACAGCTCCAGCAACTTAAAGGAGATGACCGACGATGGCTCAGGGAATATATTTTAGGTGATTTCTTTAATTTCTACATAGTTATAGGTCATACATAGGCCCCTCTGCCATAGTGTGATGAAGATTGGGACAGCCCTAGTCCAGATTTCGTATTGGGGACCAGGAGTGTTGGGTTTTGCCTTTCGCCTGTATTTTGCAAGTTTTTAGTTAATATTTATCACTACTAATCTGGAAAGACTGGTTGACTATAAAAACCCTTAAAGAATGTAGGTTTATTGGGAATTGGGTTAATTAAAATACGGTATGTGCATTTTAATATAAAACACAACACTTGACCAACCCGGGAACGGGGCGCAGGTGACTCATCCGGGAACAGGGTGCAGGTGATCCACCTAGGAATAGGACTGGGATGACCAACCCGGGAATAGGGCGTAGGGTCACCTACGTTCCCGGGTTGGTCATCTGAATCTCGTTCCCAGGTGTTTTTGGATGGGTCACCTGTGCCCTGTTCACAGGTGGGTCACCTGCACACAATACCTGGGTGGGTCACCTGCACCCTGTCCATGAGTGGGTTATGCCCGAATGATCTCACAGCAATGTTTTTGTGCAGAGGTGGTAACAATTGTGCAGCGGTTTAGTATTATGTACTGTCGCGGGTGTTTTTGTGCATTTGTTGTTGATGTTGTCTCCTGCACTGCACGGTTTTGCTAGTGAATAATATAATTGCACTGATTTGATCGGGTGCAGACTGATACGGCATGTCATAATATACCTGAAACGCTGCCATCGCCCTGTGATTCTGATCGGCTGACTCTAGGAATAGGGCAAAGTCGCTCCACATCAATCTTCCATTCTGGGTAATCTCCCTTTGTTGGTTTGTACTGTTAAAAGCAAAAGTGGCTAAAGCCTCTCCGGCTGTCAGGCGGACGGCTTCCTCCGATGAGCGGAACAGGAGGAGGACGTGAGAGTAACTGAAGCCTGAGCCTTTCCCAATCAGCTCCAGATTCTCACTGTGACCTGCGAAAATAATAGGAGACCTGAGAGGTTTACGGCGTAACAGAGAACTTGCATGAAAAAAATTAAATTGCAGGAGTGAGGCTGTCACGTGTATGAAGGCTTCCTACACCTGATACATATCTTTTCTAACTCTAGACACAGTCAACATTTATTTTGGTTTCTTGTGTTCTTAACCACTGAGTTGGTCGGTGTGTTTATAAGTCATGGGGTTCGCATTAGACATAAGAAAATCAGAGGCTTGTGGTCACTTGCTTCATTGCCCTGGAATCTATGAACTAACCTGTCATGCTCTGGAGCAGCGCTCCTCATAGTAACCAGAGCCAGGATCAGGTAAATATTACACGAGCGTTAGAAATGGCTGCTTTTCCAAAACTGTTGACAATGACACTGCGATGATAACTGGTGGATAGTTGGGGCAGGAGCAAATCAGTCTCATGGGTGTCAGGGTTATGGTGGATCTCCGCATCGACAAAAAGAGCATTTGCCAAGTGAGTCTACAATCAGCGGCCTTCACCTCCCGACTTCTCTTTCCATGGTTTAATTTAGGAATGGACTCTGCTCACTGTCTGGGGCCACTATGTAGGCATTATACAGGACTAGTAAATGGCACCGTATTGGGACAGTATTAATCTCCATCACTTATTTATATAAAAAAAAATTGCAGCGATGGCTTTTACAATCTGTACAGGGGCCTTCACACTTGGCTGTTGCTGAACAGGAGGTGGATGAGCAGTTTTACCCTGATGGTCACTAAACTCCTGCAGTTACAAAGATTTACCAGGTGCAATGCAAATATACTGATAGCCCGTGTATACCCATACCTCCCAACCGTCCCGATTTCAGCGTGACAGTCCCGCTTTGGCACCGGGGTCCCGCTGTCCCGCTTCGGGCATTTAAAATCCCGAATTTGCGGCCGCCGGTGAAGCCCCGCCCACTTCCGGGACGTAGAGAGAGCCCGATTAGTACCCGCTGTTCGTTCCGTTCCCTGGGACTGCGTTGTAGCCACGCCCCCTTGAGTTGCCTCACCGCCCGCCTCCGGCTTCCTCCTCAACTATAGACGTGGGCGGACTCTGAGGACAGAGCGGCAGCACCCGGACTGGTTTCTGGCACGGGGGCAGAGTTGTGAGACACTCCGTGTCTGCGTGACCGCGGGAGCAGCGAGCGGATCTCCAGACTGTAAGTGAATGTATGTGTCTCTCCCCCTCTCCATGCAGCGCTGCCCTGCTGCGGTTACAGCAGAGACTCTGACAGCATAGGAGGACTGACAAACTAAACTTTGTCTCCCCATGGTGCGCGCACCCCGCTCCCACTCTCCCCCTGGTACCCATCCATCGGATTCTCCACCAACCTGGTGCAGCACCCCTTACATTCTATGGGGGCTGCCACCTGCCTGCGTTACATTCTATGGGGGCTGCCACCTGCCTGCGTTACATTCTATGGGGGCTGCCACCTGCCTGCGTTACATTCTATGGGGGCTGTGCAGCATTATATTCTATGGGGCTGTGCTGTATTACATTCTATGGGGACTGAGCTGTAATGCTGGATACAGCAGTCAGCGGCGCAGCTGGATGACACCATTCAGCGCCGTGGGAGTGGAAGCTGCCGGCTGCTGCGAGGGAGCGCGGTGAAAGGTGTTTGTGTGTACTGATGGAGAAGGCAATGATGGGGGTGGGGTAACCATGTGTGGCCATTATACTGCACCCAGCATTGTGTGGGGCCATTATACTGTACCCAGCATTGTGTGGCCATTATACTATACCCAGCATCGTGTGGGGCCATTATACTGTACAAAGCATCATGTGGCGCCATTATACTGTATGGACCATCACGTGGGGCAAGTATACTGTACGCAGCATCATGTGGGGCCATTATACAGTATGGAGCATAATGTGGCCAATGGCCATTGTACAGTATGGAGCGTCGTGTGTGGCCATATTTTTTTGTTCATAATTATTGTTAACGAAACATTGTGATTAGAAGTGCTAAATGGGTGTGGTTGGGGCGTGGCTAGTTGTGAAATGGGTGTGGCCTAAAATTTGCCGCGGCGCGCGTAGCGTGCCGCTGACTTTGTCCCTCTTTCCCTTCCCCTAAAGTTGGGAGGTATGGTATACCTCGCTATATCCCCCAGTGCATACGTCACCATATCCCCTCCCCAGTGCATGCATCGCCATATCCCCCAGTGCATGCATCGCCATATCCCCCAGTGCATGCATCGCCTTATCCTCCCTGTGCATGCATCGCCATATCCCCCCAGTGCATGCATCACCATATCCCCCAGTGTATACATAGCCATATTCCCCAGTTCATACATCGACATATCCGATTCCCCAGCGCAAACATTGCCATATCCTTCAGCGTATAAATCGCCATATCCCCCAGTGCTTAGGACTAAATCTGTATAATAAATGAATAGTGCACCATCCAGACCAACCTAGAACTGATGCTGCAATGGTAAGTGCCGCCTCCACCTTAATGTGTGCTGACTGAGAGTGCCGCAACAATGCGATCAGGAATTTCAGCCCCCGGGAACTGGCGACAGCGCTCTGAATTTTAACATGAGGAATAAAGCCTAAGAAAGAATAGATAAAAAAATGTGACTCGTCATTGCATAAAAAAATAGGGATTTTATGTGTACCGCAAAGTCCCTTTCTCCGAGCCACTCATTGGGGGACACAGGACCGTAGGTGTACGCTGCTGCCACTAGGCTAGGAAGCTGACACTAAGTAAATACAAAAAGGGGTAGCTGCTCCTCTGTAGTATACACCACCCATTGGCTCCGGATAGAACCAGTTCAGTGGCCAAGCAGGAGATTAACAAAATTAACCGTTGGTACATGTCAAAACTATAACACTCATCATAGGTAACAGGCCAAAAAGGGTGGGTGCTGTGTCGCCCAATGAGGGGACATTAGGGGACACAGGACCGTGGGATGTCCCAAAGCAGTCCTTGGGTGGGAAATAACATCACAACAGAGTAAACTCACGGTGCCTGCTGTCTAAAAGTGCGCTACCGCTGCCTGCAAAATTCATCTACCCAGGCTCGCATCTGCAGATGCCCAAGTATGGACATTATAATGCTTTGAGATAGTATGCAGGCTGACCAGGTTGCAGGTGAAGGGAGATTCCTGCAGGACACCTAGGACCAGATTAAGGTCCCAAGCCTCTAGAGGTGCTCTATAGGGAGGTACCACGTGGGAGACTCCCTGAAAGAACGTTCTCACCTGGGGTTTGGAAGCAATATTAAGCTGGAAAAGGACGGACAAGGCCAAGATCTGCCCCTTGAGGGAGTTCGGCGATAGCCCCAAGTCCAGATCAGATTGAAGAAATTCCAAGATGGTGGGAATGTTAAAAACCAGCAGAGGGCGACCTCTGCTTCTGCACCATTCAAAAAAGATTTTCCAGGTCCGGTGATAGATGCGCAATGACACTGGCTTTCGAGTATTGATCAAGGTGGAAACTACTTCGCGGGAAAAACCCGTTTGGGTCAGAACCCAGGATTCTATTTTGTATCCCGAGAATACCAGATCTCTGACCCACTCGTGAACGACTGCGAGACAGATATGGCTAAACAGGAGTAGGCGGCCGCCTACTCTGCTGGTGTCGTCCGGACAGTATTGCGAGTCATTTAGTTGAAGATCTTTGGGGTCTGGATCCCCTAGATCTGGACTGCATGGGGCGGCCCTTCCACGAGTGGTTGGGCTTGTATGAGGTCTATGGACTTTTTTCTCTGACAGCGGGACGCCCGAACTGGGGGACCTGGCTATAGAGGACCACCCGTAATTGCTGGAAAAGGACCGAAAACGAGTCTGCAGCTGTCAGCGGATCGGTCACCTAATTCTCTGCTGGGGAGGGGATTTACCCTTCCCCCCTGTAGCATCCGAAATCAGTTGGCCCAGCTTTTCACCGAATAAGCGAACACTGAGATAGGGAAGGGACGTTAAGGCCTTTTTACATGCAGAGTCCGCTCGCCAGTTTCTCAGGCATAGCGCCCTTCTAAATCGCTACTGTGTTTGAAGCTGTAAGTGCAGAGCAATTAGCCGCGTCCAGGGAAGCATTTACGAAATAATCACCAGCCAAAGAAATTTGATTGGCCAACTCCGCTATCTCGGAGGGGAGATCACTCTTCTGTATGTCCTTATGCAGGGAATCTGCCCAGTAAATCACGGCTTTGGCTACCCAGGTAGCTGCAAATGAGGGAAAAAGTGCTGAGTCTGATGCCTCAAAAACCGAACGGGCGAGGTTCTCAATCAGGCGATCTGTGGGATCTTTAATGGAGGATCTGTCCGGCAGGGACAGAGGAGTCTTAGAGGACAATCAGGATAGATCCACTGGAGGGGATTCTGTCCATTGTTTGGGGAGGTCAGGAGGACATTGCGTTATCCGTGAGGGAAGGAGAAAGCTCTTTGTCGACCTGCAGTGACTGGTTGACAGACTCAATGAGACTATCCACAGTAGCCTGATAACCTGGCGACTCTAGATCAAGGGGCCCATCAGACTCAGAATCAGATTCATGATCGCTATAGGCGCCTGGAGAGGGAGAAGTGGAGCTAACGGACGCCGGGGCACCGGAGGGCCCGGGGGACACAAGCTATGTAGTCGCTTCCTAGATGCCTGTTTGTGTCTTAAATGAGAAAGGCCCCTGCAGGCCGGTGGTTCCCCTGATGTAGGGGAATTCTCTGAGACAGACAGATTAGTGGTCCTGCTCCTGGAGGGATCCTGATTGGACTCAATCACCTTAGTTAAAGAAGCCATAGCTTGCGATAGTGACAAGGCCCACTCAGGGGGACTGGTCACCGTGGGTTTGATCACGGTGGGGGGGCTCCTGAGCGCATTTAGGGTCGCCAGCATGACAGTGCGGAGCAGTATGCCCACTTGGTAGCGCAGCCGGACAAGTGCAAGAAGTGAAAAACACTGTATGTGCCTTAGATGACTTTTTGGAGGTTTTAGATAGAGACATGCGGTATCCCTGTTAACCCCCAAAATACTGCAGGGAAGGCTAAGTGTGGCTGAAAAGTCAGCAGAGCACTTTGTGCTGTAAAGTCAGCGTAGCACTTTGTGTGCTGCTGTAAGGGAGGCAGAGCACTTTGTGCGGCTGAGAAAAGGGGACCTGCGGGCAGTGTGGCAGAGCACTTACCCAGGTCCTGTGCCCCTGCTTCCCCAGCGGTCTTAGGCTACGTTCACATTTGCGGTCCTCGCCGCAGCGTCGGGCGCCGCAGCGGCGCCGCATGCGTCATGCGCCCCTATATTTAACATGGGGGCGCATGGACATGCGGCGCACTTGCGTTTTGCGCCGCATGCTTCGCTGCGGCGCCCGCGTCGGTGCGCAGAGGACGCAGCAAGTTGCATTTTTGCTGCGTCCAAATTCAATGAAAAAAAACGACGCATGCGGCGCAAAACGCAGCGTTGTGCATGCGTTTTGCTGCGTTTTTATTTGCGTTGTGCGTTGCGGCGCCGACGCTGCGGCGCACAACGCAAATGTGAACGTAGCCTTATAGCGGCAGTGCGGTGTTTCTTCGTCCTTAGGGGAGCTTAAGATGACCGCCAAGATTAGGAAGGGCGCTTCTCGCAGTGTACGAGAAGCGCCGGGCCGGTGGTTGGGACCTCGGGCGTGAGGTGCGCTGTGGGCGGAGTTTTCTGCCTGCGGCCTAGTCGAGGCCGAAGCTGGGGACTAAATTAGCGGTGCCCAGCCGAGGAGAACTGGCCGGACCAGTGACGCTGTAACTCACCCGAAGCCTAGGAGGATCGAGGAGCAGAGCTGCAGCTCTGCAGGAAGTCAGTAATGCGAGGAGGACAGTGCAGGAACGCTCGATCCACCATCCCCTTTGGGGGAGGTGGAGTGGGACCGTCCAGCTCCATGCAGCACCACTATTCATTCAGTGGTGGTGCAACGGGAGCAGCTGGACGCCATGGGGAGGGACCCTCTATTCTAAGGGTTCACTCCCCTAGGATTTCACAGGGCTGTGTCCGGCTGTGGCCTGGCTCAGAAGGGGGTACATGGAAGCGATACTCTGTGTTCTGTCTGTTGCTGGAGAGGGGAGATCGGCGCCCTGAAGGGAACCGTCAACCCTAAAATAGCTCAGGCCTGGCTTCTCACGTCACAGGAGAGGGTACGAGGAGGCGACACTCGCCGTGCTCGCCTGTTGATGTTTGGGGGAGATCGGCTCCTTCAAAGGGTCCGTCGCCCCAGTCTTTCTCTTGAGCAAAAAGGTATAAACAAAATATAAAAATAAAAAAGTATGGTCTGAACAGCAGACCCAGTGTGCCTCCTACGGACACTAAGCATGAACTGGTTCTATCCGGAGCCAGTGGGTGGTGTATACTGCAGTGAAGGAGCTAACCCTTTTTGTATTTACTTAGTGTCAGCCTCCTAGTGGCAGCAGCAAGCATCCACGGTCCTGTGTCCCCCAATGTGGCGATGGAGAAATGGGATTTTGTACTCTCTCATTGAATACATTGGGGGAACACAGGACCACTGGTATACATCCCCAAGGGAAGCGGAGTCTGCAGGGGGAGAAATGATCCCATCTTCGGTGTCTCTGTCCTGAAAGTGATCCGAGGAACAGCTCTGGAGAACAATCCTATGTCTGCAGGAAAGTGGGGTAAGCAGGTTCTGCGCAGACCAACTTAGAAAAGCATACATTGTTGGCCAAGCTGAGAACCGACTTTAGATTGGGAAAAGATGGCCAGGTTACTTATGGTGTGGGTCAAAGATCTGATCCATTCAGAAGGTTCTGAGGGGGATCTGAAAGGTCCTGAGGAGCATGGTTGACAGCATGCTAAGCATTTGGTGCAGCGTGAAAAAATTAAAGAGATGAGCAAGAGGTTGAAGATAGAAAGGACCAAAGACTGGAAACAGGAGCCACCAAGTTTCCAAGGGATACCCAAATGCCTGGACCGTTGTAACTGTACCCGGGGTGTCACGGATCCCTTCTCCGTGGTGTCACTTATTCGTCACGTGCCTGCTCTCACACGTGACTTGGGGTTGTGCCTGCAAGGGTGAATCTATCTCCCCACTCTCAGTCCAGCATTCAACCTCTGTCCTATACTGTGATGGGAGGATAAATCACACACTGACCCAGGCCACACACCTGCTCATACACGCTGCCACCACTCATCGAATACACGGGCGATGAGTCCCGGAAATAATAATATTGATAAAAATATGTCTATCACTCATAAGGCTCACACACCTTAGGCTATGAATTCTTTTAAACATTCAAGGTTCAACTTGTTAAAGTTTTATACTTTAATAACAAAAGGTTCAATGCTTACAATAAGAAAAAGGTATAAAAATATGATAATAAAAAGACATACAACTTATGCAAAACAGTATCAAAATAAACAGGAGAAACTTACAGAAATTATCTAACTGGTAGTTGCTTTCTGCTCCCTGAGGGTAGGACGAATGTAGATTGGATCACATCAGCTTCTCAGGCTGCCCCCATCATGTGAACACAATTCTCTGTCTGCAGCCTAAATTTATAACTTTGGTCTGGAGGTCAGGCTTCTAGACCGACCCTCAGGTTAATATCATAATTGCTGGCTTGTTGATTGGCCACGGCTGTGCTACTAATGAATATATTATTTTTTCTCCTGAGACACTTGTGGAGCGCCCCCACACCGCCGCAGGGCCGAGGGGTACCCGGAGCCAGGTCTCTGAGTCTCAGTTCTGGGGTTGTCACGGTGGCTAGACCCGGTCCGTGGCCCTGTCTGTCAGTGGGGGACATCCGGTGCAATAAGTGGTGTTGTAACGGTGCAGTTGTGGGGTGCAGGTCGCGATAAATAATGAGGACACCAGGTTGCAGTCTCTTTACCTCTTTACTGAAGATCTCTGGGTCCTCAATCCAGAATACGGCTCACCAGGCTGCGCAAGTCCGGCCGGTCCAATGACACTTCCAGAGTTCTCTTCACAGGAGGAAATCTGTGCCTTCCCCCTAGCGCTATGTGTTGTAGTCCTTCCCTGCTGTGCTTACGGAAAGTACCCCACAACTGTTGTGTCTGTTTCTGATGTTCCCTCACAACTCGACTAGAAGATGTTCTGCTAATCCTCCGTCCCTCCCTGAGGTTCGGGTAGGAACGGCACCCGTTTGACGGGTAGGCCTGAAGTTCTTCCGGGACCCTAGAGACGCCCCTCTCCCACAATTGCCTCCCAAGACTTCATAGGTGATTTGAGTTAGACAGCCCGCCTGAGACTGACTGCCCTGCCGCTGTTTGGAGTATTGCTTGAAGCTGAATGTTATTCTACTCCCTCGGGGTTCCGGCCACCGGTAGTGCGCCTCAGTAGGATGTTG
Source organism: Ranitomeya variabilis (assembly GCF_051348905.1). Classification (NCBI taxonomy): domain Eukaryota; kingdom Metazoa; phylum Chordata; class Amphibia; order Anura; family Dendrobatidae; genus Ranitomeya; species Ranitomeya variabilis. Next base: position 616,440,379 of record NC_135233.1, read on the forward strand.
CTTCGGTCTTACAGCACGACTCCTACTGGTATTTCTCCTTTGCGTGATCCCGTTTCTCACTCAGCACAATCTATCTCTCTTCTAATCCTTTCTTGGGCACCGCCGCTACCCGGAGCAGGCACGGTCCCGTTACGTTCGTTCTCGTTGCCAAGCCTCTGTCAGGATCCCACCCCTGACAGAGACCCTACTGTATCTTCCCCTACAACACCCTCTGCCACAAGGTGTTGCCTGGTTCCAACCCAGTCAGCTTTCTGATCTAACTTCCTGCCTGACCCCCAGTTTACCCACTATGGTGGGGAGTGGCCTAATGAATAGCACCCTTAGCTCCCCCCGGAGGCCCGGCTGTGAAATGTATTGGTGTCTGTGATACCTGATCAGATGAACTCCTTCAGTGCCATCGGACGCACCATAGCTCCCCATAGTGGCGGAGCCACAGTACTGCAACGACCAGGACTCTGGGGCGCTGCACTTGTGAAAAGGTTCTCAGGAATAGATGCCCTCCAGCCGCAATTAGCATCTCCTCTCCAAGACCTAGGAGGTGCCAAATGTTACCTTTCTTCTTGGCCCTAGCTAGACCTCCTGGTGAGATATGGAGACACAATTTCTACTAGTCCCAAGGAAGTACCTATTAACACCTAGGTGCGACTTGCCTTCAGGACAGATGTTACATTATCACTAGTCACACATATAACCCTAGACATATGTCACTACACACATTATTATTATTATTATTATTATTATTATTATTATTTATTGTTATAGCGCCATTTATTCCATGGCGCTTTACATGTGAGGAGGGGTATACATAATAAAAACGAAAAACACACACATAATAAAAACACACATATAGATATACTGTATATACACATATTTCACCACACGTGGTAATAGCCCTGGGTGAGTGTTGTATATTAGACACACCGGGATAAACCCACCCTTACAAAAAAAAACACAACATGGGGGATGAGGGAGCCCCAGGGAGGAAAGAGGAATGGGACATGAGGAGGAAGGGGGAGTGCAGGACGGGGATAAGATGATGCTCGCATCTTCAAGCACTCAGGGGTCACTCCTTTGGTGGCCTCTCACAATTGTGGGGACTCCAGCATTCCACTGCGGCATATGACCAGCAGAGACATGGTGTCCGCAAGGATGTACACTACTGTGGCGCGCATGGGGTATCCTCCTCGGGGTAAAGAAATGGATGGGGATATCAGATCCACCTACCTATGGAAACTAGGCTAAAAATCAGTTGCCTAGACTCTGAGGAGGAGAGGGTATAGCTAAAAAAAAATTCCACCTAGTGGCAAGCATCCGAGGTTCAGGGCGTAAACCCCTGGTCCCGCACCCCCCACTCCTATAAACAAGAAAACGTCTGTAACCTGAATTTCTGCTGGTTCATGGTGAGTAAACAGCAGACTTCTATTAGGTGTTTGCCTACAAGCTTTATGTTTGGCCACATGTCAGTGAGACATGCTGCAAGCCTGACGGATGCTGTTGACTTTCCAGAATGACCGTTTCCACCGAGATCTATCAGGAGCCATTGTTCCTGTGTCCCGGTATAATGGATGAGACCTGGGGGGGACTGAACACGGCAAGTGCAAATCTAACATGTCAAAGAATATTTCTATGCATTTGATTATAAAGATCTGAGTGTTAATACTGACGTCCAGTTGTGGATCATGCGTGCTTGGGTGAGAATGACATTTTCTTTAGTGTTTACTGGAGTCTACTTCCAAACACATCTCAGGTTGAATTTGCTACTTTACTTTCCCTATGCTTTACACTGCAAATCAGCTAAAGCTCTAAAATAAATCAGATTGCCCCTGCATGCCCCAGGCACCTCTGCATGAAGTATACATACCCACACCGAGACAGATGTGCCGCAAAGCTTGTATTGCACCAAGAACGACATCCTCCCTGGGGGATCTCAGGAGGCGCACCAGCTGACGAGCCCCATTAGCAGACATGACTGCATTCCTCAGGTCGTAGGCTCCTTGTATCAAGACCCTCAATCCCCTGGTTCCAATTAGATTTAGGATGTAAGATGGAGAGGAGAGAAATTCTACCAGCAAAGGTATGCCTGGAAAATAAGCGAAAAGGTTTACACTGGAGAGTAAAGTCTCTACCATATGTAGTGCTACTGACCGTGTAATTGCTGGTGGCGCCTGTCATTAGCACGCTGTGCATTATCCACCATTCAAAGTCAGGACACATAACACCCACCTATCAAGGCCAATATAATAAGATGGAAGTATAGCTTGGAGAGTCTCCCTTAACAAAAAGTATAAAACATAACCTTTAATGGTACCATTTTTACCTCCTGCCACTGTAGGGTTCATTTACACCCTCTAAGTAATTTTCTATTTTTTGCTCTCCTGATGAATGCCTTCCATTGGGGAGGAAACATGTAGGGAGTTTTTAACTTGTGTGTGTATATATATATATATATATATATATATATATATATATATATATAGTGGGGAATCAGTAGCAGCCTACACTTGGGGACTGTCCTTGTGAGAACAGGAGCAATGCAGGGGCACGACAGGGAGTAAGAGAAAAATCTCCACCCCATACATATATTCATTGTTCCTGTTGCCTGTGATCCTGCTACGAACACAATTCTACGAATGGGTGAGACCAAACCATTTTTTAATGAACAGTGGTTGAGTACTAGCACTTTATGTATGTGTATATTGTAATTGTGTGTCACGTTTTCTTATGTTGTGTCCGTAGTCATGAATTTTTAATATTGAATAATTAAAAGTTTTGTTTTATACTTTTTGTTAAGGGAGACTCTCCAAGCAATACTTCCTACTAGCCCTGAGGGTATTTAATAGTGAAGTTTAAAACAAAACCACTATAGCTGGTTTTCAATATAATAAAATAAATACAGGATCCAAAAGTAAAAAGGTCACAGATACCGACCTATCCTTGCCGCAACCATTCTCAGAGTCTCTGTTTCCAGTCCTGACGGGGACCACAGGGTCTTGGCAATGGCCTCCTGTGTGAATTGAGACTTGCTCCTTCTTAGTAGACGTACGAGGGGAGAGAAATTGTTAGATTCAATGACTTTCTTCTGTGCGTGAGGATTCTCTTCTACAAGCCTGGAGAAAAAACATCAACATCCAAGCACTAGTTACATCATCTCTCTATAGAACAAATAAAAAGTTTTCTGTATAAATTTATAGCCTTAGATCCCATTAACAAATCCAAGTTCCGTGTAGTTTTTTTTTTTTTTTTCACGTGTACCAACTATGGCTTTTTTAGATGCCATCCGTGTCATATTTGCTTCCAACATGGACTTGTAAATTCGGCCTTGTGTAATGATAAGTTCTGCAACTTTTTTCTAAACTTTTTCTTCAATTCTTTACCAATTTCAACCCTTCTTTTTACAGTCAGGAAATAGAAGCATTTTAAGGAGTTGAAATCTCGGAACAATAGTTTCTGAAAGAATCTGACTGGAGACGCAGCCATGTCACCAGTCTAAGCCGTAATTTTTTTAGACACTTCTGAAGATAAGAATTTTACATCACCCATTTAAATGAAGCCATTTACAGACCATGGACAGGAGACAAGGTTTCTAGGCGAGAGAAAAAATCATATCTTCCTTCTAATCTCATATTACCCCCGCGGACGAGTGAGCCACATATCAGTTTGTATTAATGACTAAATTCCTTTATGCATATGGATATGAAAGTCTTACAAATCCATTAAAAGAGAGACCTGTATGTGACCTGGAATTGGCTCCTTTGTGGTTCCAGATGAAGACTTACCAATGGAGCATAAACACCTTCGTAAATACCCTGGGGCGATTCCTGGAGCGAGTCATCCACTGCCTTGAATGGTGCACGTATTGTAATGTATTAATATGCCGTTACAAGTGGACAAGAAGAATCCTGTCTGCTCGGAGATTAACTGTTCTTTGAGGTGAAATATCGAGCAGTGACATGACAGACCCATGTAAAGTGTGAGATTACCTTGTTAGCTTCATATTGCATTTCTAACAGAATTCCCCAAAAATTGTATTCAGATCCCGATGGAGCCATGAGTTCAATTAGGCAAACTGATTCCAAAACTTGCAATTTTGGACTCCACTTGCCTCATTGAATTCAATGGGTCCGCTGGAGACACATCTGAATCCCTATAGAGAATTGCGATGTTAACCAGGCCTTATACAACCTACAGATAGTGACGTACGATATCCCACCAGTTCACGAAATCAAGGGATCACTGCCCCTCCACCCTATGACACACTTTGCTAATCTTTATTTCATGTATACTCTCACACATTTCCGTGTTCGCTGTATTACCTGTACAGAGTTTTCACTGCTGATATCTGGACATCTCTTTTATGGGATTTTAACATCTGATGGAGACATGAACCAATATTTTCATTAAGGAAAATATCCTGATTACTCCGGTTTCCTTCAGCGATGCTGCCAATAGCACCACTCCAAACCGTCAGCAAGGAGAGCACTTGACAAACTTTGAAAAGCTTTACCAGGATGCCTAGAAGACCGGCTTCTTTACCAATACTGTCCTTACACATCACTGACCCGGCTGCCATAAGGTCCAAGACCTTTAATGTTGACTTCAGAACATCCTCTTGGTTCTCCTGCTCTAAACTAGAAAGCAGCTTGATGAGCACAGGCATTACAGTTTTTGACACATCTTCTGCAAAGTCTTTATCTGCTACCAGCTCGTATATGCAGCCCATGACCCCAGGAAGCAGCAGTTTATACCCATCAAAGATTAGAGATACTAGAATCTTGAAGCCATCCACCTCCACCATCTTTCTTCTCACATTCTTATGCTGCAAGATACACTTAAACAGATTTAAAATTTGCATTTTCACATCCTCTGCAAAATTCTTCTTAAGTAAATCGACCAAGTTAGATACCAGCCCCTCATCTACAAGATGGTTCAAATGACACATCGACTCCTGATCCTCCGATTGGCGAGTCAGCTCTAACATGACCATACAAGCCCCCCTGACTACATCTTCTGCATTGTGGTCTAGGAGAGCTACTAGTTTTTTATACACATTTAAGTCCTTATTTTGAAGACTCAAAAATAATTTTATAAGGTTGGCGTGATGAAAGACAGTAGAGATTTCTATTACTCCCTGCCGGCAGGTGTTCACGTAGGAGACATCAGCTCCATGACTGACCAATAACTGTACCATCGGGCGACTTCCACATGCCACGGCCAAAAGCAAAGGTGTGTTTTGAAGGTCATCATTGGTCTTCTCTTCTAGGTGTTCATATCCTGAAGATTCAATGAGACGCTTAGCAAGAAGGAGATGATTTTTGAAGGCTGCATGATGGATTGGAGACCACCCAGAGTCATTCATGGCTGCCATATCAGACAATCTGTAACAAAGCAGAAGATTTGGGACATCACGTCAGTATATAAATGCTACAAAGAGGACGGAAGCGCTGGTGGTGTCACATAATATATGGGAAGTGTTGCTACAAGATTCTTCCACTTTAAGAGAATTTAACTTAGTAGAAATAGTTAGGTAACGCACTTGTATTGCGCACAGATCGTATAAAAACCTTGAAGGGAATGGAGAGAAACATATTTCGAAGTTCTCCTGCATCTGACTCATGACTTTTGCATTTTTGTGCCATCACCGTCCTTGCATTTGCATGGTGTGTGTCATCCGTGTGCAGCATATTGTCAGATGATAAGTGCCTTTCATCTGCAGAGCGACGAAGATGTCCTTGAACCCGATTCTCAGATACAGAGAATATTTCATTTTACTTGGGTGCATACAACTCGTAGCTATATACAAAAACATCTTTTTGGAGATTGTCAATTATAGATAAAGTCATGTAGCATCTCTACATGTTGCTTGGAAGAATGTTTCCTTGTGCAAAAAGAAATCTGGTTCGCCAAGTGCAGCAAGCTAATTTTAAGACAGAAGACTATAACTTAAAAGGGCAGCCCAGAAATTTCCAAACTTCTGGACGGTGTAATTTTGAGAGCAGAGCTGACGGCTGGCTCATCCATGGATGATTTAGTGTAGGATATATCCATAAAGGAGACAGCACAGATCCTGGACATTGGCCCTCAGCCTTTGTAAGTAGACTGGACTCTTACCTGCGGTCAGCTCCCACAAAGGCCGATGTGGGTGCAGTTATGCATGTTGTCTCCTGGTCCATTCTGTGTGAGATTTGTAGGGAAGGTCAGTTTTCTGAGCCCACGGAACAGTGATTAGAGGGAGTGTCGGAGCCCTCGCTCTGTGTGTACAGCTCTCAGCTGTCATTAATTACACAAGCTCTTAGCAACTTCACATGTGCACTCAAGAAAATGCAGATCCAAACTTTGTTCTCAAGAATTTTCTTCTCAGGGAGGTATCACTTGAAGCAATTTTTTTCCTGGCATATTTGCATGACTTTATTTTATTTTTTTGCACTAAGACGAAATTCATAGTAGCAAAATATAAAATGCACTGCCAATAATGCTTTGTTTTGCTTAATTTTTCTGTCCTGTTGGGTTTCGTGAGTCCTTTGCATTCTTGTTAAAATGCAGCATGCTCTAGCAAAAAAAAAAAAACACGTATATTTGACAAGATAAAATACGCAATGAAAGACACTTGAAATCCATGGCATAATAGATAAGGGGGTGTGCACACGTTGAGTATTTGCAGCAGATTTTACTGCACCAAAATCAGAGTCTTGGCAGTAAAATACGCACATTTTGAAGTGGTTCTTTTTACCATGCATTTTCAATGTGATTTTTTTTTGCATTCTTATCCTATTTATTTGGCTGAGTGAAAACGCTGAAATAATTGACGCTGCAAATTTAAAAAAAAAAACAGCTTTGATGTTTTAAATCTGCAAGGAAAAAATAAGCAGCATTTGCATGAGGTTTTAGAAATTGTATTCATTTTGCTGGTACTGTAAACTGCAGTGGTTTTTACCCTTGAAAAATGCAGAGTGTAAACGAGCCCTAAGTCTAAAAACACAAAATGAGGCCATTAAAAAGTTAAAAGTGTTTTTATTATGATTATAAAAAGTTTCGTATTATACTTTATTTCCTAAGGTGTCCTGTTCTTCAAACCCCATCTCTGAGCTCAGCAGCACTTCTGGTTTGTGCTGGAGAGTTTCCTGTATCAACAATGACCACTGATGTGTGAAGGGAGAAGGCTAAACATGCACAGACAGAAACCGGGGCTAGATAATTACTCTTTTTAATTGCAAAGCCATCCATCCTTCTCTGTCTATACATTAACCATGATGGAGAATCGGGCTAGCTTAGCCTGCCCCCTTCATACACCTATGTCGAACATAAACTGGAAGTGCAGATGCCGAGACCACGTTGATATTGGAAGATTGTGGCAACTTTATATTCGGTCACATCTAAATAAAATTTTCTTTACGCTTAACTCCTTTCAGGAAACTATCCCAAGTCTTAAGTAGAAAAATTACACGGTGCGACCACAGAAATATTAGAAGTATTATATGACACATTTAGAGTGAAGTGTATCTAAGACGAAAAATGCTAAAATCCATACAGACATCTCCAGAGAGAGAACACTTCACCCTCATGTTGAACATATGGGATTAATTATAACTGGGCAAATGTTAAAAATATAACACTAAAACCTCCATTGAAGTAGGGACCTCCTGCAGTGACCAGGTAACTACATCATGAGATTTGCTCCGAGAGCTAGACACTAAGCTTGGGAATCGTCATTTTAGAGGCAGATAAGTACACTACCAAGGCATGAGCTTCCTTGATCAAAGCACGGGTCCCAGAATTTTTAGAACTAGTGGTCTTTGATGAATTTTGGGATTTGCAATGATGTTTATGGGAGATATATTTTCGGCATTGTCACAAAGGGACGAATATAACACATTCACTCACATCATCATGATGCCATGTTTCATCTCTATAGAAAGGTAAAATCGCAATAGTAAACATAACGACAATGTCTACCGCCTGAGACCTCCAGGGGCAGATATATCCTGTAAGTTCTAACAGACCTAGCACATCCATCAACCATCCCCTATGTGAGAGGGCGTAACCTTGATCTAACAAAAATTAGAGTTTGTGGGTCTGTCATTGTTCATTCTGGAAGACATAGTTTGCTGTGAGTGTTACACTTTCGGAATCGGTGCACTTCCGTTCACTTTCGTTATTCCCTTTTATTTTATGTAATTGTATAGAGCGTATTGTTTTGTTCTCATTTTGTATCATCTTTTCATATGTTTTATAAACACTGTCTACTTTTCCAGATTAAATACATAAATAGCTCTGTTCCTCTTGCTCTGTAAACCACATCCCTGAAGCTATACACTACCTGTAACATGTGTTCAGTCGGCCTGTATAAATACTTTTTTCCCCCACTGTATCTCCCTCAGGTTGTATCTCTGTGTGGTAGTACAGAGGGGCTGATGTAAATGTGATCTGAAGACACCGCAGCTTAATTGTTCAAAATTAAAGTTTCTTTTATACTGGGATTAATCTTTAGCTTTGAAGGTTTATAGTGTCACGTTACATTGTACCCCCAGGTGAGATCTCTGGAAATATGATGCTGGTAGATAATAAAGCAATTGACCAAAGAGAACAATAGGGATGTTTAGTTTTCATAAACTAACAAATAATTGGACACATATCAATACCTCCTGTGTGTCCCAGATTCAAGGGGACAGTCCCGGATTATCAATTGACAACAGGTCCGCTCCAACTTCAACTGGTGTAAAATGACACTGTGGAAATGGTGTAAAAATACACATTAAATGAGGATTTCTTTCTTGATTTTGGCTTGAAAATTAGCCACAGATTTACATACAGATGCCAGAGTCAATGAGATGTCTTCTGATGGTATTGCAGGATGGAGAAGTACAGTGGGGAAAATAAGTATTTGATACGCTGCCGGTTTTGTAAGTTTTCCCACCTAGAAAGAATAGAGAAGTTTGACATTTTTATCGTAGGTACACTTCACCTGTGAGAGACAGAATCTAAAAACAAGAACCAGAAAATCATATTGTATGATTTTCACATATTTCATGCAAAAAAAAGCTATTTAATTAAATATTTGATCACCTACCAACCAGCAAGAATTCTGTCTCTCACAGACGTGTTAATTTTTTAATAAGAAGACGCCTACTCTGCACGCACTCCTGTATTAATTGCACCTGTTTGAACTTGTTACCTGTATAAAAGACACATGTCCACACACACACACACACACACACACACACACACACACACACACACACACTCCACCATGGCCAAGACCAAACAGTCACCTAAGGCCACTAGGGACAAAATTGTAGACCTGCACAAGGCTGGGATGGGCTACAGGAAAATAGGCAAGCAGCTTGGTGAGAGGCAACAACTGTTGGCACAATTATTAGAAAATGGAAGAACCACAAGATGACTGTAAATCTTCCTTGGTCTGGGGCTCCATGCAAGATCTTCCTCATGGGGTAAGGATGATTCTGAGGAAGGTCAGTTTTCGGCCCAGAACTACAAAGGAGGATCTGGTCAATGACCTGAAGAGAGCGGAGACCATAATCTCAAACATTACTGTTAGTACCACACTACTCCTAGTAGTACTAGTTTGTTTCAGAGTATGCAAGGTAACTGCCTAATATGTTCACATGTATGTTCACATGTATATTCACTTTAACAAAGTCACTCTTACTCACCTTCTGTTTAATAAAAATCAGTTCCCCTTTTTTATTTGTGTATCACACAACCATCACCAAGATAGGGTGGGAATTAATGTGGTCTGTCATGGCTCTGGAAAATCAAATTACCGGTAAGTAATTATTTTTTCCCTTCCCAACGACAGCACTGCACATGAGAGAAAGAAATAGAAGAGACTCCTAGAGTGGGACAACAGCAGATAACACCTTTCTACCAAAGACTAGATTTGAGAGCCCTACATCTAGCCTATAGTGGCGGAAGAAAGTGGAGGGTGAAGACCATACTGCTGCTCTGCAAATCTGTTCTACAGACGCATTTGCCCTTTCAGCCCAGGACGTGGCTATGGCCCTTGTAGAGTGAGCCGTTACACCCAGTGGGGGAGTCTGACTGGAGGAAGAGTAAGACAGTGAAATAGCCATACAAAGCCACCGTGGGATAGTCGATTTTGAAGCTTTTATTCCCATTTGTCCCCTGGAAGGAGACAAAAAGGGCTGAAGACTGTTGCCATGATTTTGAGATTTCTATATATTGGAGTAGGCAACGTCTGACATCTACACAATGGAAGGTTTGTTCTCCCTGGGATTTTGGGTTGCAACAAAATGAGGGCAAAATTATTTCCATGTTCTTCCCGTGTTTGTGTGGGTTTCTTCCGGGTACTCCGGTTTCCTCTCAGATTCCAAAGACATACTGATAGGGAATTTAGATTGTGAGCCCCAATGGGGACAGCGATGATAATGTGTACAAAACTGTAAAGCGCTGCGGAATACGTTAGCGCTATATCAAAATAAAGATTATTATTATTATTTCCTGGTCCCTGTGAAATTTTAAATTGACCTTTGGAAGGCCGGGTCAGTTCTTATCATTACTCTGCCCTCCAGAAGGGTAGTATATGGGAGATTTACAGAGATAGCTTGCAGCTCGCAGATACGCCGAGCTGACGTCAGGGCAACCAGGAGCACTGTTTTCAATGTCAAGGCCTTTACTGAAATAGATGGAAGAGGCTCGAAAGGAGAAGTTAAGGCATTTCAAACTAAATTTACATCCCAGGGAGCTACCATGGGTAGTGATTTTGAGGGTCTGGCTGCAAAGGAGGGTCGGATGAACCTGTAGACCCAAGGGTGATCTGCAAGTTTTTGGTCAAAGAATGCACCCAGGGCAGAAACTTGCACTTTTAGGGTGTTAGTAGATAACCCTCTTTCCAGTCCTTTTTGAAAGAATTCTAGAATTTCCTTTACCGGGACTTTTTGACTCGTATTAGACAACTGTCGCCCCGAAAACTCCAGAATTTTTTCCCATATTTTTTGATACTTGTCCGATGTTATCTTCTTTCTGCTAGCAAGCAAAGTGGTTACTAAAGGGTTTGAAAAACTTTTGCTAGTAAAAGCACTTGAGGATATAGTACTGGGCCCTGGTGCAGGAGATTTGGGATATCCGGGAGGATCCATGGGTCCGTGATAGACTGAGTCTGAGCCATATGAACCATGCAATTTTTGGCCAAAAGGGCGCGACAAGGATTATCCGTGCCTTGTCTTCCCGAATTTTCTTTAGGACTATCAGGATCAATGGAATTGGGGGAAACGCGTACCCCAGGTGAAACTTCCAGCAGTGCAGCAGTGCTTCCACTCCTTCCGGGTGTTCTCTTGTGTTACGGAACCCCTCAGTACCCAGAATATGTTGTGCAGTTATATGTATGTATAATAGTTTCAATGTGAGAGGCATGTCCCTAAAGGTACCGTCACACTAAGCGACGCTGCAGCGATAGCGACAGCTATGCCGATCGCTGCAGCGTCGCTGTGTGGTCGCTGGAGAGCTGTCACACAGACCGCTCTCCAGCGACGAACGATGCCGAGGTCCCCGGGTAACCAGGGTAAACATCGGGTTGCTAAGCGCAGGGCCGCGCTTAGTAACCCGATGTTTACCCTGGTTACCAGCGTAAAATGTAAGTACATACTTACATGCGTCCCCCGGCGTCCGCTTCCTGTAATGACTGAGCGCCGGCAGTAGCAGGGCACAGCGGTGACGTCACCGCTGTGCTGTGCTTTCACTTTCAATTTGCGGCGCTCAGTCAGTGTGGGAAGCGGACGCCGGGGGAAGCATGTGAGTATGTAGTGTTTGTTTTTTTTTACATTTTACGCTGGTAACCAGGGTAAACATCGGGTTACTAAGCGCGGCCCTGCGCTTAGTAACCCGATGTTTACCCTGGTTACCAGTGTAAAATATCGCTGGTATGGTTGCTTTTGCTGTCAAACACGGCGATATACGGCGACCTAGCGACCAAATAATGTGCAGACCTTCTAGCAGCGACCAGCAATTTCACAGCGGGATTCTGATCGCTGCTGCGTGTCAAATACAGCGATATCGCTCCCTAGGACGCTGCAACGTCACAGATCGCTGGCGACGTTGCTTAGTGTGACGGTACCTTAATGCATCAGCCCACAGGCTGCACCCCTGGGCAGAGGGGACAAGATATTCCCCTTCTGACCTCTCCCAGCTTTGTAATTCCCACAGTAAATATCAGCAGGCTCCGGGCCCCTGCGGCTATTGTAATGTATGTCTGGCCTGCCGCTTTTGAATAGGCCTGCCTTCTGTACCTGTGTGATATATATTCTGTGTCCTGTGAGTAAAGGGTTGTCATACTGGAAATACGTGGAGAAGCAGTGATATTTTATATGCGCCCATGTAATCAAGGAATTCCAGCCAGCGTCCTTCATTCAGACTCCAGCTAAAGCAGAGTGGACCTCCTGAAACACGGGGTGGTACTAAAGAGGTACTCCAGCACGGTAGACTCCGTTACACTGGTGGCAGACAGCGGGATGTGATACCCCTTCTACAGGAGGAAAGGAATGAATGGAAAACAACTACCAGAAGTTAAATAGGACTACATTAAAAGATCTGGTGGAAGCCCGAGGGTTAATCGCCAGCAACAAAACAAAAGCGGATTTGATAGCAGCCATCATGGAACACGACAGTGCAGCGCCCCCCAATGTGAACGTGGAGGAGACTGAATTCCAGAGGGAGGTAAAGAACAGACTGATGTTCTATGGCCCAAACCCTGCAGTAGAGATCATACGAGAGGTGATGGCTGATGTGCGTACTGATCTGAAGGAAAAGATGGCCGAGCAGACCAGGATAGAGCTAGCCAAGATGGAGATGGCAGAGCGGATCCAAAGTGGAGCTGGCCAAGATGGAGATGGCAGAGCGGAGAGAGGGGAGTCAGCGAGCGGGGGGAGCTCTAGCCTCCGACCAGGTACCTTCAACAGTAAGCCACAAAAGATCCAGTATAATGCCTTCCGACAGTTGGGGGAGGCAGAGGAAGACATTGATGGCTTTCTGCAGGACTTTGAACGGCAGTGTGCCCTTCATCAAGTGAGGCCGGAGGAACGAGTTCAGATTCTGGCCAGCAAGCTGACCGGCCGAGCAGCGGACGCCTATTGCACGGTACCTGATGAGGACTGTATGGACTATGAACGGATCAAAGAAGTGATCTTGGCCCGGTATGCGCTGAAACCAGAGGCATACCACCAAAAGTCCCGCGGACTTATAAAACACGTAACCGATACCCACGCTGAATGGGCCTGTGAATTACGGCAGTCACTGCTACAGTGGGTACAAGGGAGCCAAGCAACCACTAAGGAGGACGTCCTCCAGCTCTTCTTGTTAGAACGATTCTTTAATGGACTAACCCCCGAGACACAGGGATGGCTTCGGGACAGGCGGCCAACGACTTTTGAGGAGGCCGCTCGTCTGGCCGATGAACATCATGATGCCTCAGTTGTCCGGATCAAAGATGGTCGCTAGGGGTCCGCCCATGGACCTGGAGGCCCCCAAACCACCGAAGATTGTAGGGGGAACAGCTAAAAACCCGGCCTACTACAGTCCCCCTGGGGCGCGATGCCACACCTGCCATCAGCTGGGCCACCTGCAAAGACAATGTCCCAACCGGACTCAGCATACCCAGTGGCCAAAGGCAGGAACAGCTACCTTCAGCCGGGCCGCTGTACACTGCTACCAAGGCGAAGCTGACCCGGCATTGGGGGCTACGACTAACCAGGGGGTGGAAGTGATGGAGGAAGTGCTGCATGAAGTAGACCCCGTGCAGGCAGCCCGGGCAGATAATCGACAACAGCATCAACAGGTCGTGTGGGTTAATGGGAAACGTATGCAGGGACTAAGAGATTCCGGGGCAACTTTGACCCTTGTGAAGCCTCATCTCGTCCAGGACCAAGAGAAGACGGACCGGACAGTGGCAGTCCGTGTAGCAGGGGCAGCCATACATCGACAACCCACTGCCAGAATTCACCTGAACTGGGGAGTCGGGGATGGCCTTGTTGAGGTCGGCTTGATGGAGGATTTGCCTGCAGATGTCTTGCTGGGAAATGACTTGGGGCCCATGTGGTCTGACTTCTCGGTTGCCCCTCTGGCTGAGACATATCCTGTGACCACCCGGAGACAAGCTCGAGCTGCAGAGGCGGAATCACACTCAGGAGGCCCAGGTAAGACATCCCAGCCCCACATGTATTCCCATAGCCAGACACATTTCTTGGGCCACTCCAGCTAAATTTAAGAGGGAGTTACTTGAGGATCCTTCATTGGAGGGATATCGTAGGAAGGCACAGGAGGGGAGAGGGGTACTGGAAGGGGAACAGTTTGTATGGAAGCAGGGACTCCTCTACCAGATCACAGAGCAGCACCACACAGGGACGAGCCCCACTATAAAACGACAGCTGGTAGTTCCCAAGAAGTGTAGGCAGGAGTTACTGTGAATCTCTCATGACATACCCTTGGCCGGGCACTTCGGCGTCAGTCGCACCAAGCATCGTCTGACACAAAACTTCTTTTGGCCGGGGGTAACCTATGATGTTCGTCAGTACTGCCAGACCTGTGACAGTTGCCAGCGCATTGGCAAGAGGGGAGATCAATGCAAGGCCAAATTACGCCCCCTCCCCATTGTGGAGGAACCATTTAGACGAGTAGCGGTCGATCTGATAGGGCCGTTAGCCAAACCCAGTCCGTCAGGGAAAAGGTATATATTCACAGTGGTAGATTATGCCACACGGTATCCAGAGGCGGTCGCTTTACCTAACATACTGGCAGAGACGGTGGCGGCTGCCCTGCTCCAGGTTTTCTCACGGGTTGGATTTCCCCGGGAGATTATCTCGGACCAGGGTACCCAGTTTACAGCAGAGGTGACCAACCAACTGTGGAAGCTGTGCGGCGTAAAGTCCATTAGAAGTGCCCCGTACCACCCGCAAACCAATGGGTTGTGTGAACGCTTTAACGGGACGTTGAAACAACTCATTGGGACTTTTACCAGGACCTACAGGGACTGGGAGAAATTCTTGCCACACCTCCTGTTTGCCTATCGGGAGGTGCCCCAAGAATCCACGGGGTTCTCCCCATTCGAACTGGTATACGGGAGGGGGGTAAGGGGACCCCTAGACTTAGTGCTAGAACACTGGGAAGGGGAGGGCATCATAGAAGGGGTACCTATTGTACCCTATGTGCTGGAATTCCGGGACCGCCTACAGGAGCTGACCCAGGCTGTACTTGGGAACATGCAAGTGGCCCAGGGGCGCCAGCGCGTATAGTACGATCGGAGGGCCAGAGAACGCACCTTGGAAATAGGACAGAAGGTCCTGGTGTTAGAGCCCACTAGGAAGAACAAGTTCCAAGCTGCATGGCAGGGGCCCTACCAGGTAGTGGGGAAAATAGCCGACACCACCTATAATGTCGCCGATTGTGACGACCCCAGGGTTATCCACATGTTCCACGTGAATATGCTGAAGCCCTATCGGGAGCGCCTTGAAGAGGTAGTGGCCATCTGTGCACCTGAAGCAGAGGATTTAGCCGGACTTCCCTTGCCGGATGTCTTAGGGGAAAGGACTCAGTCTAAAACATGGGACCAGGTACACTGGGGTGAAGACCTAGGTCCCCGGGAGAGACAGCAGGCGGAGGCTGTTGTGATCTCAATGGCAAGGGATCACAGAGATTAAGCAAAGTCTGCAAACATAAATACCAGCTCATAGGGAAGTGGTAACTAGGCTGACCATATAGCTGATCCTAGCACAAACACTAACAGTAGCCGGGGAACGTGCCTAAGGGTACCTTCACACTGGTCGATTCTGCTACGATTACGACGCATTTGCGTCATATTCGACATCGCAGTACGAGCTCGTAGCCAGCGGTCACACTCTACGATGTTAACGCTTTTTCTGACGTAGTTGCGATGTGAACGTCACGCATCGCAATCGTACGCTACCCTTCACACCGCCATAGTCCTACGACTCCGAGCGTGACGTATTACCAGCATGGGCGTGCTAAAACGTCACGCCCAATCAGGAGACAAGTATGCGGAAGCCCAACCCACGTAGTCGCATTACGAGCTCGTATGACCGCCGTCACATACTACGATTTCGACCGCCACAGCGGGACATTTACGACGAAAGAAAGTTCTGCTCTTTCTTTCACATCGTACGATGCTGGGCTGCGTCGCAAATCGTAACGCCATGTCACACTTTGCAACCTCGGAACGAGGACGGATAAACGTCACAAATCGAACGCTCGTTCAGACTTTGATTGCACAGTGTGAAGGGGCCCTTAGTAGATCCTAGACGTCTCGCACCAGCCGGAGAACTAACTAACCCTATCAGGGAAAATAAGACCTCTCTTGCCTCCAGAGAAAAGACCCCAAAGAAATACAAGCCCCCAACAAATAATAACGGTGAGGCAAGAAGAAAAGACAAACGTAAGAATGAACTAGATTTTAGCAAAGAGAGGCCCACTGACTAAATAGCAGAAGATAGTAAGATGACTTATATGGTCAGCAAAAAACCCTGCAAAATATCCACGCTGAATATCCAAAACCCCCCAAACCGACTAACGGTGAGGGGGGAGAATATCAGCCCCCTAGAGCTTCCAGCGATATCAGGAATCACATTTTGTACAAGCTGGACAAAAATAAGAACAATGCAAATAAACAAAAGTAAGAAAGCAGGACTTAGCTTATCTTGCAAAGAACCAGGACCTGAAGACAGGAGCAAACAGAAATGAACTGATTACAACGATGCCAGGCACTGGACTGAGAATCCAGGAAGTTTAAATAGCAACACCCCAGGCCTAACGAAGCAGGTGAGTACAAACCTGGTAAAAGACAATCCAAGTGCCAAATCACTAGTGACCACAAGAGGGAGCCAAGAAGTATAGTTCACAACAGTACCCCCCCTTTAAGGAGGGGTCACTGAACCCTCACCAAGACCACCAGGGCGACCAGGATGAGCAGCGTGGAAGGCACGAACCAAATTGGCCGCATGAACATCAGAGGCGGCCACCCAGGAATTATCCTCCTGACCATAGCCCTTCCATTTGACCAAATACTGAAGCCTCCGTCTAGAGAGACGAGAATCCAAGATCTTCTCTACCACGTACTCCAACTCGCCCTCAACCAACACCGGAGCAGGAGGCTCAACAGCAGGAACCACAGGCACAACGTACCGCCGCAACAAAGACCTATGGAACACGTTGTGAATGGCAAACGACACCGGAAGATCCAAACAAAAAGAAACCGGGTTAAGAACTTCCAAAATTTTATAAGGACCAATAAAGCGAGGTTTAAACTTAGGAGAGGAAACCTTCAGAGGGACATACCGAGAAGACAACCAAACCAAATCCCCAACACGAAGTCGGGGGCCCACACCGCGGCGGCGGTTGGCAAAACGCTGAGCCTTCTCCTGTGACAACTTCAAGTTGTCCACCACATGATTCCAAATCCGCTGCAACCTATCCACCACGGAATCCACCCCAGGACAGTCAGAAGACTCAACATGACCCGAGGAGAAACGAGGATGAAAACCAGAGTTGCAGAAGAATGGCGAAACCAAAGTAGCGGAACTAGCCCGATTATTAAGGGCAAACTCCGCCAATGGCAAGAAGGTCACCCAATCTTCCTGGTCCGCAGAAACAAAACATCTCAAATAAGCCTCCAGTGTCTGATTAGTTCGCTCCGTTTGACCATTAGTCTGAGGATGGAAGGCAGATGAAAACGACAAATCAATGCCCATTTTAGCACAAAAAGATCGCCAGAATCTGGACACAAACTGGGATCCTCTGTCGGACACGATATTCTCCGGAATGCCGTGTAAACGAACCACATTCTGAAAAAACAAAGGAACCAGATCGGAAGAGGAAGGCAACTTAGGCAAGGGTACCAAATGGACCATCTTGGAAAAACGATCACACACCACCCAGATGACAGACATTCCTTGAGACACCGGAAGATCAGAAATGAAATCCATGGAAATGTGTGTCCAAGGCCTCTTCGGGACGGGCAAGGGCAGAAGCAACCCGCTAGCACGAGAACAACAAGGCTTAGCCCGAGCACAAGTCCCACAGGACTGCACAAATGACCGCACATCCCGTGACAAGGAAGGCCACCAAAAGGACCTAGCCACCAAATCTCGGGTACCAAAAATTCCCGGATGCCCTGCCAACACCGAGGAATGAACCTCGGAAATGACTTTGCTGGTCCATTTATCAGGAACAAACAGTCTGTCGGGTGGACAAGAGTCAGGTCTACCAGCCTGAAATCTCTGCAACACACGTCGCAAATCAGGAGATATGGCCGACACGATTACTCCCTCTTTAAGAACACCAGCTGGCTCCGAGACTCCAGGAGAGTCAGGCACAAAGCTCCTAGAAAGAGCATCAGCCTTAACATTCTTCGAACCAGGAAGGTACGAGACCACAAAGTCAAAACGAGAGAAAAACAATGACCAACGAGCCTGTCTAGGATTCAGGCGCTTAGCAGACTCGAGATACATCAGATTTTTGTGATCAGTCAAGACCACCACACGATGCTTAGCACCCTCGAGCCAATGACGCCACTCCTCAAATGCCCACTTCATGGCCAACAACTCCCGATTACCAACATCATAGTTCCACTCAGCAGGCGAAAACTTCCTAGAGAAAAAGGCACATGGTCTCATCACAGAGCAACCAGAGCCTCTCTGCGACAAAACAGCCCCAGCACCGATCTCAGAAGCATCCACTTCAACCTGAAAGGGAAGTGAGACATCAGGCTGGCACAAAACAGGCGCCGAAGTAAACCGGCGCTTCAGCTCCTGGAAGGCCTCCACGGCTGCAGGGGCCCAATTAGCCACATCAGAACCTTTCTTGGTCATATCCGTCAAAGGTTTAACAACGCTAGAAAAATTAGCGATAAAGCGACGGTAGAAATTAGCAAACCCCAAGAACTTCTGAAGACTCTTAACAGACGTGGGCTGAGTCCAATCATGAATAGCTCGGACCTTGACTGGGTCCATCTCCACAGCAGAAGGGGCGAAAATAAAACCAAAAAAATATCCACGCTGAATATCCAAAAACCCCCAAACCGACTAACGGTGAGGGGGGAGAATATCAGCCCCCTAGAGCTTCCAGCGATATCAGGAATCACATTTTGTACAAGCTGGACAAAAATAAGAACAATGCAAATAAACAAAAGTAAGAAAGCAGGACTTAGCTTATCTTGCAAAGAACCAGGACCTGAAGACAGGAGCAAACAGAAATGAACTGATTACAACGATGCCAGGCACTGGACTGAGAATCCAGGAAGTTTAAATAGCAACACCCCAGGCCTAACGAAGCAGGTGAGTACAAACCTGGTAAAAGACAATCCAAGTGCCAAATCACTAGTGACCACAAGAGGGAGCCAAGAAGTATAGTTCACAACAGTAACGACAAGTCCATAAGACTCAGGGCAGCACCTGAATCCACAAATGCCATAACAGAGTAGGAAGACAGAGGAGAAAAAAAACAACAACTCAGAACTCCTTTTCTTTTAATCCCACTTCTGCAATGCATTAACTATTTAGGCCTGGCATACTGTTGTGATCTCAATGGCAAGGGATCACAGAGATTAAGCAAAGTCTGCAAACATAAATACCAGCTCATAGGGAAGTGGTAACTAGGCTGACCATATAGCTGATCCTAGCACAAACACTAACAGTAGCCGGGGAACGTGCCTACGTAGATCCTAGACGTCTCGCGCCAGCCGGAGAACTAACTAACCCTATCAGGGAAAATAAGACCTCTCTTGCCTCCAGAGAAAAGACCCCAAAGAAATACAAGCCCCCAACAAATAATAACGGTGAGGCAAGAAGAAAAGACAAATGTAAGAATGAACTAGATTTTAGCAAAGAGAGGCCCACTGACTAAATAGCAGAAGATAGTAAGATGACTTATATGGTCAGCAAAAAACCCTGCAAAATATCCACGCTGAATATCCAAAACCCCCCAAACCGACTAACGGTGAGGGGGGAGAATATCAGCCCCCTAGAGCTTCCAGCGATATCAGGAATCACATTTTGTACAAGCTGGACAAAAATAAGAACAATGCAAATAAACAAAAGTAAGAAAGCAGGACTTAGCTTATCTTGCAAAGAACCAGGACCTGAAGACAGGAGCAAACAGAAATGAACTGATTACAACGATGCCAGGCACTGGACTGAGAATCCAGGAAGTTTAAATAGCAACACCCCAGGCCTAACGAAGCAGGTGAGTACAAACCTGGTAAAAGACAATCCAAGTGCCAAATCACTAGTGACCACAAGAGGGAGCCAAGAAGTATAGTTCACAACAGGAGGCATTGTTGAGGCAGCGACAGAGGATGTTTTCGGGGAGACCAGGGTACACTCACCTGGCACAACACAAGGTTGAGACCCAGGATCATACCTCCCTGCGAAAAACCCCTTTCCGCTTCCCTGAGTCTGTACGAGAAGGGATGCGACAAGAGATACAAGAGATGTTGCGTTTAGGGGTCATTGAAGAGTCAGATAGTCCCTGGGCATACCCCGTAGTGTTAGTGCCCAAGAAGGATGGGACTACACGGTTTTGTGTAGACTATCGTAAGCTCAATGACAAAATAGTGACGGATGCGTATCTCATGCTGAGTGTGGATGAGTTGTTAGACCGGCTGGCGGGGGCAAAGTATTTGACCACCATCGATCTATGCAAAGGCTACTGGCAGATTCCCCTTAGTCCTGACGCTATTCCCAAGTCGGCATTTGTCACCCTGTTCGGCTTATTCCAGTTTCGAGTTATGCCATTCGGGATGAAGACTGCCCCGGCGACCTTCCAGAGGCTGGCTGACCGGCTTCTGGATGGTCTCCAGGACTATGCTTGTGCCTACCTGGATGACATCGCCATCTACAGCGCGACATGGGAAGAGCATCTAAATCACCTAGAGACAGTACTGGACAAGATCCACAAGGCCGGAATCACCCTGAACCCAAACAAGTGTCACGTGGGCAAAGCAGAGGTTCAGTATTTAGGGCATTGGGTGGGAAGTGGGAAACAGCGATCAGAACCAGCCAAGATTGAGGCCATAGCCAAATGGCCCACCCCACGCACTAAAACCCAGCTCATGGCGTTTCTAGGGACAGCGGGGTATTGCAGGAAATTCGTTCCCAATTACAGCAGCGTAGCCAAGACCCTCACTGATCTGACCCGTAAGAACCAACCCTGCCAGGTAACCTGGACCCCAGAGTGTGAGGAAACCTTCTGCCAGCTAAATGACGCCCTCACCAATACCCCTGTATTGGCCGCACCTGATCCAACTAAACGTTTCCTTGTTCACACAAACGCTTCTATGTTTGGATTGGGGGCAGTACTGAGCCAAGTCGGGCCGGACGGCCAAGAACACCCGGTCTCTTACCTTAGTCGGAAACTACTGCCCCGTGAAGTAAGCTATGCGGCCATCGAGAAGGAGTGCCTGGCGGTAGTATGGGCACTCAAAAAGTTGCAACCATATTTGTATGGACGACAGTTTTCCCTCCTAACGGACCATAATCCCCTAGTGTGGCTTAATCGGGTCTCCGGAGACAATGCCAGATTACTGCGGTGGAGTTTAGCCCTACAACTTCTGGACTTCACCATCCACTACAGACCCGGCAAACAAAACGGTAACGCCGATGGATTAAGTCGACAAACGGAACTTGTACCAACCCCATAAACTTCGGTCATCCCCAAACCTATCCATTAAGGATCAGACTGTGTATGCCGATCGCATCGCTGAAAAGGGGGAGCCGTGTTACCGAACCCCTCAGTACCCAGAATATGTTGTGCAGTTATATGTATGTATAATAGTTTCCATGTGAGAGGCATGTCCCTAATGCATCAGCCCACAGGCTGCATCCCTGGGCAGCGGGAACAAGATATCCCCCTTCTGACCTCTCCCACCTTTGTAGTTCCCATAGTAAATATCGTCAGGCTCCGGCCCCCTGCAGCTATTGTAATGTATGTCTGGCCTGCCGCTTTTGAATAGGCCTGCCCTCTGTACCTGTGTGATATACAGGGGTTGGATAAAATAATGGAAACACCTAACGTTTTGGCATCATAATCTTCGAACATGTGATAAACATGCAAACTGTGACATATGGTAATGTTTTGTAGTTGATTATTCGTGTTATGTGATAAGTGTATGTAAATTAACTGTTGTTTTGCATAATTGTAAGAATATTGATGATAACTTGATACCAATGGCAGACCTCTCAGATTTTCAAAGGGGCCAAATTGTTGGTGCTCGTATGGCAGGCGCTAATGTAACAGAAAGTGCCCGAATGCTTGGCGTGTCAAGAGGTACTGTCTCCAAAGTAATGACTGTGTTTGAAAGAGAAGGAAAAACGTCCGCAGCAAAGCACAGGTCCGGCTGAAAGTCAAAGTTGACTGAGAGAGACCGTCGGACTCTAAAGCGAATTGTGAGAGAGGATCGCAAGACCACGGCTCCGAAAATCACTGCTGAGCTCAATGAACACCTACAGAACCCAGTTTCCACAAAAACTGTTCGTCGGGAGCTGCACAAATCGGGATTCCACGAAAGAGCTGCAATTAGAAAACTGCTGCTCTCAATGACAAATGTTTCCAACCGTTTAGAGTGGTGTAGAAACATTCAGGATTGGTCCCTCGAGCAGTGGAAACATGTGATATTCTCAGACGAATCATCGTTTACCCTGTTTCCGACCTCTGGCCCAGTGTACGTTTGGAGACAGCCGAAAGAAGCATTCCATCCAGACTGCCTTCTCCCAACCGTAAAACATGGTGGAGGTTCTGTGATGATCTGAGGTGATATTTCATGGAGATCCCCCGGGCCAATGATATCCCTTCATGGAAGAACTAACAGCCGAGATTATTTGGGCATTTTGGGCGACCAAGTGCATCCAATTGTTCAAGCACTGTTCCCGGAGGGGAACGCCATCTTTCAGGATGATAATGCACCAATTCATACAGCTAGAATCATTAAAGCATGGCACGAGGAACATTCTAATGAGGTTGAGCATCTCATCTGGCCCCCACAATCCCCAGACCTCAACATTATTGAGCATTTATTGTCGATTTTAGAAATTCAAGTTAGACGTCGATTTCCGCCGCCATCGTCGCTCAAAGAACAGGGTGTTTTAACTGCAGAATGGGCTAAAATTCCTTTGGAAACAATTCACACCTTGTATGAATCCATACCTCGGAGAATTGAGGCTGTAATCGCCGCAAAAGGTGGACCTACACCATATTAAACTAACTTTTGTTGATGTTTCCAGGTGTTTCCATTATTTTGTCCAACCCCTGTATATTCTGTGTCCTGTGAGTAAGGGGTTGTCATACTGGAAATACGTGGAGAAGCAGTGATATTTTATATGGCCCATGTAATGAAGGAATTCTAGCCAGTGTCCTTCATTCAGACTCCAGCTAAAGCAGAGTGGACCTCCTGAAACACGGGGTGGTACTAAAGAGGTACTCCAGCACGGTAGACTCCGTTACATCTTGGATTTAGGGAGAAGAACCTGTTAACCTTTCGATTTTTCCTTGTGGCAAACAGATCCACCTCTGGCGTGCCCCAGATGGCACAGACTTTCCCAAATACTTCTTGATTCAGGGACCACTCTCCCTGGCGCAATACGTGACGACTTAAAAAAATCTGCCACAAGATTGTCCGCCCCTCTCAAGTGCGTACCTGATAGGGACAAAAGGTTGCTTTCTGCCCATCTGAACAGCACTTTGGCTTCCGCCATCAGGGATGTTGATCTTGTACCTCCATGTCGTTTTATATAAGCTATAGTCGTGCTGTTGTTGGACAATATTGTGACATGTCTCCTTTGGACTTCTTTTCCTGCATGAAGAAGTGCTCGCAGGCCTCTTTCACACTTCAGTTGTTTGGCGTCAGTCTAAATCCGCCATTTTCCTCAAAAAACGGATCCGGTTTTTTTTTTCGACGGATCCGTTTTTTCCCCCATAGACTTGCATTAGCGACGGATTGTGACGGATGGTCGTCCGTTCCATCCGTCATGCGACGGATCCGTCAAAATTTGGCAGACGTCATCTAGACATTGACGGTCATTGCAACGTTTTTTGTCTGCGTTGAAATGGCGGATCGCGACGGATCCGTCGCGACCGTCATTTCGGCGGATCCGTCGCTCCAATCCGTTTTTTCAATTTTTTTCAATTGCGCATGCTCCAAAAAGTATATACAACCCCCGAGTAACGGATCCGTCAAAAAAACGGATCCGTTACATCCGTTTTTTCAACTATTGTGACGGATCCGTCGATCCGTCATTATGTCGGAAGTGACTGACGCCAAAAAACTGAAGTGTGAAAGAAGCCTTACAGCTGTTAACTCTCTTAGGTTGGAGGATGCTGCTCTCATTGAGGGTTCCCATGGACCGTGCAGAATTTGGTCTGACAGGTGTGCTCCCCAACCTAAAGAACTTGCATCTGTGGTTAGTACCACAGGGTTTTGAATTGACCAAGGTACAGCGTTGCTTAAGTTTCTGGTGCTCAGCCACCACTTTAATGACTCTTGCACCCGTGGCGATAGGAGAATCTTTCAGTTTAAGTTGTATGGATCCGCTGCCTGCTCGACAGGATCTGCCATTGTAACTCCCTTGTATGGGCTTGCGCCCACTGGACTGCGGGGAATGACGCTGTTAGGACGCCCAAGAGTGACATTGCCGATCTGAGATGGGCTGACCCGATTGTACCTGCTGTATCTTTTGTTGAATGGTTCACATCTTTCTCTCTGGAAGGAATCATTCTTGTTTGACTGAATCTAGTTGGATCCCTAAGAATTCCTTTATCGGAGCTGGAATTAACCTTGACTTTTTGAAATTTATTATCCAGCCTAGACTGGTCAGCACCTCTAGCACTCTTGTGACTGCCTTTGCGCATTTTCCCTTGTCATCTGCTACGACAAGAAAGTCGTCCAAATAGGGTACCAGCAGTATATTTTCCTTCCTCACATAGGACGCCATTTCGGAGATTATCTTTGTTAATATACGAGTGGCTACCGACACCCCGAAGGGAAGACACTGATATTGTAGATGAGTGGAGTTTTGCACAATCTCCACTACCAATCTTAGGTACCACTGGTGTTCTCCGCAGATTGGTACATGGTAGTAAGCGTCGGTTAGATCTATTACCGCCATGTAGCAGCCTGGATCGAGTAGACTTACTACTGACTTTAAAGTTTCCATTTTGAAACTCTCCACCCGGATATATCGGTTTAGTGCTTTTAAATTGAATATTGTCCTCAATGAGCCATCTGGTTTTGGTGTGAGGAAAAGGGTGCTGTAGAATCCCTCTCCTATTTGGTGATGTGGTACTTTTATGAGCACTTCTTTCTGTAGGAGGATTTGAACTTCTTTTTCTAGTGTGGCTTGATTTTTCTTGGCCACCCGAGTGATTATCATCCTCCGCGGCGGGGGGCTAAGGAAACTTAGTCGCAGGCCTACGGATAATAAATTGGTTATCCACTGTGAGGCGGCTAATGCTGACCATTGGTGGAGAAAATATCGAAGTCTTCCCCCCACTGGACTTTTGGCGTCATTGAAGTTTAGGGTGTGATTTAGGGCGAGGCTTATTGAAGAGGAATCCCCTTATCTTTCCTCTAGGGTTTTCCTTGCATGGACCTGTCGTCTGAGCATCCCCGGCCACCTCTATTCCCTGAACCTCGAAAGGACAAGCGAGCATCACCCCAACGGCGCCTAGAGAAGGGGGGCGGTGGGAACCGTTTCCTCTTATCTGACGCTTTCTCCAAAATTTAATCTAACGCCATCCCGAAGAGGTACTGACCTTCACAAGGGACTGAACAGTGCCCTGAATTAGATAGGGTGCATGCATGGGTGGCACATCGAATGGAGTCAACTGACGTGTCCGATTGGAATCCCACCGCCATTTGTAAGGAAGGTATTGCCTCCAATAGCCTCTCTCTCGGGCACTTGTTTTTTATCTGTTTACTCAATTCTTCAAGCCACTTCACCATAGCACGAGCTGTGCAAGTAGCGGCTACCCCAGGTTTAAATAACCACGCTGACGCCTCCCAAGCGGATTTTAAAAAGCATCTGCTTTTTTTGTCGAGGGGATCTTTTAAAGCACCCATGTCCTCGAATGGCAGGGCTATTCCTCTAGACGTACTGGCGAGAGCCGCATCCAGTCTAGGAGCTTTTTCCAATTTTTCTTCATCCTCCGGTGTGTGTATTTCTACAGCGGGGTCTGCCATGCCTCGTGTGAAGCTGTTTACCACTGCATGTGTTGCACGTCGCTTCTTTTATTGGGGTAGGAACAGTGTGCGCGCCCCTGGAACGACTCCCTCCCGGAAGCGTCCAGCACACCATCTTCCTCCAGTGTGTGACATCACTTCCAGCGCAACCGGAAGCCGTCTCCCATTCAGTCCGCGCCAGCATCATAATGGGCACGCCTCCTCCCGGCCCAGATTCCCGACAGGAGCAGCCGCCGGGGAGTCCAGCGGGGGGATGAGTGTAGCATATGACAGCCTCCTCCGGCCGGGATTACAGGCGCGTGCCACCGCGCCCAGCTGCTTCCCCCCTACTGTGGACCTCGGCCTCCGGACCAGACTTCGTCAGATACCCCTGAAAGTATACAGCTTGCCACAGGCATCCACCTGCAGGAACAGGAAACCAAAACTGAGGAGAGAGGTGCCGCCCCCCTTCTTTTATCACTGCTACAGGTTTCCTGTTCCTGGGGGCGGATACCATCTCTCATGTGCGGTGCTGTCATGGGGGAAAATACGTCTTCTGATAAACGTCAAATACCGCAGTACAGAAAAATATACCTCTATAGAAGTGCCAAATACCAGTGATGACTAATTACCTCCCCAAAAGTGCAGCAAAATACCGTCATGCAGCATTGAACACCTCTCCAGATTGGACCAAACTCCATGGTGCGGCACTGAATTTGTCTTCAGAAGTGCCATATAACAGAACCGCAGTGCCCACTGAATATAACTGCAGCCAATCACCAGAGCAGTAGCAGAGATTGGGTATGTACTGATTGCAAAAATACAAAACCCTCATACATATTACTATAACAAAAGAATCAATATGGAGGAAAAGTAAAATAATAATTACATAAAGTATTTGAGCTTTTCTGCTGCACTGAAGATTGATTTTTTATGGATTTTGACCTCATGAGCTGCCAGTAAAAGGGGTAATGAATGGCAAAACACAGAGAAGACTCCAATATCCACAATTTATTACAACACAGGACTTAGGAGCAATTATGTTACATAAGGTACTGCAGAGCCAATGATAAAAACAGAGACTGTGATGCTCCTGCCTGAACCCTCCCGATATATACCACATAAAAGGTGGAGAACGACATTACCATCTACCGTACTCAATTTCAGTAGACAAACCAGCCGATCATCCATGGAGTCCAGTGGCCAGAGGGAAGCTGAACGGAGAGAAAGACGGATCAGAATAAGTTGTAACGATTGTTTCATTGATTAGAGAGCTAAAGAATAGAACTGATACAAGAATGTAGCGCATATCAGTCCCTCAGCACCAGGTGGCGCTATAATCACATATATTCACATCACCTTTAGGGCAGCACTTACTTTGTGTATTAATATAATACAATTCCGCTCACTGTCATTTTCACTCTTCCGAATAAATGTTTATGGGGTGGTCTCCTGACTGTTCCCCAATAGCAGATATTGGGGGGGGAAAACATGCAATCTTCAATTTGTGGCTCTATAGCTGTTGTAAAACTATAATTCTTAGCATGCACTGACAACCAAAGGCTCCCAGAGCATGCTGAGAGTTGTAGTTTTGCAATAACTGTAGAAGAACAGGATGAAACCACTGTACAGACACAGCAGCAGAAAGATGTCAGGGCTAACTGAAATAGCTTTAGATGTGACTGGAGAATGAGGATAAATTCACAGGATTGATGCAATAATGGCTGCAACTGTCCCACTCATCTAAATGGGTTTTGCAGAAAACAACCCCAATCACCACAAAACCGTTTCTGCTCCGTGTAACCATAATATATGTTTTGGTAATAGTTGAATGCACAATATAGGAAGTCAAATTAAAGGTTCACAGATGAGTGATGAGCGGCTGAGTCATCCTCATTGTTATGGATATGAGTCTATCTGAAGAATTTCTCCTAAGAGAAGGCAATTATGTAGGATCTCATTTATGTCTGTTTGATTCAACATAAATAATGCTGAATATAAAACTGCAGGTGGGAGATCGGAGAAAGCTTCATACAACACTTTAAATAGAGCATAAGCCTTCAGTAGATGACAGCACAAGGCTAGCAGAGGTGGAAAGCTTCCCCGGCCACCAGCCCGGTCTGCAGAGCACAGCGACTACTTCTTTGGGCCACTGCAGACAACCGTGTGTTCGCTCATCCAAGACAATCAGGTTGATTACATAAATGCACTCTAGTCAGGAGGAGAAAAAAAAATTATCTTTTTCATTCTGTGAGTCTGTGGAAATCAGACTGCACTCAGATGCCATCCGAGTGCAGTCCAGTGGTTTGCATGGACTCATTGACTTTCATGACCGAGTTTGTTACGAATATTGGAATAAACTCGGGCATGCAGCGGATCGGTTCAGTTAGAGGAAAAATCTTACATGTGCACAACCCCAGAGAACAACACTGGTTCAGGTGCGATCTGATATAATTTGTGGTCTCTACGAGCCCTTATTGATGTCCATTCTGACTCTTTAGAGAGCTGGAACTCGCTCCCATCATTGTAGACGCCTTGTGATGTATCACACACGATCCTCCCTGTCACATCCAGGGAATGCCACAGGGAAATCCGCATCGAAATGTGCATTGCAGATCAACTAAAATTAAAAATCCATGTACTCACCTTCCTGATGGTAACCTCGCTTAGCTCTCCGTCCACCCAGCCTCCAATGATGGCAAGGTGACATACAGAATGTGACCCCCAAGTCACTGCCAGCGGCACAGGGACATTCACCATTATTCGTATTGTACATTCACAGGGTTTGACTGCAAATTTCTTCAATTTGTAAATTTCTAACCTGCTTAAATCCACATTGTTTTTTGTTATGGTGCATTTCACAACTATAGTATATCAACAGTGGAAAGATCCCACGGGAGTGTGCCTCAAAGGAGAAAGCCACAACCAGGGCCGGACTGGGACTAAAATTCAGCCCTGGCATTTGAAGTTACACAGGCCCACTTGTCACATGGTGACTTTATAATATCTTTGTACACTTGTAGGCAGGGCCGGTTTTAGGCAAAGTGGGGCCCTACGCCTAGGCAAAGTTTAAAATGGGGCCCAAAATGCTAACATATTGCACATCACACAAAAGCATTTCAGTTGTATTTACAAGCGCTGAGTTCAGGCCGCTAAATGAGTTTGATCGACAATACTGAAGTTGTTCAACACTTGTTTCCCGGCCTCTTTCCACCATCTGAGAAAGAATGATGGGACAGAACCATCACTAACAGATCACTAACCGATCCCCATACAGTATCATGTTATCAGCAGCACATCTACAGTTTACAGCGGCGATGTGCTGCTGAGAACAATGATTTTTGTTCCGGCAAAAACAATCTGAATATGCAGCATTTTACTTGTTTAGTAAAATACACCCCATAGTCCTCCATATATTGTAATGTGCTCCACAGTCCTCCATATAGTATAATACACTCCCTATAGTCCTCCATATATTAAAATACACTGCTCAGTCCTCCACATACACTATGTTCCAAATTATTATGCAAATTACATTTTTATCAGATTTTCCTAAATGGTCGGTGCAAATGACAGTCAGTCTAATAAAAGTCATCACCTGTTAGATTATACATCGAATTTTATTGAAGAAACCTCCAAATGATAACAGTATAATCTCCAAAATGAATAAAAACTCAAAATGCACTGTTCCAAATTATTATGCACAGTAGAATTTTTATACATTTGATATGTTTTAAAGAACTGAAAATGCTCATTTGTGGAATTTGCAGCATTAGGAGGTCACATTCACTGAACAAAAAAGCTATTTAACTCCAAAACATCCCAACAGGCCAAGTTACATGTTAACATAGGACCCTTCTTTGATGTCACCTTCACAATTCTTGCATCCATTGAACTTGTGAGATTTTGGAGAGTTTCTGCTTGTATTTCTTTGCATGAAGTCAGAATAGCCTCCCAGAGCCGCTGTTTGGTTGTGAACTGCCTCCCACCCTCATAGATCTTTTGCTTGATGATACTCCAAAGGTTCTCTATAGGGTTGAGGTCAGGGGAAGATGGTGGCCACACCATGAGTTTATCTCCTTTTATGCCCATAGCAGCCAATGACTCAGAAGTATTCTTTGCAGCATGAGATGGGGCATTGTCAGCATGAAGATAATTTTGCACCTGAAGGCACATTTCTGCTTTTTATACCATAGAAGAAAGTTGTCAGTCAGAAACTCTATATACAGGTCCTTCTCAAAAAATTAGCATATAGTGTTAAATTTCATTATTTACCATAATGTAATGATTACAATTAAACTTTCATATATTATAGATTCATTATCCACCAACTGAAATTTGTCAGGTCTTTTATTGTTTTAATACTGATGATTTTGGCCTACAACTCCTGATAACCCAAAAAACCTGTCTCAATAAATTAGCATATCAAGAAAAGGTTCTCTAAACGACCTATTACCCTAATCTTCTGAATCAACTAATTAACTCTAAACACATGCAAAAGATACCTGAGGCTTTTAAAAACTCCCTGCCTGGTTCATTACTCAAAACCCCCATCATGGGTAAGACTAGCGACCTGACAGATGTCAAGAAGGCCATCATTGACACCCTCAAGCAAGAGGGTAGACCCAGAAAGAAATTTCTCAACAAATAGGCTGTTCCCAGAGTGCTGTATCAAGGCACCTCAATGGTAAGTCTGTTGGAAGGAAACAATGTGGCAGAAAACGCTGTACAACGAGAAGAGGTGACCGGACCCTGAGGAAGATTGTGGAGAAGGACCGATTCCAGACCTTGGGGAACCTGAGGAAGCAGTGGACTGAGTCTGGTGTGGAAACATCCAGAGCCACCGTGCACAGGCGTGTGCAGGAAATGGGCTACAGGTGCCGCATTCCCCAGGTAAAGCCACTTTTGAACCATAAACAGCGGCAGAAGCGCCTGACCTGGTACTTTTTTCTGATGAAAGCAAATTTTGCATGTCATTCGGAAATCAAGGTGCCAGAGTCTGGAGGAAGACTGGGGAGAAGGAAATGCCAAAATGCCTGAAGTCCAGTGTCAAGTACCCACAATCAGTGATGGTGTGGGGTGCCATGTCAGCTGCTGGTGTTGGTCCACTGTGTTTCATCAAGGGAAGGGTCAATGCAGCTAGCTATCAGGAGATTTTGGAGCACTTCATGCTTCCATCGGCTGAAATGCTTTATGGAGATGAAGATTTCATTTTTCAGCACGACCTGGCACCTGCTCACAGTGCCAAAACCACTGGTAAATGGTTTACTGACCATGGTATTACTGTGCTCAATTGGCCTGCCAACTCTCCTGACCTGAACCCCATAGAGAATCTGTGGGATATTGTGAAGAGAAAGTTGAGAGACGCAAGACCCAACACTCTGGATGAGCTTAAGGCCGCTATTGAAGCATCCTGGGCCTCCATAACATCTCAGCAGTGTCACAGGCTGATTGCCTCCATGCCACGCCGCATTGAAGCAGTCATTTCTGCCAAAGGATTCCCGACCAAGTATTGAGTGCATAACTGAACATTATTATTTGATGGTTTTTTTGTTTGTTATTAAAAAACACTTTTATTTGATTGGACGGGTGAAATATGCTAATTTATTGAGACAGGTTTTTTGGGTTATCAAGAGTTGTAGGCCAAAATCATCAGTATTAAAACAATAAAAGACCTGACAAATTTCAGTTGGTGGATAATGAATCTATAATATATGAAAGTTTAATTGTAATCATTACATTATGGTAAATAATGAAATTTAACACTATATGCTAATTTTTTGAGAAGGACCTGTACTTTGCAGAGGTCATTTTCACACATTCAGGAACCTTAAAGGGCCTTACCAGCTGTTTCCCATGATTCTGGCCCAAAACATGACTCCTCCACCTCCTCGCTGACATTGCAGCCTTGTTGGGACATGGTGGCCATCCACCAACCATCCACTGCTCCATCCATCTGGACCATCCAGGGTTGCTCAACACTTATCAGTAAACAAGACTGTTTGGAAATTAGTCTTCATGTATGTGTGGGCCCAATACAACCATTTCTGCTTGTGAACACTGTTTAAGGGTGGCCGAATAGTAGGTTTATGCACCACAGCAAGCCTTTGAAGGAGCCTACACCTTGAGGTTCGAGGGACTCCAGAGGCACCAGCAGCTTCAAATATCTGTTTGCTGCTTTGTAATGGCTTTTTAACAGCTGCTCTCTTAATCCGATAAACTTGCCTGGCAGAAATCTTCCTCATTATGCCTTTATCAGCACAAACACATTTGTGCTCAGATACAGCCACAAATCTCTTAACAGTACGATGATCACGCTTATGTTTTTGGAAAATTTCGAATGTTTTCATCCCTTCACCAAGGCATTGCACTATTTGATGCTTTTCAGCAGCAGAGAGATCCTTTTTCTTTCCCATGTTACTTGAAAACTGTGACCTGCTTAATAATGTGGAACATCATTTTTAAGTAGTTTTCCTTTAATTTGAATCACCTGGAAAACCAATTATCACATGTGTTTAAGATTGATTTCAGTGATCCATTGAGCCCTGAGACACAATACCATCCACGAGTTTATTTGAAAAACAAAACAATTAAATCTTTATGACACTTAAATCCAATTTGCATAATAATTTGGAACACAGTGTAGTATAATACACTCCTCATAGTCCTCCATATAGCATAATACACTCCTCATAGTGCTCCATATAGTGTAATGCACCGCCATAGTCATCCATGTAGTACAATTCACTTCCCATAGTATAATGCACCCCATAGTTCTTCATATAGTATAACGTATTCCCCATAGTCCTCGATACAGTATAATGCAGCCCACATATAGTATAATGTAGCCACCACCCTACAGAATATAATGCGGCAACCACAGAGTATAATGCAGCCACCCCACAGAGTATAATGCAGCCACCCCACATAGTATAATGTAACCCCATAGAATGTAATACAGCCCACCTCCCCATAATATATAATGTAGCCCCCCATAGAATATAATGCAGCCCCCCATAATATATAACACAACCTCCCCCATAGTATATAACCCAACCTCCCCCATAGAATATAATATACCCCCACAATAGTATATACCACAGCCACATAGTACATAACATGGCCTCCCCATAGAAGATAATATACTCCCCATAGTATATAGCAAAGCCCGCATAGTATATAGCACAGCCCGCATAGTAGATAACACAGCCCACACAGCAGTATACAGCACAGCCCACACAGTATTATATACAGCACAGCCCACACAGTAGTATATACAGCACAGCCCGCACAGTAGTATATCCAGCACAGCCCGCACAGTGGTATATCCAGCACAGTGGTATATACAGCACAGCCTGCACAGTGGTATATCCAGCACAGCCCGCACAGTGGTATATCCAGCACAGCCCGCACAGTGGTATATCCAGCACAGCCCGCACAGCGGTATATCCAGCACAGCCCACACAGTGGTATATACAGCACAGCCCACACAGTGGTATATACAGCACAGCCCGCACAGTGGTATATCCAGCACAGCCCGCACAGTGGTATATCCAGCACAGCCCGCACAGTGGTATATCCAGCACAGCCCACACAGTGGTATATCCAGCACAGCCTGCATCTCTCCTCCTCCTCCCCCCCCCCACCCCCCCGAGAATGTCCCCACAGTCCAGTAAAAAAAAAAAAATACACTCCTCACCTTTCCTCTTGCCCGCGTTGCTTCCTGCTCATGTCTCAACGGCTGCAGTCTGCCCAGGACACAGCAGGTGCGCGATGATATGACGTCATCGTGCACCCGCAGTGTCAGAGGCAGAGCGGGGAATGATGGGAGAGGGAGCGTCTGTAGACGCTCTCTCCTCCATCATTGCATTCAACTGTACCTGTATGTACCTGTACTGTGCATAGTTGAATGCGGCGGCAGGGGGGTGAGTCGGCGGCGGCGGGGGGAGGCGGATCGAGCGGCCCATGACTGGCACCGGCCCTTCTGGCATTTGCCAGAAGTGCTCGATGGCCAGTCCAGCCCTGGCCACAACTAATCAGTGCTTTTTGTGCATCAAATATAGACATTCTGTAGGTTTAAATAGCAGCATAGCAGCCAGAGAACAATGAAGCTCCCGGCCGGGCACAGAGGAGGTCTGGACTCTACAGTTATAGGGTCAGCAGAGCGGTGGTGACTTTTCTGCCCTCTGATCCTCAGCGCTTGGCCCCCCACTCTGTAATGTTACGGGGTCTCCACTTCATGGCTGAGTTGCTGTAATTCCTTCCATTTCTCAATAATATTACTCACATGTAATGGGGGAAATGTTAGTAAGGGAGAATTGTCATGAACAGCGGTTCCTATTACAGGACCGCGCTAGTATCTGTGTGCTCTGCACCATCGGCCAGTTAGTAAAGGCAGACAGCATGGGGCGGGGAGGGATAAATACAATGGGGGTGAAGGAAAAAACAGAATTCAGTGATTAGACATGAATCTACTTTTCTCTATATACTATGTAGAAATATAACTTATCTCTATATACTATGTAGAAATATAACTATTATCTCTATATACTATGTAGAAATATAACTATAATATGCATTATAAAGTACATCCACTAGATGGCGATCACTTGTCGAGATTGGCTGATAACAGGCTCTTCCTATGGAGGCAGGTTAGTGGCCACCAGAGCAGGAGGGATAATATCCAAAGCTGCAGGGGCACAGGGGGGATGCGGGCGAGTGCAGGGGCACAGGGGGATGCAGGGGCACATGGGGGCTGCGTGGATGCGGGGGGGGGGGGTGCAGGGGCACATGTGGATGCAGGAGCACAGGGGGGATGCAGGGGCACATCTGGATGCAGGGGCACATCTGGATGCAGGGGCACAGGGGGATGCAGGGGCACAGGGGGATACGGGGGCAAAGGGGGGATGCGGGGGGTGCGGGAGCACATGTGGATGCAGGGGCACAGGGGGGATGCGAGGGGCTGCAGGGGCAATATCTAAAGCAGGTGGAGTTGTGCAGTATGAGGAGCTATACTGAGGTTTTCTTCTGTCTGTGTCCACCAATGGTTTTCGATTCGTTTTCCCTTTTATTTTCTACCTTTTTGAGCAAGTTTGAAGCAGCATTATATATATATATATATATATATATATATATATATATATATATATATATATATAAATACAGAAAAGCTTCAATTCTGCACTTAAACTGAATTGCATTTTTTTTATTGCTCCGCATAGAAGCCAATTGGAAAAAAATTCCTGAAAAAGCAACGTTAATTTTTTATTATTTTTTAAGCCACTAAAATAACCCCCCAAAAAATAGAAATAAAAATTCAAAAAAACCACCTACACAAGTTTGGTATGGCCATAATGGTACTCACCTGGAGAATCGCATTCTCGGGTCATTTTACCGCACAGTGAACGTCATAGAAATAATGGAGGAGTCGCAAAGTAATTAATGGAGAAAGTAATGGAATTGAAAAAAAAACGTCCAGTCATGAAGGGGTTGACTGGCGGCACATATATCGCCCAGTGTGACCTGCTGGGAGAGGTTTGGTGCGTTTTCTGTCGGTCCACTGTAGGTCCTCACTGTGCACAGTTTATACCTCTGCTCCTCTGTCACACGCGAGGTTACCTCACTGAATGGATATACTCGACTTAGGGAAAAATATTAACTTTTATTACAAACTCCATGTTTTCTGCTTTTCCCTCACTGGCTGACGCTGCAGATACAAGAATCAGCCTCAAAGTGAAAAAACTGAGACACTTCTACCTCAGAAATTCCACAACACACCTGTGCGCGGACCTCTCCTGTGGACTCCATTTCCCGGCATGCACTCCTCCACAGACACTGCGCGGGCGGCTGTGATTGGTGGATCCTTCCTGAGCATGTGCAGTGCGTGCTCTGGACATCTCACCCTCAAACAAGGCGTGCGTTTCTCCGGTGAGAATGTGATCCGGGCTGAAGTGTATAGACACAGGCTCCTGTGGAGTGAGAATGGTGGAGGATGCGCCCAGGGAAACCAGACACTAGTCATTTTGGAAAAAATGAAAGCTAACCCATCAGTATTGTCAGTACAAAGAAGCTTGCCATGCTGCAAAACGTAAAATCATAATGGTCTCCAAGATAATGGTGTCTGCTCCATACTATGGGCTTCACAAAGATGGCAGCGACGCTCACACAGGTGTCGCACCCACAAAATCTTCAAGAAAATGGTGCCGGTCTTATACTTTGGACTCCTTCAAAATGGCTGTGACGCCCGCGCAATGTGATGAGGTGTCGAAAGTCATCAAAAAGATGGCGGCGGCCTTAGAGCTCATTCACAAGTGGCCACAGTGCCTACTCCATAGAGAATAATGCGCTAGACTAGACCTGTGCTGGATAATGGGCCGAGGATTATTTAAAGGGATAGCGCCCACCTAGTACCTGCTGTGTGAGCGTTGTGGCCATGGACGGCACCCATAGTATCGAGCAGATGCCGTTTTCTTGGAGACCATTATAATTATATCTTTACCCCGATGATGTGATGACATGGCGACCTGCTCTGTGCTGGCTGCATACAATAATCCGTGCTGATAGTAAACACACATGTGGCATGGACGTATATCTCTGACCATACTCTGATAGATGCTCATTGGTCTGGCATTATGGCAGCGCAGATTGGCTGCAGATTGAGAATCATAACGATGAGGTCGGTCTGATGTTAGATGGGGAGGTTATACAGAGGTGGTTCGGCCATTTTGGTTTACTTTTGCTTATTCCCCTGATGAAGCCTGTAAGGGTGAAACATGTTGGGAGTTTTGTTCTAATAGTGCCTTGTTTCTGTGTGTGACGGGTAGAAGCTGCACTGTTGATTTAGAATCCTCCAGCAACTATGGGGTTAAAATGGTTATAGCCAGGGAGTGGTTAGCTCAGCCCCAGGTGATGCTGGGAAAGTGATTATTGTGTCCCGGACATCCAAGAGTAAGGCTACTTTCACACTAGCGTTTTTCGGCGGATGTCGCAATGCGTCGTTTAGGAGAAAAAACGCATCCTGCAAAGTTGTCTGCAGGATGCGTTTTTTCCCCATAGACTTACATTACCAATGCATTGCGACATATCGCCACACGTCACAACCGTCGTGCGACGGTTGCGTCGTATATTGGCGCACCGCCGCCACAAAAAACGTTACATGTAACTTTTTTTGTGCGTCTAGTCTGCCATTTTCGACCGCGCATGCGTGGCCGAAACTCTGCCCCCTCCTCCCCGGACCTTACAATGGGGCAGCGGAAGCGTCGTAAGACTGCTTCCGCTGTCCCCGTTGTGCTTTTCTTTCACAGCATGCGTCGGTACGTCGGCCCGACGCACTGCGACGGGCTCGTACCGACGCTAGTGTGAAAGCAGCCTTAGCTGTGTGCTAGAGAGTCTCATGTCAGACTGAAATTAGACCAGTCCTTCCTGGGAAGCGATTGCTGTAATCATAAAAACAGCCAAGAGCATCCTTATTACCTCAAGATAGAAGTGAGAGCTACAGTACCGGACTCATCCCCTCCCCCACCTCACTGCATGATCAAAGTACAGTTCTATTTAGGTTAAGACATTGTGTGTTAAGAGACGTTATCTGTAAAGAGATTTTCATATATGTGATGAAGCATTGCATGAAGAGAAGTGATTCTGTGTGATGAAAAGAAGCTTGAATAAAACCCCTGCGATCAACTTCAGCTCAGAACTGTGACATAGCTGTGTGCAGGTCTGCTATAAGGACTGCTGTATGGGGCCTGGTAAATAGAAATAAAGGGCGGGGGCCCAGTTTGGGCCCCCTCTCTTATGCTTCTGCTCACCGGGCCCCAGGTTATCGTGTGCCAGCACGCCGCCATTGGTGGCTTGGAGCTCTCACGGCCATGACGCTACAAGGAAGTCCCTCTGCCGCGTAAACTATGATATCATGTAAGAGCGCCAGGATGCCCGTCCAGAAGTGGAGTGGCAAAGGATTGTATGAGAGGTAAGTCTAGAATTTTTTTTTAACAGAATTACATGGTCTTGGGGAGAGCAAATGCTGAATTGGGGGGTGGGGAGAGAAAATTCTCAATTATCATGTTACCTCACAGACTGACAAACCGGCCATTACATCGAGGAATGGATATACAAGGAGACGTTGGGGGGAAATATGCATTTTTATGACAAAAACCCCATGTTTTCTGCTTTTCCCTCACCGGCTGGCACTGCAGATACAAGAATCAGCCTCAAAGAGGAAAAAAAAGAGAAACTTTTACCTCAGAAATCATCAAATTACTCATCAGTTGCCACAATACACCTGTGCGCGGATCTCTCCTGTGGACATCATTTCCCAACATGCACTCCTCCTCCACAGACACTGGGAAGCTCGTTATTGTAATGGTGCCTTGTCTCTGTGGTTCTGAGATTACAAGATGGGCTCCTCTAACCCCTCATGGTAGATAATGGACAGCAGGCCTGTGTCAGAGTCCTCTGAGGGGGAAAAGCCGACCAGCACACATAATAATCGCACAGCTCCTGCCCTGAGGAGCCATGTTTGAGGAGAAAATCAAGAGGAACAATTTCTGAGGTAAAACTCTGGGAAATAATGTTATTGCTGATCTCTGTGTAGGTGACGCATAAAGAATATTTCTACATATTTCATGTTTTTTTGCCTCCGCTTCATACCTGAGAATGCCCCTTCCCTTGTTAATGGCATTTTTTTTTCCTCTCCTTCTTCCAAGAGCCACAACAAATGTTTATCTGTCTCCATCGTCGTATAAGTGATGTTTTTACATAATAAACTTGAAAACCTGAAAAAAAAAAAATTATTGAATTCCGCCATTGTATCTTGGGTTTCTCTTTGACACCATTTATTGAAAGGATGTAGAATTTTATTATGTTGCTTAAATAATTCCAAAATGTTTAAAAAAAGAAAAAAAAAAAATTGGGTTGGTGTCACTAGTTTCTACAATTGGAGACTTTTTTTTCTGCTGATGGAGCAGTGGGAGGTCTTGGTTTTTTACTGTTTTGTTTTTTTTTTATAGGTGTTATTTTGGGGTACTTTATAAAGTTTTAATTCCTTTTTCTTGCGTTGTTTGGTACTCACAAGCACTGAAAAAAGTTGCAATTTGGGCATATATATGTTAATGTTAGTTTAATCAGATTTTTATGGACGTGGTAATACTAAATATGTAACAAAAAAAAACTAATGAAAGGCCAAATACAGTTTAGTTTGTTTAATAATTGTAATGAATCTGTGAAAAACACATGACATGCTGATGGTGAGCCATATCTCATCTGGTTTTCGTGCACCCACTGATTTATAATGGGTGCGTCTTATCTGAAATATGGATCGAAGTGGTGACTGCTGCAACTTTTTTACACGCAGACCATCAGTCCGAGTGTAAAAACCTTCATGTGAACTAAGACATTGACTTGCATTGGTCAGTATGCCAGCTGTATGCATACGGACAGCACACGGACTGATTATACGCTGGTCGAAAATTGGCGAAAGCCACTATGCAAGTCGTGCACATCTAAGATTGTGGGTGATGAACAGACTGCGTTATTAACCAGTATGAGAACAATGATTTGTCAGAAGGTTCAGGCATCCATCTCAAGCCTGAATCTTTCCCCAGACAAGTCAGTAAGAACCGCAAACATCACGGAAAAGACCAAGAGAGTCTAGTCCTTCTTCTAAGGAAGAGAATTCGGAAGAATCAGACCAGGAAGGGATAGACGAATTGTTGGGCAGACGGAAAAGATATCTCTTCTCAGCAACAGATAAAGATGAGCTTCTTCATGCAGTTTGTAACACCATGCAGTTACAAGACACGCCAGAGGAAACCTCGATCCAGGATGAAATGTTTGGCGGTTTACATGCTCAAGTCACAAAACTATTTCCAGTCAACAATCATATTCGTTCCATGATTCTGGAAGAATTGCAGGAAGCGGAGAAGAGACTAGTAGTACCTAGAGACTTCAGACTCGGTTTACCTTATAATCCGGAGGATATTAAAGTGTGGGATGAAGTTCCCAAGATTGATGTTCCATTGGCAAAGGTGGCAAAGAAGACCTCAATTCCATTTGAAGATTCCTCCGCTTTAAAGGATCCAATGGATCGCAAAGCCGATGGACTGCTCAGGAAAACTTGGGAATCCTCGGCAGCAATAATACGGGCCAATATAGCTGCAACAACAGTAGCCCGGGAAAGGGTAGAGACTCCATTTTTCCAAGTACAGGTGCAGGAAAGCCAAATAAATGACATCAAGGTGGGAGGTCGGTTACAGAAATTTCTAGGGGGTTGGCAGAAAATTTCCCAAAATCCTTGGATTCTGCAGGTAATTGCTCAGGGGTACAAACTAGAGATTGCCAACCGTCCCCCTGAAAGATTTGGAGTAACCAGACCCTGTCCGCTCTTAGATTCCTCTGTGGACAAACATCCAGGAGTTGTTAGAGTTAGAGGCAATCATCCCGGTACCCGTCTCGGACAGAGGCAAGGGCCATTATTCTCACTTGTTCTCAATAAAGAAACCTTTGGGAGACTCCCGAACGATCATAAATTTAAAACCCTTGACCAGGTGGGTCAGGTACAAAAGATTCAGGATGGAATCTATAAGGTCCACAACGCCTCTCATAGACAAAGACATGGTGATGTGTAGATCTAAGCAATGCATACTACCCAATACACGCTTCCTACCAAAAGTTTCTGAGATTCGCCCTGATGAACAAAGGAGTAATGTATCACTTCCAGTTCAGATGTCTCCCCTTCGGTCTTGCTTCAGCACCCAGAATATTTACCAAACTAATGTCAGAGGTAGTAGCCTATCTAAGGAACCAGAATATTGCCATAGTGCCATATCTGGATGACTTTCTGATAATGGCGAGATCAGAGAATCTTTTCAAAATAGACTGCAGCTTCACACTCTCCATTCTACAGGACCTGGGGTGGATTGTGAATTGGAAAAAATCATGCCTGGTCCCAAATTCCAGAATGAAATTCCAGAAAAAGTACTCCCTCCATAAGAGAGGCAATGAGGATTCTGGGCTTAATGACGGCATGTATACCCTGTGTGAAATGGAGCCAGTTCCGCTCGCGAGGTTTCAAAAAGAAATTTTGAGATCTTGGAACAGGAGACAGGACTCTCTGGGCAAGAAGATGATTATTTCTCTGTCAGGAAAGAAATCCCTAACCTGGTGGACAACACCGAAGAATCTAAAGGTGGGGGTTACATAGGTCCTCGATCCCTGTGTCACTGATACCACAGACGCCAGTCAATTCGGATGGGGCGGACATATAGAAAGGACACACTACCAGGGAGAATGGAGTCCTCAGATTGCCGCAAGGTCGTCAAATTTAAGGAAGCTGTATGCGATCTGGAAGGTGCTATTGCAGCGCCCCAGAGTCCTGGTCGTTGCAGTACTGTGGCTCCGCCACTAAGGGGAGCTATGGTACGTCTGATGGCACTGAAGGAGT
Source organism: Ranitomeya variabilis (assembly GCF_051348905.1). Lineage (NCBI taxonomy): Eukaryota > Metazoa > Chordata > Amphibia > Anura > Dendrobatidae > Ranitomeya > Ranitomeya variabilis. The sequence continues at coordinate 616,482,000 of NC_135233.1, forward strand.
TCATCTGACCAGGTATCACAGACACCAATACATTTCACAGCGGGGCCACCAGGGGGAGCTAAGGGTTCTATTCATTAGGCCACTCCTCACATACTGATAAAACTGGGGGTCAGGCAGGAAGTTAGAACAGAAAGCCGACTGGGTTGGAACCAGGCAACACCTTGTGGCAGAGGGTGTTGTGGGAGAAGATTCGGTAGGGTCCCTGTCAGGGGTGGGATCCTGACAGAGGCCTGGCAACTTGAGCGAACGTAACGGGACCGTGCCTGCTCAGCATAGCGGCGGTGCCCAAGGAGGGATTGGAAGCGAGATAGATTGTGCTGAGTGAGAAACGAGATCAAAGCAAGAAGGAGAATACCAGTAGGAGTCGTGCTGTGAGACCGAGGCAACATCCTACTGAGGCGCACAACCGGCGGCTGGAACGCCGAGGGAGTATTACAATATTCAGCTTCAGGCAATACTCTAAACCAACGGCAGGACAGTCAGTCTAAGGCGGGCTGTCTCACCTAAATCACCTATGCAGTCTTGGGGGGCAACTTGTGGAGAGGGGCGACTCTAGGGTCCCGGAAGAGCTCCGAGCCTACCCGTCATACGGGTGCCGTCCTAACCGTAACATCAGGGAGGGACGGAGGATTAGCAGAACATCATCTAATCGAGTTGTGAGGGAACTTAAGAAATGGACACAACAGTTGTGGGGACTTTCCGTAAGCACAGCAGGGAAGGACCGCAACACCTAGCGCTAGAAGGAAGGCACAGATTTCCACCTGCTAAGAGAACTCTAGAGGTGCCATTGGACCGGCCGGACTTGCGCAGCCTGGTTATCCGGATTCCGGACTGAGGACCCAGAGATCTTCAGTAAAGAGGTAAAGAGACTGCAACCTGGTGTCCTCGTTATTTATTACAACCTACACTGCACCGCAACATCACCATCTACATCTATCACTGTACGCCCCTCAGCAGGGTCACGGACCGGGCCTAGCCACCGTGACAACCCCGGAGCAGAGACTCAGAGGCCCGGTACCGCGGGTACCCCTCGGCCCTGCGGCAGTGGGGGCGCTACAACTTGGCGTCACGAACAGGATCTACTTAAGCCTGAAGAATCAGGTCATGTGTGCTTTGGAACTGTGATTTATTGTGCTTGGACTGTACTTTATTGCAAAGACTGTGCTGTGCCACTTGCCGCCAAAATCCGCCGCCATTACAGCGCTAAGGGAGCGCAGGAGAAGAAGAGGGGCGTGGAGTGGGCGTAGACAAGCTGGAGAGCGCGAACAGCAATGACCGCCCAGTCTAAATATTGCTGTGTTCTGAGGACGTGTCCGTCAGCAGTCGAGACCCGCCTTCTGATTTTCTATGCTGGGCGGAAACCGAAGAAACGAAACTATGACTCAGGTGAGGTGGAACTGGAGACCAGGGAAGACCTGCAGAAAAGAATGGCCCCGCATCGACCCCCGTCACCAGCGGATTATTCCGATATGCCCCCGCTGGAAGATTTGAATCCTTGGGAGCTGCCGATGGGGCATCCCGTGCCTGAATGGTCCCCGGTTCGTACGCCTTCCACAGGAGAGGGGAGCGGCGCCGGAGGAGCTACCGCAAGTGAAGGTACCCAGTGCCGCGACCCCCGGGGAGGCCACCTCACCTCTGCACACGACCCGGCCACTGCTGCGACCAGTGGCGCCCCGATGTCCCCGCCGTCTGGCACCAATGCACCGGGGGGGCATGACCTCGGACCCTTCCCCTGGGGGGAATATCGGAACCACCTGATCGCGGAGTTCCAGCGAGAAGTGGAGCGGGAGGTGCGAGGAGAACTGCTGGAGGGCTCCCTGCCGAAGTGGGGCGTTGTGATTGTTTACCTGCCCCAGACGGGAAAAGGCTTCGTGCAGGAGATTGGGACCGCCCTGAGAGTCCGCATCACTCGGGATGAAGTGGAACCTTGCTTGTGCGGAGACGGCGCCAAGTCCTTCCTGAAGCCGGGGGATGTGGTCACATACCGCCGGCACCTAAAGGGGAACAGCTGGTGGGCCCGGGATATGCAGCGCTGCACCGCCGTTCTGGCGGTATCCCGAACCGAGGGGGAGGAGCTGGCCGCTGAAGCCGCTGCTGCTGCTGCCGCCGCTGCCAGCATGATCCATCGACCCACGCAGACACTCATCGCAGCGCACGACCTGGTCGTGCAGGAGACCCGAACCCACAGGGTGCACCTGGCCGCGGGAGTGAACTTGGAGTCCGACCTGTCTGGGCCGCAGAGGGCCACCTGCCAGGTGAAGCCTCGGTGGGGGCTACCGAAAAATGAGTAAGATACTGCATTATTTGTAAATAGTTCTTCAAACTGTTTGTTTCCCTGCTTTTTGCTGCTAAACCCGTTTAGGGTTAACTCTTTAAGGGATCCCTTTGCTGACCCGGGATCCCTATTGCTTTTTGGTTATTTTCTATTTTCTTCTTTGTTATCAAGAACTGCCGCAATCATGAACAGTGCATGATACAAACTGCTTGTAAATAGTTTGCACCTTCTTAAAGGTGCTCCCTACTGGTTTTACTTAAAGAAGGACTCTTTGTGAAGATACCGCACCGGAGCCTTTGTTGAGTACGGACTGGTAGCTTGAGAAGATGTGCTACCTCATAAAGACTTGGTCCCCTCTTAAAGGGGATGTTCACTTGTTGTACTTAAAGAATGGTATTGCTTTAAGACCGATAGAAAGCAATAATGTCTTGACCAAAAGAAAGTGATGATGATGCTTACATGAAAAAGTTATGTGTATCCAACCAGTTGATTGTAAGAAATGATTGATAATGTTGATAAAAAAAAAAAAAAATGAGGACAGAGAGTGAACCCGTACGGGGTTAGTCAGTGAGTCCTCTTGGGAGCTATGTAAGGATGGCTCAGTAATTTCAAACTGAAAGTAAATGTTATGTTCTATACTGTGTATAGTAGTTGAAAAGGCAGAAGGCCCGGGCTGAAAGGGGCGGCAGTAGGCCTGGAGCAGTTAGGACAGGCGGTCCTGCAGATTTAATGAAGGAGAATGAAAGAGAGAGTTAATTAATATCATAATGTTTTATAAGTAAAGTCTTTAGTGGATAGGAAGTGTACGTCCTTAAAGGCAATGTTAACTTATTCTTCAAAAGTTTGCACTGAGTAGAATACCCGGTTGGGTAACAGGAGTTATTTATAGCCTGTAATTTATAATGTTTAACCATGTTTGTAACGTTCAAGTGTCCTCACCTCCCATAAAGGGAAGCTCTGTTCAAGCTTACTTATTGTTATTGCATTTTCAAAATTGTATGTCTTTTTGCTAACCTGTATTGTTGTTTTCTTCCCAGTCCAGGAGTACTGGATTTAACCGGGGGGGAGTGCAGCGCCCCAGAGTCCTGGTCATTGCAGTACTGTGGCTCCGCCACTAAGGGGCGCTATGGTACGTCTGATGGCACTGAAGGAGTTCATCTGACCAGGTATCACAGACACCAATACATTTCACAGCCGGGCCACCAGGGGGAGCTAAGGGTTCTATTCATTAGGCCACTCCTCACATACTGGTAAAACTGGGGGTCAGGCAGGAAGTTAGAACAGAAAGCCGACTGGGTTGGAACCAGGCAACACCTTGTGGCAGAGGGTGTTGTGGGAGAAGATTCGGTAGGGTCCCTGTCAGGGGTGGGATCCTGACAGAGGCCTGGCAACTTGAGCGAACGTAACGGGACCGTGCCTGCTCAGCATAGCGGCGGTGCCCAAGGAGGGATTGGAAGCGAGATAGATTGTGCTGAGTGAGAAACGAGATCAAAGCGAGAAGGAGAATACCAGTAGGAGTCGTGCTGTGAGACCGAGGCAACATCCTACTGAGGCGCACAACCGGCGGCCGGAACGCCGAGGGAGTATTACAATATTCAGCTTCAGGCAATACTCTAAACCAACGGCAGGACAGTCAGTCTAAGGCGGGCTGTCTCACCTAAATCACCTATGCAGTCTTGGGGGGCAACTTGTGGAGAGGGGCGACTCTAGGGTCCCGGAAGAGCTCCGAGCCTACCCGTCATACGGGTGCCGTCCTAACCGTAACATCAGGGAGGGACGGAGGATTAGCAGAACATCATCTAATCGAGTTGTGAGGGAACTTAAGAAATGGACACAATAGTTGTGGGGACTTTCCGTAAGCACAGCAGGGAAGGACCGCAACACCTAGCGCTAGAAGGAAGGCACAGATTTCCACCTGCTAAGAGAACTCTAGAGGTGCCATTGATTATCCGGATTCCGGACTGAGGACCCAGAGATCTTCAGTAAAGAGGTAAAGAGACTGCAACCTGGTGTCCTCGTTATTTATTACAACCTACACTGCACCGCAACATCACCATCTACATCTATCACTGTACGCCCCTCAGCAGGGTCACGGACCGGGCCTAGCCACCGTGACAACCCCGGAGCAGAGACTCAGAGGCCCGGTACCGGGTACCCCTCGGCCCTGCGGCAGTGGGGGCGCTACACTATACCAACCCAGTCACAGGTCAGAGACAGACATGTAAGAATACTGTCCGACAATGTGACAGCAGTGGCATTTCTAAGACACCAAGGAGGTCCAAGACATCCACCGCTGCAACACCTAGCAGACCAGATCTTCAGATGGGCGGAGAGATCTGTCAAATCCATCTCGGCAGTTCACCTGGAAGGCGCCAAAAATCAGGTAGCAGACTTCTTGAGCAGAATGCCTGTGTTACAGAACCCCCCAGCACCAAGAATGTTATGCAGTATATGTATGTATAATAGGTTCCATGTGAAATGCATCAGTTCAGCAGTGCTTCCACTCCTTCCGGGTGTTCTCTTGTGTTACGGAACCCCTCAGTACCCAGAATATGTTGTGCAGTTATATGTATGTATAATAGTTTCAATGTGAGAGGCATGTCCCTAATGCATCAGCCCACAGGCTGCACCCCTGGGCAGAGGGGACAAGATATTCTCCTTCTGACCTTCCCCACCTTTGTAATTCCCACAGTAAATATCGGCAGGCTCCGGCAACCCTGCGGCTATTGTAATGTATGTCTGGCCTGCTGTTTTTCTATTGGCCTGCCCTCTGTATCTGTGCTATATATTCTGTGTGCTGTGAATAAAGTGGGGTTAGACTGGAAATACGTGGAGAAGCAGTGAGATTTTATATGCACCCATGTAACCAAGGAATTCCAGCCAGCGTCCTTCATTCAGAATCCGGCCAAGGCAGAGTGGACCTCCTGAAACACGGGGTGGTACCTAAAGAGGTACTACAGCACAGTAGACCCCGTTACAGCCTGTACATCCCGGAGAATGGGAACTAAATCCAGAAATATTCAGCAGTCTGTGCCAGCAGTGGGGAACACCTCAGGTGGATCTTTTTGCCACCAGGCCAAATGTGAAGACCAGAGCATTTTTCTCTCTCAGTCCTCTAGATGGAACCACAGGAGTAGACGCCTTGTCTCAGTATTGGGGAGAAGGTCTCCTATACGCATTTCTGCCTCTTCCTCTGATGCCGAAGACAGTCAGGAAGATACGGGACGAGAGAGCACCCGTAATCCTGGTGGTTCCTTTTTGGTCAAAAAGGAGCTGGTTCTCTCTACTATCCAGAATGTCAAGAGAAACCAATCTTACTACCGAACAGGCAAGACCTTCTACTACAGGGGCCGGTGTTCCACAGAGACCCAGACTCTCTACACCTATCTGCTTGAATCCTGAACGGCGCACCCTAAGATCCAGAGGCCTGTCAGAGGATGTCAATACCACACTTCAGGCAAGGAGGAAGCCGGTGACCTCAGCGATCTATAACAAAATCTGGAAGCGTTATTGTTCCTTCCCAGGAGAGGTTCCTGCGGATACTTCAAAACCCGACATTCCCAGAATCCTCGACTTCCTACAACTCGGTTTTGAGAAGGGCCTCTGGCCTAGTACTTTATAAGTACAGATTGCAGCACTTAGCGTCTTTTTTGATAGGTCTCTAGCCTCCCATCCTTGGATAGCAAGATTTTCCAGGGCCACACAGAGAATGTGACCACTTGTAAGGAAATCAACTCCTCCTTGGGACCTAAACTTGGTCCTTAATTCCCTGTGTAAAACCCCGTACTTGTTATCAGAAGATATGGGCATAGCCAATCTCTCCTTTAAAACCGCATTCCTGATTGCCATCATGTCAGCTAAAAGATTGGGGGAGATGCAGGCTCTATCCATTCAGGATCCATATCTTCAGATCTTTGACGACAGAATAGTATTAAGACTTAACCCAGCCTTCCTCCCCAAGGTAGTGTCCTCAACAAATTATAAATCAGGAGATAATCCTTCCCTCATTCTGCCAACACCCTAGAAACACAAAGGAAGGGGTCTACCATAACCTTGACGTTAGGGAGACTGTTCTAAAATACCTGGGGGCGACGGAAGGTTGGAGATGGGACACTAACTTGTTCATACAGTATGGGGGTCCAAATAGAGGTTGTAAGGCAGCAAAATCAACCATTGCTAGGTGGATCAAAACCATGATAAACCTAGCGTATACAGACCAAGGGAAAGATCCCCCGGATATTCTTAGAGCCCACTCAACTCGAGCTATCTCTACATCATGGGTAGAGAAGGGGGGAGCCTCAGCAGAGCAAATTTGTAGGGCGGCGATTTGGACCAGTCTTTCTACCTTTGCCAGACACTATAAATTAGATGTCTCATCAGATCAGTTAGCTTTTGGTAGAAAAGTATTATATGCAGTAGTCCCACCCTAGTTTACCATCCTTTGGTATTCCTCCAATGGTGCTGTCAGGTGGTGAACTGGAAAACGGTAATTAGACCTACCGGTAATTGTATTTCCAGGAATCCATCCTGACATCCTGGAAATACAATTACCGGTAGGTCTAATTACCATTTTATATTGCCCATACCTGTTACTTGCCACAAGTGAGTGTGAACGAGCATCACATGTTGGAAACAAAGTTGTTTACCCACAATTTTGGAAAGGTGGCAACAATTCGTCCTGCCCATTTTGGTTGTTTTGTGTGAAATGTCCAATTTGCTTTTTTTCTCTTTTTGTGTTGTCATAATACACACAAAGGAAATAAACATGTATAATTGCTATAATTCTCTGGGAGAAATATTTTATTTTCTGGAACACGTGAAATGGTGCAGATGCTTCCAGATTATATTATATTTGCCCTTTTCAGCTCACACTGTTGATTTTCCACATTGGTCGGCCCTTCTGCTGTATGGGCAGATAATACGATACATGGCAGTGAGCACGCGTGAGTGACTACATATTTTCCATGTCGTTTGGCTGTGCACATATCTCAATGGGTAAGAGTGAGTTACATTATATTTAGCCGGCTGCGACACATTGCCAGCTATAAGCAGCGAGCCTTTCTAATCACAGCCTCGCTGCTCATTGAACTTTCTAGTCTGTGTTCCAAAAATAGTGGCAGTTCAATACCTCCCAACCGAGGGGCGGCTATTAACAGGCCCTACTTAGCCCGCAGAGTCTTCTCATTGTTCGCTGCATTGGGTGCTTTTTTCCGTTTTACTGCTCGAGGTGTTGACTGCCGCCACTTACATACCAGGCAGATAGATCTACAGGCGGCTTTGTTGTTCCACCGAAGGCTGTGTGTCAAATCTGTCAAAATCCAAACACAGATGTAACTAAATCGATAAGACAAACACACGCTCAGCGGCCATAAAGCAGAACGGTAATCTGCAATTGTAAAACAAAAGCCAAAACACAAGTACGGTATATTATTTTATTTCTTTTTTCCACAAACAAGAGATGAGGTAATTAATTTAGTTCTTGTTCTTGTGAAATGTTAATGAATTATGCAATATGAAGGTATACCATTGTTTTTATTATACTGTGGCCACTGCTTTATCGTAGCCCTGCCCTTGGCTTTACTTTTTGTAGAGGCTATGTATGGAACAGCAGCACAAAGGATTTAAGGTGATCAGTTGTGTAGAGCAGATCTGGGCAAACTGCTGCCCGTGGGCCACATCCGGCCCTCTTGCAGTACCAGACTTGCGGACTGAAACAGCTGCAGGGCTGACAGTGGCCCATGGACTGCTCCATACCCTCACCCGCTGTCCTTTTGCCGACGACGACTGTCACCGCAAGATGCAGACGGCAGTGAATAAATTAATGGAGGATGGAGCCACCGGATCTTTTTTTTCCACCAATAACCATGTGCAACTGAGCCAGCAGACATCATTTCATTGTGTCTGTTGTGCAGAGAGCCAGGGGAACACGGTTAAGTGTAGTATGTGATGTTTTTTTTCCATATGTATATGGGATGTTTGCATGCATATATAAGGCTATGTGGAGCTCAAACTGTATATAGGGTGCTATGTGGAGCTCAAACTGTGTATATAGGGGGCTATGTGGGGGGCTCCTTAATTAAGTGATTCAATTAACATTAATATTGAGCAGAATTAATTTGAGCCTATTGGTTCTGCCTCCATAAGTCAGTCTCATGTGGCCCCTATGGGAAAATGTACTGCCCACCCCTGGTGTAAAGGATAATAACCTGTCATTGCTGATAATTGGGGCATTAAACAGAGGGGCAGCAGGGAAAATATCTAATTATTGGAAGTATAAGGATATATTAACGTCTGTGTCTAGGGCTCCATTGGGTCATCTTGGATCGCACTGAACACCTCTTAGTTTGTTATAAGTTGTCACGACTTATGCTGCACTTTAACTTTTTTATTTTTTTACTCATTTGGCAATTCTTGGTCAGACCAAGAGTATACATTGACTCCAGGCCATTGTAAGCACCAGGATAATCTGAACAGCTGCCAAGGCCAACTTGACCTTGGTTTCACCATGGCATCAGGGGCAAATATGCTTTGTTCTGGCCAAACCAAGGCTAGGATATTTTTTGTCACTAAAGTGTTATTTATTTTTGTATTTTAGATGCAGTCACACAATGAACATATATTGGAATATTCTAAGATCGTGTTCAGATCTGCATCGCAACCTCAGTCACAGATTCTGTCAAAACGATGGACAGACCCCCAAATGTAAGTCAACTGTGTCTGTTATGTGGTGGATCAATTGTTTTACTTTTTTGTGATATTACAGTGATGCTGTAATGTTTGTGAACCCTTCAGAATGTTCCCTTTTTTTGTATACTACAAGTAATTCAGAATTTCACAAAAGTCCTAAAAGTCAAAAATATTAGACTTTGTAGTTTTTCATTGATGAAAATAAATATATATATATAAAAAAAAATTTTTTTTTCATCAATGAAAAAGTACAAATATATATATTTCAGTATCTCGGGCGACAGCCTTGTGCAGCAATAACTGCAGGTAAATGGTCCCAGTAATTGCTCATTAGTCCTGCACATCGACTTGGGAAGTTTTGCCCATTCCTCTACACCTTTATTATGTTGGTGGGTTTTCTCCTATGAATTGCTCAATCTAGGTCCTTGCTCCACATTTGTACAGGACTTTTAATTGGCTATTCCAAACCTGTAAACCGGAGCTGTTTTAGCGATATTGGTGTCGGGTCTCCAGTGGCGTATCTAGGGGGGGGGGGCAGCCGGGGCATGTGCCCCGGGCGCAGCCGGCAGGGGGGGCAGTCGGGCCGCCTAAAGCGGCGGTCCGCAGTGTCTCCCCCGGCGGCTGCATTCTGCCGCCCCCCGCACTTGGATTCAGCTGTTCTCTGTGCCGACTGTCAAGCTGACAGCCGGCACAGAGAAGCTGCGGCGCGCCGGCTCCCAGTGTTCAATTGTACTGCATCTGAGATGCGAGTACAATTGAAGCTCTGACTGCCGGGTCAGAGCGACGCCAGCAGCGTGACAGGTCATGTGATCACGCTGCTGACGTCACTCACCTGCGCGGCAGAGCAGGAGATGCAGATCGAGCAGGAGATGCAGATCGAACAGGAGATACAGAGCGGTGGTAAGTGCTCCAGTGGAGCTGAAGACACCGAAGGTGCAGGGGGGGGATTTACTGTGAGTGGGGATGGGGGGCATATATTGTAGGGGGGATTTACTGTGAGTGGGGATGGGGGGCATATATTGTGGGGGGATTTAATGTGAGTGGGGATGGGGGTTATACTGTGGGGGGTTAATGTGAGTGGGGGTGGGGGGGATTTAATGTGAGTGGGGGGGATTTAATGTGAGTGGGGATGGTGGGATATATTATTGGATGGGGGATATTTAATATGAGTGGAGATGGGGGGATTTTTTGTGGGGAAGAGATTTAATGTGAGTGGAGATGGGGGTATTTATTGTGTGTGGGGAGAATTGGAGTGGGGATGGGGGATTGAATGTGTGTGGGGGGAGATTTGTCATGGGGATGGGGGGATTTAATGTGTGGGGGAGATCTAAGGACACAAAATGAAGAGCAAGGGGGAGATGGGCATATATGAGGAAACAGTATGGGGGATGGGTGCAGACAGTTTGGGGAGCAAACGGGGGAATGTATGCAGACACAATATGAGTAGCGATGTGAAAAACGTATGTGGACAGAGTACGGGGAGTGAGGGTGTTGGGATGTGTGCATGCGTAGCATGGAGGGACAGTGTAAGGGCACAGCCAGGAGGGGACAGTATACCAAGGAGGGGGAGTGTGATGAGAGAGTACAGTATAAATACTGGGCCCTATATGGGGGACACAGTGTGAGAGGACAGTATGAAGAGGGGGGGCCGGTATGGAAAGGGGAGGTCCGTGTAAAGAGCGTGTACCATAAGAGAGACAGTCTGGGGGTCATATTTTATGCAGACAATATAGTGAGGGGCAATTTTTTATTCAGGAGCATTTTAATGACACTTGTATCTTTAAGGGCGTCATGTGGAGATTTTCTGCAAAAGAGCGGAGAAGATGGAAGTCTGCAGAGACGGCTGTGGATGAGAAAACTCATCATGGGATCTGGACAAGATGAAGAAATGAAGGAGAACAACTCCAGAGGCGACGTCATCTATAAGGTACCTGGATGTAAATGTTATTTGCGATACTGACTAACTCTCATGTTTTTATTTATGTTAGGAGCATTAAAGGGGATGTCCAGGTTTGTGATGAGTCTGCAGTCATTCTTTGTGACTGCAGACTTCTGAATTCTCACAGTGCGCCCTGCACGCTGTCAGGATTCTCTCGTGCTGGCGATTTACATACATGCGGTCACATGCTGACTAGACATGTGTGGCCTCCGTCAATGAAAATGAACTGAGTGAGGCCGGGCACGTCTAGTCGGAATGTGGTCAGAAGTATACAAATCGCATACTTGAGTTGACCTGACTGTCCACCGGCAAGGGAGGATCCTAAAAGTGTGCAGTGCATGTGTTGTGAGAATTCAGAAGCTGCGATGTCAGGATTCAGCTCTGCAGGTTCCAGTGGTCGTCACATGGACACTTCACTCATATGCGACTTTCATACTCATGGTCCTGTAACAACAAGATTCTCTTCTGCTTCTCTCAGTTTTTCACTGAACATTGGGAGCTTAAGGGAGAAGAGCTCATCGGTACATGACTAAGTGTGCAAATCGCATACGTTCGGGGGGGGGGGGGGGGGGATGGGCGCCAAACTGAATTCTTGCCCCGGGTGCCAGAAACCCTAGATACATCTCTGCGGGTCTCCCAGGGCTTGCTTGACATTGTCACGTGAGCACTGCGGCCAATCACCGCCTGATAATGGGATGCAATTCTCACACATCCAAGGTTCGTCCGAAGGATGTGTGTGTGACCGCTGATTGTTACGCTATGTAAGTACTGCAGCCAATGTCACACAAGCCCTGGGAGACCTGGTATGGGAGGAGAGTATGTTTTCATTTTACACTGCAAAATACAGTATTTAAGGGAAACATGTGTGGCACCCCTAGGGGTATTTGCCACAAAAATAGTTATTGACACCAAATACAAATACTAAAATAGCAAGACTGCACTACCATCTCCGGCCAGAATGGGGAGCTCCAGAGACTCCCCTTGATCTATTCTGGTCTGAGAAAAGGACTGGCAGTTGGGTTGAGGAGCTGAAAGTGAGAGGTCGTATAACTGAACTCCTAACAGCCCTATAACGGATTATAGGCCCGTAATACCCACAGTAGGAAAAGAGGAATAGAGAAAAAGGACATTGTGAGAACCGGGTAGCAATAACCTCTACCCAGAATAGGCGCAGAGATGGATACCGGATCCGTGGCCATGTTCATTATATATAATACAGCAACCGGAAGGACGTGAGGTGATATCAGCTTCACTAGGGTAAGACGCAGCAACAGACACAGAGTTCAGCGGTACTCCCAGAGGGGGTAAGCCGACAAAAAGGACTCGGGTTGTCCGTCGAACCAGAGTACAGAAGAGACAGATTGGGTCGGCAGCCAGTTCACAAACAGCAGCAGGGCCATACAGAAACTACGCATAATAAGAGGTGGAAATCCTGACAGGGTCAAAGTAATTCAGAGTTCTTAAACAGACTCCGGTGACAGTATTGGTTGCAAATCCCTCTTTGTTGAAGTAAACTGGTTAAACGTTTCAGTGCCTCAGTCTTTCATTTGGACAATAGCCATCGATCCAGGATCGGGGTCATCACAGCTGAGAGGACCTGCTGCTGATCAAGTAAGTGTCTGTTCCTTCATGATACCCCTTATACTGTGCATTGCCTGAGGCCACAGCACCGGGTCAAGCCACTAGTGACATCCCCCTCAAGAGACGGACCTCATTGATCTGGTGCTGGGTACCTCGGTCTCCCGGGCGTCACAACTGGCGTCACGAACAGGATTGGGCCAGCCCGTACACCGGGTATTGTGTGCCGTAATTGGAGTCTGAAACTGTGAAAATTTGGATGAACAATCTTGGAAATTGACTTTATTAAAGAAAATCCCGTTCCCCATTGAAAACTATTGAAAGTGACTTTTCTCCATTGGTTATAATGGGGTAAAAATGGCCGCCATCCCCTGATGTAATCATCTCATAACCGTTAGGCACAAAACTGTTAATCGAGCTACGTCATTACCCAAGCCCCAGTCTAACTGAAAAACTTCAAAATCCACCATCACAGAGCGTGCGGCAGTTAGAGGCAGCAGGGGGCGTGTCATTGTCATCCTGCTGCACAGAGGAACGAATCTACATTATCTAGACGGAAGCTGGGACCGGAGGGGCCTGGATTAACTAAGGGGGTACAGTATGTCGCAGCACGGAGACGCCGCAGCACCCGGCGACGCTAATGCAGCTGAACGACAGAGTGTCGATAGAGAGCCTGGCAGCGCAGCAGTGCAAGGAGTGGCGCCCATCATGCCGGTGTTGATGCCATATACCCCGGGTGGCCCGTGGCTTCCAATGTATGAAGGTGAACCTAATACCCTTAACGGTTTCAGGGAAAAGATGCTGGCTCATTTTGATATGTTCCCCGTGGGTGAAGCTCAGCGTGTTAGTCTCCTGATGATGCAGTTAAGTGGCCATGCTAAGCGAGAAGTCACAGCATGGGCAACTGATCTAAAAGGTACTGTTGAACGCATATTTGCTGGATTAAAAGCTACATTTGAAACCACTACCAGCAGCAAAGCTAAAGTACGAATCTTTAATTGCAAACAAAAAGCTAATGAGGGCGTGAGAGATTTTGCCTTAAACCTGCAGGAAGCCCTTAAATCACTTACACTGGCTGAACCCATTTTTAACACAGGAGCCGATAAACTGCTAAGAGACCAATATATTGAGGGACTCTACACCCCTTCTCACCGGGGGCATGTGAGCATGCTTGTTTTTAAGAACCCTGAATTGACATTTGCCCAATTAAAGGAGAGCGCTATACGTCTCCAGCTGGCAGAGGCACCTCGGGATCAGGATCTCACACAACCCATGGCAGATGTACTTCAGCAACGGGGAATGCCAGTGACATCAGCTACGTCCGGTGCCAGTGCTAAGTCCCTGGGGCCCATTACTAATGAGGCTCTTCAGCAAAAGCTTGACTCTTTAACTGATGTTGTTGCTTCAATGGCTAAAACCATGCAGGAGATGAGAGAACCCAAGATGGAGTTGGCAAACCGTAGAGAGGATGTTCCATGGATGAGGTCCCGGAGATACCCGACATGGAGAGGACGACCCCGTGACCGCTACCAACCGGATGGACAGCCCATTTGCCGCCGTTGCCAGCAGCCAGGCCACTTTGCACGAAATTGTGATTTAAACGGGAATCCCCTGGGAATGCGGGCCGCTTCACAGGAATGAATTTTCAAGGCCCAACACCCTGGCACGACAGGTACATCGGAAGACGACCCATCATCCCTATCGTGCTGGACGGAATTCCCCTCAACGCTTTGCTGGATACAGGTTCCCAGATTTCATCCATACCATATATCCTTTATAAGAGGTACTGGGCTGAGGTAGATATTGATAAAGGACCCTCTGATGTTGAACTAGATATATGGGCCAGTAATGGTAAGTTGGTACCGAAACTAGGATTCAGGGAGATGACCATAAAGATTGGTAAAGCAGAATTGAAGAAACAGGGTATAATTGTCGTTGATGTTGACCGACAGAACTGTGAACCAACTGTATTGATAGGAATGAATGTGTTAGAGAACTGCTTTTCCGAAGTTATCTCTGTCTTACAACAAATTGCTGAAACTGCCCGATCCTGCCAGCAGAGAGTTCTCTGGAGGGAAATAAAAGTATTAATGTTAAGGCAACAGATAGAAGTTGCAGGTGGAGAAATCGGCAGTGTGAGGGCGAGTGATCCAACGTCTATTGTAATCCCACCAAAAACAGAAATGCTGGTATGGTGTAGAGCGGCCATTGGTACTAAAGGACGAGACTATCAAGCCTTAATAGAACCAGCGTACACCGACAGCAGGCCCACTATACTCACGGCACGAGGGGTGGTCGAGGTACACCGGGGACGGGTGCCGGTACGACTTTTGAACTGTGGAGAGGAAGAGGTCACTTTGCCAAGGTACGCTACAGTGGCAAAGTTATATACTGTTGACAACAATGCCATCACAACTGTTGAGCCCTTAGAATCGACCTGTCAGGTGGAAAATAACGGCTCAGATGGAGAATCGGAGGATTGGTGTCAACAGCTAGACGTGGGTGTAGATTCAACACCTACCCATCAAAGACAAGGGGTGTATAGATTAGTGACGGAATATGAACAGGTCTTCAGTAAACACCCATTGGACTTCGGACGGATAGAAGGGGTGGAACATACAATCCCCACCGGTGACCATCCCCCGATAAAAGAAAGATATAGACCCATACCGCCCGCTCACTATCAATGCGCGAAGGACATACTGAGAGAGATGAAACAGGCCGGGGTAATAAGAGATAGTTGTAGCCCTTGGGCGGCCCCTCTGGTGATTGTCAAAAAAAAGGACGGAACCATGAGAATGTGCGTAGACTACCGGCGGATTAATAACATCACCCACAAAGACGCCTATCCCTTGCCTAGGATAGAAGAGTCCTTGACTGCTTTGAAATCTGCTAATTATTTTTCCACCTTAGACTTAACAAGCGGGTATTGGCAAGTCCCTGTGGCTGAGAGAGATAAAGAAAAAACGGCATTCACCACACCAATGGGTCTAAGCGAATTTAATCGCATGCCGTTCGGACTCTGCAACGCATCCGGTACTTTCCAGCGACTGATGGAATGTTGCCTCGGACACAAGAACTGCGAGACCGTCCTCCTGTACCTAGATGATGTGATCGTCTACTCAAAGACTTACGAACAGCACTTAACAGACCTGGCAGAGGTGTTCGAAGCCTTATCCAAGTATGGTATGAAAATCAAACCATCCAAATGTCACCTTCTCAAGCCAAAGGTACAATACTTAGGGCACATCGTGAGTTCGGAGGGAGTAGCACCGGATCCCGAGAAAATAACTGCCATAAGGGATTGGCCAAGACCTACCAACGCAAAAGTGAGGCAATTCTTGGGATTAGTGGGTTACTATCATAGATTTATAAAAGGATTTACCAAATTGGCAGCACCCTTGCAAGATGCTTTGATAGGGCAGACGAAGAAACCTTCAAACCGAAACCCTCCTTTTCAGTGGAACGACGAAAGAGAAGACTCCTTTGAACAACTAAAGAAGGCACTAACCGGAGAAGAAGTTCTGGCGTATCCGGATTACCATCAACCTTTCATCCTCTACACCGATGCCAGTAATGTGGGATTGGGAGCGGTGCTGTCACAAAAGCAAGAAGGTCGGGAGAAAGTCATCGCCTTTGCAAGTAGAAAACTCCGGCCTACTGAAAGAAATTCTGAAAATTATAGCTCCTTCAAATTGGAGCTACTGGCAGTAGTTTGGGCTGTGACTGAACGTTTCAAACACTATTTGACCGGTGCAGAATTTATTGTCTATACTGACAACAATCCATTGACCCACCTAGACACGGCTAAATTAGGTGCGTTAGAACAGCGATGGATAGCCCGGTTATCTAATTACAACTTCGTGATCAAGTATCGAGCAGGTCGCAAGAATGGAAATGCCGATGCCCTATCCCGGATGCCACACTTGAGAGATGTAGAAGAAGAAACAGGGGAGCTTGAAGAAATTGAACTACCAGCCTTTCATCAGCCCAAGGTAAAACATCGTCAGTCAAATACCTATCAGAAACAACAAGAAGTGAATTTTAATCCGTTAGCACACCATAGATGGGCTGACACCCAAGATAGCAATCCGGCTGTGAAGCTAGTGAAGGAACTATTGACTGAGCAAAGTGCATATCCCGATGAGGATGCCCCAGAAGAGACACATCAACTCTGGAAAGAGAGAGGCAAAATGTTCCTGTATCAAGGGAAACTCTGTAGAAGATACACCAATCCGAAAACGCATGAATTGGTTTGGCAGATTATCGTGCCTAAACAAGATGTGAGGATGGTCCTCGAGGCTTACCACAATGGTGCTGGTCACTTTGGTTGGAAAAAGCTAGAAGTACTTCTGAGAGAAAGATTTTATTGGGTCGAGATGAGAAAATCAATCGAACAGTGGTGTAGAAACTGTGGCCCGTGCAACCTCAGAAGGAACGATCAAAAGAGCCAAAGAGCACCACTGCAGCCCATAATCACCAGACAACCACTTGAACTGGTAGCCATGGACCACGTGAAGTTGACACCGATGCCTTGACCATCGTGGATCATTATCCGCGCTTCTTGGTAGTAGTACCTGTAAAAGATCTGACTGCAAAAACAGCAGCCAAAGCGTTCCAAACGTACTTTTGTAGACCCCATGGATATCCGGAACAGGTTCTCACTGACCAGGGTACAGCCTTCGAATCAGAGATCTTCAGAGAATTCTGTAATATGTATGGTTGCAAAAAGATCCGGACGACGGCCTATCATCCGCAAACAAACGGCTTATGTGAGAAGATGAACCATATTGTGATAGACCTACTAAAGACTTTACCTGAAACGGAAAGGAATCAATGGCCAGAGAAATTGCCTGACTTGGTGGATCTGTATAATCATGTCCCGGTGAGCTCTACCAACTGCACCCCAGCTTATCTTATGCGTGCAAGACCCGGCCAATTGCCAATCGATCTAGAAATGGGAATTCTGAAACCAGACGCAGAAGTTCAAGACTCCAATTGGGATGTCGTACGACAAAAGCAGTATCGCCAAGTGCAAGAGAGTGTGGAAAGAAGCCTCCAGCAAACCAGAGAAAGACAAGAGCGAACTTTCAACCAGAATGCTCTAGCAACTCCATTAAGACCGGGTGACCAAGTACTCAAGAGGAATCATCGAACCAATAAACTGGATAATCAATGGGAAGCCGTACCCTACACAGTTTTACCAACAAGAATGGATAATCCTAAAATGTGTCTCATTAATAAAAACAGAGGTTTAACATCTGTACTAGTGTCAAGAGACAATCTTAAATTATGTCCGGAAACGTTGAAAGAGCCAGAAGTTGTCCAGCCAGAATCAGAAGTTATTCAACCTATACAGGTTCAACCAGTAAAGGAAAAAGAGGAGGAAATGTATCACACCTGTATAGGAGACTTTCCCCAAACCCTACTAACATACCATGGTGCAGTAGTGGTTCCCATGGTGGCCTTTTATCCAACACCGAATCCAATATTAGAAGTCCCAAGACAGGAAGAGGCTGACCCTGTACTACAAGAGGTTCCAGGTCAGGAAGAACAGATTCCTGATCAGAGTGATCCCATTCACGGTGGACTTGCCAACCCCATAGTGGTGGAATTATCTTTAGCAGAGAGGGCAGATACTATATCCGCAGTAGACAATAGTACACCACATAAAGAGACACCGCTATTACGTAGATCCCAGCGTAGTACCCAGGGTCAATTACCGGCCAGGTATGCGGATTACCAACTATAAGACTATAGTCATTGTTATCGTTCTGTAACGTTTAAGCCCAGTACCTACAGAGACTTACCTGTATGAACTTTTTGCATATTCTTGAACTTTTTATCAGCCCAGAAACACTAAATCAAAGCTCCGGAAAGACTGCTTTGTGAACTTTGCTTCCTAGTACCTTCAAGGATAGAACTGTATTAATGGACGCTATTTGAAGTGACTTTTTACAGAATTCCATTTTTTTTTTGTTTCTTTGAGTGGTTTTTGTAACTTTTCATTTTTAAGACTCTGTACATACCAATTGTTATTTCAAAATGTTATCGTCCCACAGTCCCGGAGTACTGTTCTTAACTAAGGGGGAATGTGGCGCCCCTAGGGGTATTTGCCACAAAAATAGTTATTGACACCAAATACTAAAATAGCAAGACTGCACTACCATCTCCGGCCAGAAGGGGGAGCTCCAGAGACTCCCCTTGATCTATTCTGGTCTGAGAAAAGGACTGGCAGTTGGGTTGAGGAGCTGAAAGTGAGAGGTCGTATAACTGAACTCCTAACAGCCCTATAACGGATTATAGGCCCGTAATACCCACGTAGGAAAAGAGGAATAGAGAAAAAGGACATTGTGAGAACCGGGTAGCAATAACCTCTACCCAGAATAGGCGCAGAGACGGATACCGGATCCGTGGCTATGTTCATTATATATAACTAGATGGCAGCCCGATTCTAAAGAATCGGGAGTCTAGAATCCATATATACTTTATTTATTCAAATGTAAGAATAATACAATTAATAAATAATAGTAAGAAAGAACAAAAAATGGCTGCACTCACCAGCTCTTGACAATTCTTGACAGTACGGCACATTTCTGATTGGTCGCTCGCGGCAGGCGGCAACCAATCAGAAAAGTGCCGCGCACCATGAAGGCATATATCTTTGTCCACCCTGAGCGGGTGTAGGACGCTGGTGACGTCACTTATCTCCAGACATTATCTCCGGACAAAGCCACGGAAGTTGGCACAAATTGCCGGAAGTAGTATTCTAGGCAATTATATATTAGATTTTAATGTTATCAGTGTTTACCTTTGAACGTTTATATTGTATTGTCCTGTCACCAGCCATGTGTACGATTATCGGCCGAAAGCCTCTCTGGAACCAATAATCACCCCATGTAAAGGTATCTTTATAAGTTAAAGATTCAGAATACTATGACTTATCATATCCTGAACAGTCAAGTTTTTTATGAACCGTTAAGGTTTTCTGGTTGAAGTAAAAAAAACTCTGAGTGTTTACAGTTTGAAACCATAAAATGTTGAAAAATTATGTCATTCTTGAGTATATCACTCAATGGTGCTCATAAACGTGTCAAATTTGATCTATAATATACTTTAATATACGTTACTTTAATCTTTAATATACTTAAGAACAGGGCCCCAGACATCACACAGGGGGTCTGAAACACCGCACAGTGGTCCAAAATATCGCTGTGCTCTGCCTGGGGCCCCATATGCTGCCTGGGGCCCCTGTGCTCTGCCTGGGGCCCCATATGCTGCCTGGGGCCCCTGTGCTCTGCCTGGGGCCCCTGTGCTCTGCCTGGGGCCACTGTGCTCTGCCTGGGGCCCCATATGCTGCCTGGGGCCCCTGTGCTCTGCCTGGGGCCCCATATGCTGCCTGGGGCCCCTGTGCTCTGCCTGGGGCCCCATAGGCTGCCTGGGGCCCCTGTGCTCTACCTGGGACCACTGTGCTCTGCCTGGGGCCCCATATGCTGCCTGGGGCCCCTGTGCTCTGCCTGGGGCCCCTGTGCTCTGCCTGGGGCCCCTGTGCTCTGCCTGGGGCCCCTGTGCTCTGCCTGGGGCCCCTGTGCTCTGCCTGGGGCCCCATGTTCTGCCTGGGGCCACTGTGCTCTGCCTGGGGCCCCATAGGCTGCCTGGGGCCCCTGTGCTCTGCCTGGGACCACTGTGCTCTGCCTGGGGCCCCATATGCTGCCTGGGGCCCCTGTGCTCTGCCTGGGGCCACTGTGCTCTGCCTGGGGCCCCATATGCTGCCTGGGGCCCCTGTGCTCTGCCTGGGGCCCCATATGCTGCCTGGGGCCCCTGTGCTCTGCCTGGGGCCCCTGTGCTCTGCCTGGGGCCCCATGTTCTGCCTGGGGCCCCTGTGCTCTGCCTGGGGCCACTGTGCTCTGCCTGGGGCCCCATGTTCTACCTGGGGCCACTGTGCTCTGCCTGGGGCCCCATAAGCTGCCTGGGGCCCCTGTGCTCTGCCTGGGACCACTGTGCTCTGCCTGGGGCCCCATATGCTGCCTGGGGCCCCTGTGCTCTGCCTGGGGCCACTGTGCTCTGCCTGGGGCCCCATATGCTGCCTGGGGCCACTGTGCTCTGCCTGGGGCCCCATATGCTGCCTGGGGCCCCTGTGCTCTGCCTGGGGCCCCATATGCTGCCTGGGGCCCCTGTGCTCTGCCTGGGGCCCCTGTGCTCTGCCTGGGGACCCATGTTCTGCCTGGGGCCCCTGTGCTCTGCCTGGGGCCACTGTGCTCTGGCTGGGGCCCCATATGCTTCCTGGGGCCCCTGTGCTCTGCCTGGGGCCCCATATGCTGCCTGGGGCCCCTGTGCTCTGCCTGGGGCCCCATATGCTGCCTGGGGCCCCTGTGCTCTGCCTGGGGCCCCTGTGCTCTGCCTGGGGCCCCATGTTCTGCCTGGGGCCCCTGTGCTCTGCCTGGGGCCACTGTGCTCTGCCTGGGGCCCCATATGCTGCCTGGGGCCCCTGTGCTCTGCCTGGGGCCCCATATGCTGCCTGGGGCCCCTGTGCTCTGCCTGGGGCCACTGTGCTCTGCCTGGGGCCCCATAGGCTGCCTGGGGCCCCTGTGCTCTGCCTGGGACCACTGTGCTCTGCCTGGGGCCCCATATGCTGCCTGGGGCCCCTGTGCTCTGCCTGGGGCCACTGTGCTCTGCCTGGGGCCCCATATGCTGCCTGGGGCCCCTGTGCTCTGCCTGGGTGTAGGACACTGGTGACGTCACTTATCTCCGGACATTAGCTCCGGACATTATCTCCGGACATTAGCTCCGGACATTAGCTCCGGACATTATCTCCGGACATTAGCTCCGGACAAAGCCACGGAAGTTGGCACAAATTGCAGGAAGTAGTATTCTAGGCAATTATATATTAGATGGGCATTTCCTGAAGGAAATACATGGTGCTTGAACAGCGTTACCAGCTTTACAGCAGCACTTTTCACACACGGGACTGGGGGGCGCGCTTACTTTTGCACCCGGGGCCGGGGGCGCGCTTACTTTTGCACCCGGGGGCGCACTTACTTTTGCACCCGGGGACGCACTTACTTTTGCACCCGGGGGCGCACTTACTTTTGCACCCGGGGGCGCACTTACTTTTGCACCCGGGGGCGCACTTACTTTTGCACCCGGGGGCGCACTTACTTTTGCACCCGGGGGCGCACTTACTTTTGCACCCGGGGGCGCACTTACTTTTGCACCCAGGGGCGCACTTACTTTTGGGGCCGCACTTACTTTTGGTGGGCGGGGCTCCTCGGCCTCCGATTTGGTTGCTGGGGCCCCTCGTCCTCCGATTTCGTGGGTGGGGACCCTCGGCCTCCGATTTGGTGGGCGGGGACCGGCCTCTGATTTGGTGGGCGGGGACCCTCGGCCTCCGATTTGGTGGGCAGGGACCCTCGACCTCCGATTTGGTGGGCGGGGACCCTCGGCCTCCGCTTTGGTGGGCGGGGTCCCTCTGCCTCCGATTTGGTGGGCGGGGACCCTCGGCCTCCGCTTTGGTTGGCGGGGCCCCACGGCCTCCGATTTGGTGGGCGGGGTCCCCCTGCCTCCGCTTTGGTGGGCGGGGCCGCTCGGCCTTCGATTTGGTGGGCGGGGCTCGTCGGCCTCCGATTTGGTTGATGGGGCCCCTCGGCCTCCGATTTGGTGGGCGGGGCCCCTTATCCTCCGATTTGGTGGGCGGGGACCCTCGGCCTCCGATTTGGTGGGCGGGGCCCCTCGGCCTCCGATTTGGTGGGCGGGGCCCCTCGGCCTCCGATTTGGTGGGCGGGGCCCCTCGGCCTCCGATTTGGTGGGCGGGGCCCCTCGGCCTCCGATTTGGTGGGCGGGGACCCTCGGCCTCCGATGTGGTGGGCGGGGACCCTTCGGCCTCCGATTTGGTGGGCGGGGACCCTCGGCCTCCGATTTGGTGGTCGGGGACCCTCGGCCTCCGCTTTGGTGGGCGGGGCCCCTCGGCCTCCGATTTGGTGGGCGGGGTCCCTCTGCCTCCGATTTGGTGTGCGGGGACCCTCGGCCTCCGATTTGGTGGGCGGGGCCCCTCGGCCTTCGATTTGGTGGGCGGGGCCCCTCGGCCTCCGATTTGGTTGGTGTGGACCCTCGGCCTCCGATTTGGTGGGCGGGGACCCTCGGCCTCCGATTTGGTGGGCGGGGCCCCTCGGCCTCCGATTTGGTGGGCGGGGCCCCTCGGGCTCCGATTTGGTGGGCGGGGCCCATCGGCCTCCGATGTGGTGGGCGGGGCCCCTCGGCCTCCGATTTGGTGGGCGGGGACCCCTGGCCTCCGATTTGGTGGGCGGGGCCCCTCGGCCTCCGATTTGGTGGGCGGGGACCCTCGGCCTCCGATTTGGTGGGCGGGGACCCTCGGCCTCCGATTTGGTAGGCGGGGCCCCTCGGCCTCCGATTTGGTGGGCGGTGACCCTCGGCCTCCGATTTGGTGGGCGGGGACCCTCGGCCTCCGATTTGGTGGGCGGGGACCCTCGGCCTCCGATTTGGTGGGCGGGGACCCTCGGCCTCCGATTTGGTGGGCGGGGACCCTCGGCCTCCGATTTGGTGGGCGGGGACCCTCGGCCTCCGATTTGGTGGGCGGGGACCCTCGGCCTCCGATTTGGTAGGCGGGGCCCCTCGGCCTCCGCTTTGGTGGGCGGGGCCGGGCCCCTCGGCCTCCGCTTTGGTGGGCGGGGCCGCTCGGCCTTCGATTTGTTGTGCGGGGCTCCTCGGCCTTCGATTTGGTTGGCGGGGCCCCTCGGCCTCCGATTTGGTGGGCGGGGACCCTCGGCCTCCGATTTGGTGGGCGGGGACCCTCGGCCTCCGATTTGGTGGGCGGGGACCCTCGGCCTCCGATTTGGTGGGCGGGGACCCTCGGCCTCCGATGTGGTGGGCGGGGCCCCTCGGCCTCCGCTTTGGTGGGCGGGGCCAGGCCCCTCGGCCTCCGCTTTGGTGGGCGGGGCCGCTCGGCCTTCGATTTGGTGGGCGGGGCTCCTTGGCCTCCGATTTGGTTGGCGAAGCCCCTCGGCCTCCGATTTGGTTGGCGGGGCCCCTCGGACTCCGATTTGGTGGGCGGGAACTCTCGGCCTCCGATTTGGTGGGCGGGGACCCTCGGCCTCTGATTTGGTGGGCGGGGACCCTCGGCCTCCGATTTGGTGGGCAGGGACCCTCGGCCTCCGATTTGGTGGTCGGGGACCCTCGGCCTCCGCTTTGGTGGGCGGGGCCCCTCGGCCTCAGATTTGGTGGGCGGGGTCCCTCTGCCTCCGATTTGGTGTGCGGGGACCCTCGGCCTCCGCTTTGGTGGGTGGGGCCCGTCGGCCTCCGATTTGGTGGACGGGGCCCCTCGGCCTCCGATTTGGATGGTGTGGACCCTCGGCCTCCGATTTGGTGGGCGGGGACCCTCGGCCTCCAATTTGGTGGGCGGGGACCCTCGGCCTCCGATTTGGTGGGCGGGGACCCTCGGCCTCCGATTTGGTGGGCGGGGACCCTCGGCCTCCGATTTGGTGGGCGGGGACCCTCGGCCTCCGATTTGGTGGGCGGGGACCCTCGGCCTCCGATTTGGTGGGCGGGGACCCTCGGCCTCCGATGTGGTGGTCGGGGCCCCTCGGCCTCCGCTTTGGTGGGCGGGGCTGGGCCCCTCGGCCTCCGCTTTGGTGGGCGGGGCCGCTCGGCCTTCGATTTGGTGGGCGGGGCTCCTCGGCCTCCGATTTGGTTGGCGGGGCCCCTCGGCCTCCGATTTGGTGTGTGCTCTGCCTGGGGCCACTGTGCTCTGCCTGGGGCCCCATATGCTGCCTGGGGCCCCTGTGCTCTGCCTGGGGCCCCATATGCTGCCTGGGGCCCCTGTGCTCTGCCTGGGGCCCTGTGCTCTGCCTGGGGCCCCATGTTCTGCCTAGGGCCCCTGTGCTCTGCCTGGGGCCACTGTGCTCTGCCTGGGTGTAGGACACTGGTGACGTCACTTATCTCCGGACATTAGCTCCGGACATTAGCTCCGAACATTAGCTCCGGACAATAGCTCCGGACAATAGCTCCGGACAATAGCTCCGGACAAAGCCACGGAAGTTGGCACAAATTGCAGGAAGTAGTATTCTAGGCAATTATATATTAGATACAGCAACCGGAAGGACGTGAGGTGATATCAGCTTCACCAGGGTAAGACGCAGCAACAGACACAGAGTTCAGCGGTACTCCCAGAGGGGGTAAGCCGACAAAAAGGACTCGGGTTGTCCGTCGAACCAGAGTACAGAAGAGACAGATTGGGTCGGCAGCCAGTTCACAAACAGCAGCAGGGCCATACAGAAACTGCGCATAATAAGAGGTGGAAATCCTGACAGGGTCAAAGTAATTCAGAGTTCTTAAACAGACTCCGGTGACAGTATTGGTTGCAAATCCCTCTTTGTTGAAGTAAACTGGTTAAACGTTTCAGTGCCTCAGTCTTTCATTTGGACAATAGCCATCGATCCAGGATCGGGGTCATCACAGCTGAGAGGACCTGCTGCTGATCAAGTAAGTGTCTGTTCCTTCATGATACCCCTTATACTGTGCATCGCCTGAGGCCACAGCACCGGGTCAAGCCACTAGTGACATCCCCCTCAAGAGACGGACCTCATTGATCTGGTGCTGGGTACCTCGGTCTCCCGGGCGTCACACATGTCATGTGAAATAATGTTGTTATCCTGCAGATATGGGGTTAATCTGCAGGTAATCTGAAAGCCCGGCTGCCAGGAGGAAATTAACGTTAATCCTCATGGCAACTTTGGACTTTCAGTCATAGAGGTGCAGCTAATGTGGCTTCATTCACCACTCTGTGCATAATGAGCGGCGGATTAATCCACTCCCCGTCACTGACAGCCGGTTTCACACTGAAGCACTTTAGAGCCGGCTGTCTGTCTTTGGAGGACCCTTGGATTTGTGGGAACTGTAGCCCATTAGAAGTCCAAACATAATGCTTCTCATTTAACTCTTTAATGAGGCAGATGGGAGGCACTGTGGACGCAGTCTGGTCTATGATTGGACTTTTCTCTAGCACTTGGGGGCTTTGTATTTGGAGTCTGCAAACTATCCTAAGCAAATCACATGCCATTCCTCCCAAGTCTCACCTAGTGGCTAAGCAGTACTGTACAACCATAATTTGATTAACCCCTTAAGGTACCGTTACACTAAGCGACGATCCAGTGATATAGACAATGATCCGACCTAAACTAGATCGCTGGAGCGTCGCTGTTAGGTCGCTGTAGAGACGTCAAACACAGCAACTCCAGAACGATGCAGGAGCGATCCAGTGACGGCGTCTCACTTATCGTTCACGCTCCATGTAAAAACATTGCTGACATCGTTGCTTTTGCTGTCAAACATGACGATACACGCCGATCTAGCGACCAAATAAAGTTCCAGACTTCTAGCGCCGACCAGCGATGGCACAGCAGGATCCAGATCGCGGCTGCGTGTCAAACACAACGAGATCGCTATCCAGGACGCTGCAACGTCATGGATCGTTGTCCTCGTTGGAAAGTTGTTTAGTGTGAAGGTACCTTTAGTGACAGAGCCAATTTGGTACTTAATGACCGAGCCAATTTTTACAATTCTGACCACTGTCACTTTGAGGTTATAACTCTGGAATGCTTTAGCAGATCCTGCTGATTCTGAGACTGTTTTTTCGTGACATATTGTACTTCATGTTAGTGGTAACATTTCTTCGATATTACTTGCGATTATTTATGAAAAAATGGAAATATGGCGAAAATGTTTAAAATTTTGCAATTTTCAAAATTTGTATTTTTATGCCCTTAAATCAGAGAGATATGTCACAAAAAAATAGTTAATAAATAACATTTCCCACATGTCTACTTTAGGCTACGTTCACATTTGCGTTGTGCGCCGCAGCGTCGGCGCCGCAGCGCACAACGCAAACAAAAACGCGGCAAAACGCACGCTAAAACGCTGCGTTTTGCGCCGCATGCGTCGTTTTTGGCCGCAAGTTGGACGCAAAAAAAATGCAACTTGATGCGTTTCTTGCGTCCAACGCTTGCGGCCATGCGGCGCTAAACGCAGCACAACGCATGTCCATGCGCCCCCATGTTAAATATAGGGGCGCATGACGCATGCGGCGCCGCTGCGGCGCCCGACGCTGCGGCGCTGACCGCAAATGTGAACGTAGCCTTACAACAGCACAATTTTGGAAACAAAATTTTTTTTGTTAGGGAGTTATAAGGGTTAAAAGTTGACCAGCAATTTCTCATTTTTACAACACCATTTGTTTAAGGGAGCACATCACATTTGAAGTAATTTTGAGGGGTCTATATGATAGAAAATAACCAAGTGTGACACCATTCTAAAACCTGCACCCCTCAAGGTGCTCAAAACCACATTCAAGAAGTTTATTAACCCTTTACGTGCTTCACAGGAACTGAAACAATGTGGAAGGAAAAAATGAACATTTAACTTTTTTTTTGCAAACATTTTACTTCAGAACCATTTTTTTTATTTTCACAAGTGTAAAAACAAATTTAACCATAAATTTTGTTGCGCAATTTCTCCTGAATACGCCGATACCCCATATGTGGGGGTAAACCACTGTTTGGGCGCACCGCAGAGCTTGGAAGAGAAGGAGCGCCGTTTGACTTTTTCAATGCAGAATTGGCTGGAATTGAGATCGGACGCCATGTCGCGTTTGGAGAGCCCCTGATGTGCCTAAACAGTGCAAACCCCCCCACAAGTGACACCATTTTGGAAACTAGACCCTATAAGGAACTTATCTAGATGTGTGGTGAGCACTTTAAACCCCCAGGTGCTTCACGGAAGTTTATAACGTAGAGCCGTGAAAATAGAAAATCCTTTTTTTTTCCTCAAAAATGATTTTTTAGCCTGCAATTTTATTTTCTCAAGGGTAACAGGAGACATTGGACCCCAAAATCTGTTGACCAGTTTGTCCTGAGTACGCTGATACCCCATATGTGTGTGGGGGGGGGCACTGTTTGGGCACTCATCGGGGCTCGGAAGGGAAGGAGCGCGCGCCGCTTGGAAAGCAGACATTGATGGGATGGTCTGCGGGCGTCATGTTGCATTTGCAGAGCTCCTGATGTACCTAAACAGTAGAAACCCCCGACAAGTGACACGATTTTGGAAACTAGACCCCCCAAAGAGCTTATTTAGATGTGTGGTGAGCACTATGAACCTCCCAACTGCTTCACAGAAGTTTATAATGTAGAGCCATGAAAATAAAAAAAAATCATATTTTTTCCACAAAAATGATCTTTTCACCCCCAAATTTTTACTTTCACAAGGGTAGCAGGAGAAATTGGACTCCAAAATTTATTGTGCAATTTATGCTGAGTAGGCTGATAACCCATATGTGGGGGTAAACCACTGTTTGGGCGCATGGCAGAGCTCGGAAGGGAAGGAGCGCTGTTTTGGAATGCAGACTTTGATAGAATGGTCTGCGGGTGTCATGTTGCATTTGCAGAGCCCCTGATGTACCTAAACAGTAGAAACCCCCCACAAGTGACCCCGTTTTGGAAACTAGACCCCCCAAGGAACTTATCTAGATGTGTGGTGAGAACTTTGAATGCCCAAGTGCTTCACAGAAGTTTATAATGCAGAGTCGTGAAAATAAAATACATATATTTTTTCCCACAAAAAAGATTTTTTAGCCCCCAAGTTTTTATTTTCAGGGTAACAAGAGAAATTGGACCCCAAAAGTTGTTGTCCAATTTATCCTGAGTACGCTGATGCCCCATATGTGGGGGTAAATCACTGTTTGGGCGCACGGCAGAGCTTAGAAGAGAGGGAGCACCATTTGACTTTTTGAGCGCAAAATTGGCTGTGGCGTTTAGAGACCCCCTGATGTACCTAAACAGTGGAAACCCCCCAATTCTAACTTTAACCCTAACGCCAACACACCCCTAACCCTAATCCCAACCGATCCATAATCCTAATCACAACCCTAACCCCAAAACAACCATAACCCTAATCAGAACCCTAAATCCAACACACCCCTAATCCTAATCTCAACCCTAACCTCAAACCTAACCCTAATCCCAATACACCCCTAACCCTAATCCCATCCCTAATCTTAACCCTAATCCCAAACGTAACCCTAATGCCAACCCTAATCCAAACCCTAACCCTAATGCCAACCCTAATCCAAACCCTAACCCTAATCCCAACCCTAGCCCTAACTTTAGCCCCAACCCTAACCCTAATTTTAGCCCCAACTCCTCTAGCTGCCGGCCGGCAGATCATGGCGGGTGCACTTCGCATGCGCCCGCCATTTTCTTACCGGAGGAAGAAGCCGGCGGCCAGGAGAGGACACAGGAGGACCCAGGGACACCGGTAAGTATAACAGGGTCCCCGAATCCCCCTATTTCTCTGTCCTCTGATGTGCGATCACATCAGAGGACAGAGAATTACAGATCGCTTTTTTTTTTTTTGCGGTCGCCGGTAAACAGTTAATTACCGGCGATCGCAAAACAGGGGTCGGTAAAAACCGACCCCCGATCATGTTCTTTGGGGTCTCGGCTACCCCCGGCAGCCGAGACCCCAAAGATCTTCCGGGTGCCGGCCGGCGGGCGCACTGCGCATGCCCCCGCCATTTTTTTGGCCGGAACAAGATGACGGCGCCCATCTGGAGCCACGAGGAGCACCGGGGGAGACAGGTGAGTATCGGGGGGCGATTGGGGACCCTATTTCTCTGTCCTCTGATGTGCGATCACATCGGAGGACAGAGAAATTAAATGGGAAATCGCGTTTTGGTTTTTTTGCGACCGCCGGTAAAAGGTTAATTACCGGCAATCGCAACTCGGGGTCGGTAAAAACCCCCCGAATCATGTTCTCTGGGGTCTCGGCTACCCCCGGTAACCGAGACCCCAGAGAAAATCTGACTCTGGGGGGCGCTATTCACTTTTTCCACAGCGCCATTAATTAACGGCTCTGTGGTTTAAGTACCCTTATTTGCCGCCGTTAAAAGGCGTATCGGCGGTCGTTAAGGGGTTAAGACCCACACATGGGTCGAAATGCGTAAAGTTTTCCTCTCATGTGGGATTAGCTATCCCTTTGTCTTGATCTCTAACAATGTTTTTAAGAGGATTTGAATAAAAGTTTTTTGTTTTTTTTTATAATAAAGATGTGCTGGATTATCATGGATTAATTTTGCATGCGGGCTTGAACGCTATTCCATGCACCTTCGTGGATAAATGCACCTGCTGTGAACAATTCAAAGGTGATCTGATGACCTTTTCCTTATATATTTATGTACAGTCATATAGGGTATTTCTACATTCGGCAAAAATTGTGGGGCAAATTTTGGTGCAATGTTTACCCATTTCCCAATATGAAAATGTAACATTTGGGGCAAACATACAATCTTGGTGGTAAAAATGTAATTTTTTTTTCACTATCCAATGATATAAAATTCTGACACACCTGTGGTGTCAATATGATCACTGCACCCCTAGATGAATTTATTGAGGTCTAGTTTGTAAAATAGGGTCACTTATGGGGGGAGGTTCTGCTGCACTTACATCTCAGGGGCACTGCCAATGTGACATGGCACACTCAAACCAGTGCAGCAAAATCTGCAAGGTAATATGATGCTCCTTCCCTTCTGAGCATTGCACTGCGCCTCAAAAGTAGTTTTCGACCACAAACATTGGTGAACTCAGGAGAAATTGCACAACAAATTTTGGGGCCTATTTTCTCCTGTTACCCTTGTGGAAAAAATGAACTTTGGGGCTAAAAAAAAACATTTTTTGTGGGGAAAAATGTGTTGTTTTTATTTGTTTGTTTAACCCCTTAACGACCGCCGATAAGCCTTTTAACGGCGGCCGCTAAGGGTACTTAAACCACAGCGCCGTTAATTAACGGCGCTGTGGAAAAAGTGAATAGCGCCCCCCAGAGTCGGATTTTCTCTGGGGTCTCGGTTGCCGAGGGTAGCCGAGACCCCAGAGAACATGATTCGGGGGGTTTTTACCGACCCCCGAGTTGCGATCGCCGGTAATTAACCGTTTACCGGCGGTCGCAACAAAAAAAAAAAACGCGATTTGCCGTTTAATTTCTCAGTCCTCTGATGTGATCGCACATCGGAGGACAGAGAAATGTGGTCCCCGATGGCCCCCAATAGCCCCCCGATACTTACCTACCTCCCCTGGTGCTCCTCGTGGCTCCCGATGGGCGCCGCCATCTTTTTCCGGGAAAAAATGGCGGGCGCACGCGCAGTACGCCCGCCGCCCGGCACCCGGAAGATCTTTGGGGTCTCGGCTGCCGGGGGTAGCCGAGACCCCAAAGAACATGATCGGGGTCGGTGCAAACCTGCTTTGCGATCGCCGGTAATTAACAGTTTACCGGCGACCGCAAAAAAAAAAAAAAAGCGATCAGTTATTTCTCTGTCCTCTGATGTGATCGCACATCAGAGGACAGAGAAATAGGCGGATTCGGGGACCCTAACATACTCACCCGGTGTCCCTGGGTCCTCTTCTGTCTTCTCCTGCCAGCCGGCTTTTTCATCATGGCGGGCGCATGCGCAGTGCGCCCGCCATCTGCTGCCATCTGCCGGCCGGCAGGAGAAGACGAGTTGGGGCTAAAATTAGGGTTAGGGTTAGAGTTAGGGTTAGAGTTAGGGTTAGGGTTAGAGTTAGGGTTAGGGTTAGAGTTAGAGTTAGAGTTAGACTTAGAGTTAGAGTTAGGGTTAGGGTTAGGGTTGGGGCTAAATTTAGGGTTAGGGTTAGGGTTAGGCTACTTTCACACTAGCGTTTTTTGGCTTCCGTCGCAATGCGTCGTTGGAGAAAAAACGCATCCTGCAAAAGTGCTTGCAGGATGTGTTTTTTCTCCATTGGCTTGCATTAGCGACGCATTGCGACGGATTGCCACATGTCGCATCCGTCGTGCGACGGATGCGTCGTGCTTTGGCGGACCGTCGACACAAAAAAAAATACATGTAACTTTTTTGTGCGACGTGTCCGCCATTTCCGACCGCGCATGCGTGGCCGGAACTCCGCCCCCCCCTCCCCGCACCTCACAATGGGGCAGCGGATGCGTTGAAAAAACAGCATCCGCTGCACCCGTTGTGCGGCGCTTACAACGCTAGCGTCGGTAAGTCGGCCCGACACACTGCGATGGGCCGAGTACGACGCTAGTGTGAAAGTAGCCTTAGGCTTCTTTCACACTTGCGTCGGTACGGGGCGGTCGCAATGCGTCAGCCCGACGTACCGACGCACATTGTGAAAATTGTGCACAACGTGGGCAGCGGATGCAGTTTTTCAACGCATCCGCTGCCCAGTCTATGTCCTGGGGAGGAGGGGGCAGAGTTACGGCCACGCATGCGCGGAAATGGCGGACGCGACGTACAAAAAAAAGGTTACATTGAACTTTTTTTGTGACGACGGGGGCTAAAGTTATGGTTAGGGTTGGGGCTAAAGTTAGGGTTGGGGCTAAAGTTAGGGTAAGGGTACCGTCACACAGTGCCATTTTGATCGCTACGACGGCACGATCCGTGACGTCGCAGCGATCGTATGATTATCGCTCCAGCGTCGTAGACTGCGGTCACACGTTGCAATCACGGCGCTGGAGCGATGCCGAAGTCCCCGGGTAACCAGGGTAAACATCGGGTTACTAAGCGCAGGGCCGCGCTTAGTAACCCGATGTTTACCCTGGTTACCAGCGTAAACGTAAAAAAAACAAACAGTACATACTTACATTCCGGTGTGTGTCCTCCGGCGTCTCAGCTTCTCTGCACTGTGTAAGCACAGCGGCCGGAAAGCACAGCGGTGACGTCACCGCGTCACCGCTGTGCTCGCTTTCTGGCTGGCCGGCGCTCACAGTGCAGAGAAGCTGAGACGCCGGAGGACAGACACCGGAATGTAAGTATGTACTGTTTGTTTTTTTTACGTTTACGCTGGTAACCACGGTAAACATCGGGTTACTAAGCGCGGCCCTGCGCTTAGTTACCCGATGTTTACCCTGGTTACAAGCGAACACATCGCTGGATCGCTGTCACACACAACGATCCAGCGATGTCAGCGGGTGATCAAGCGACGAAAGAAAGTTCCATACGATCTGCTACGACGTACGATTCTCAGCAGGGTCCCTGATCGCTGCTGCGTGTCAGACACTGCGATATCGTAACGATATCGCTAGAACGTCACGAATCGTACCGTCGTAGCGATCAAAATGGCACTGTGTGACGGTACCCTTAGAGTTGGGATTAGGGTTAGGGTTTGGATTAGGGTTGGGATTAGTGTTACGTTTGGGATTAGGGTTGGGATTAGGGTTAGGGTTGGGATTAGGGTTAGGGGTGTGTTGGATTTAGGGTTTTGATTAGGGTTATGGTTAGGGTTGAGATTAGGGCTGTTTTGGGGTTAGGGTTGTGATTATCGTTAGGGTTGTGATTAGGATTATGGATCGGGTTGAGATTAGGGTTAGGGGTGTGTTGGAGTTAGGGTTGGAGTTATAATTTGGGGGTTTCCACTGTTTAGGTACATCAGGGGGTCTCCAAACACGACAGCCAATTTTGCGCTAAAAAAGTCAAATGGTACTCCCTCCCTTCTGAGCTCTGCCGTGCGCCCAAACAGTGGTTTACCCCCACATATGGGGCATCAGCGTACTCGGGATAAATTGGACAACAACTTTTGGGGTCCAATTTCTCCTGTTACCCTTGTGAAAATAAAAACTTGGGGGCTAAAAATCTTTTTTGTTGGAAAAAAAAATATTTTTTTATTTTCACTACTCTGCATTATAAACTTCTGTGAAGCACTTGAGCTTTCAAAGTTCTCACTACATATGTAGATAAGTTCCTTAGGGGGTCTAGTTTCCAAAATTTGGTCACTTGTGGGGGTTTCTACTGTTTAGGTACATCAGGGGCTCTGCAAACGCAACATAACACCCACAGACAATTCTATCAAAGTCTGAATTCCAAAATGGTGCTCCTTCTCTTCCGAGCTCTGCCGTGTGCCAAAACAGTGGTTTACCCCCACATATGGGGTACCAGAATACTCAGGACAAATTGGAGAACAAATATTGGCATCCAATTTCTCTTGTTACCTTTGTGAAAATAAAAATTTGGAGGCTAAAAAAATCTTTTTTGTGGGAAAAAAAATATTTTTTATTTTTACTACTCTGCATTATAAACTTCTGTGAAGCACTTGGGCATTCAAAGTTCTCACCACATATCTAGATAAGTTCCTTGGGGGGTCTATTTTCCAAAATGGGGTCACTTGTTGGGGGTTTCTACTGTTTAGGTACATTAGGGGTCTGCAAACGCAACATAACGCCCGCAGACAATTCTATCAAAGTCTGCATTCCAAAATGGCGCTCCTTCCCTTCCGAGCTCTGCCGTGCGCCAAAACAGTGGTTTACCCCCACATATGGGGTACCAGCATACTCAGGACAAATTGGACAACAACTTTTGGGGTCCAATTTCTCTTGTTACCCTTGTGAAAATAAAAACTTGGGGGCTAAAAAATCTTTATTGTTAAAAAATATATATTTTTTATTTTCACGACTCTGCATTATAAACTTCTGTGATGCACTTGGGCATTCAAAGTTCTCACTACACATCTAGATAAGTTCCATGGGGGGTCTAGTTTCTAAAATGGGGTCACTTTTGGGGGGTTTCTACTGTTTAGGCACATCAGGGGCTCTCCAAACGCGACATGGCGTCCGATCTCAATTCCAGTCAATTTTGCATTGAAAAGTCAAATGGCGCTCCTTTGCTTCCGAGCTCAGCCATGCGCCCAAACAGTGGTTTACCCCCACATATGGGGTGTCAGCGTACTCAAGACAAATTGTACAACAACTTCTGGGGTCCATTTTCTCCTGTTACCCTTGGTAAAATAAAAATTTGGAGGCAAAAAGATCATTTTTGTAGAAAAAATGTGATTTTTTTATTTTCACGGCTCTACGTTATAAACTTCTGTGAAGCACCTGGGGGTTTAAAGTGCTCACCACACATCTAGATAAGTTCCTTAAGGGGTCTAGTTTCCAAAATGGTGTCATATGTGGGGGGTCTCCACTGTTTAGGCACATCAGCGGCTCTCCAAACGTGACATGGCGTCCGATCTCAATTCCAGCCAATTCTACATTGAAAAAGTAAAACGACACTCCTTCTCTTCCAAGCTCTGCGGTGCGCCCAAACAGTGGTTTACCCCCATATATGGGGTATCGACGTACTCAGGAGAAATTGCACAACAACTTTTGTGGTCTAATTTCTCCTGTTACCCTTGTGAAAATAAAAATTTGGGGGCAAAAAGATCATTTTTGTAGAAAAAATGAGATTTTTTATTTTCACGGCTCTACGTTATAAACTTCTGTGAAGCACTTGGGGGTTCAAAGTGCTCACCACACATCTAGATAAGTTCCTTAAGGGGTCTAGTTTCCAAAATGGTATCACTTGTGGGGGGTTTCCACTGTTTAGGCACATCAGGGACTCTCCAAACGCGACATGGCATCCGATCTCAATTCCAGCCAATTCTGCATTGAAAAAGTCAAACGGTGCTCCTTCACTTCCAAGCTCTGCGGTGCGCCCAAACAGTGGTCTACCTCCACATATGGGGTATCGGCGTACTCAGGAAAAATTGCACAACAACATTTGTGGTTAAATTTCTGTTTTTACACTTGTGAAAATTAAAAAAAATGGTTCTGAAGTAAAATGTTTGCAAAAAAAAGTTAAATGTTCATTTTTTTCTTCCACATTGTTTTAGTTCCTGTGAAGTACGTAAAGGGTTAATAAACTTCTTGAATGTGGTTTTGAGCAGCTTGAGGGGTGCAGTTTTTAGAATGGTGTCACACTTGGTTATTTTCTATCATATAGACCCCTCAAAATCACTTCAAAGGTGATGTGGTCCCTAAAAAAAACATGGTGTTGTAAAAATGAGAAATTGCTGGTCAACTTTTAACCCTTATAACTCCCTAACAAAAAAAAAAATTGTTTCCAAAATTGTGCTGATGTAAAGTAGACATGTGAGAAATGTTATTTATTAACTATTTTTTGTGACATATCTCTCTGATTTAAGGGCATAAAAATACAAAGTTTGAAAATTGCAAAATTTTAAAAATTTTCGCCATATTTCCATTTTTTTCATAAATAATTGCAAGTAATATCGAAGAAATGTTACCACTAACTTGAAGTACAACATGTCACGAAAAAACAATCTCAGAATCAGCGGGATCCGATAAAGCGTTCCAGAGTTATAACCTCTTAAAGTGACACTGGTCAGAATTGTAAAAATTGGCTCGGTCATTAAGTACCAAATTGGCTCTGTCACTAAGGGGTTAAAATTATTTTCATGGCTCAACGTTATAAACTTCGGTGAAGCACCTGGGGGTGCGGTGTGCTCATTAAACATCTAGATAAGTTCCCTAAGGGCTGTCCCACACGTCCAGATAATTCCGGTACCGGAATAAATCGGTACCGGAGTTATCCGTGTCCGTGTGCCTGGGAACTCACGGAGGCCATACGTGCGGCACACGTGTGCCGCCCGTATGGCGAGTGGGTACCACACGGAGCGTGTGGTACCCACTCTGCATGGTGCTGAAGCTGCTGAAGCTGCGATTCATATCCTCTCTGCAGTAGCGTTTGCTGCAGAGAAAATATGAAGAATAGTGTTAAAAATAAAGATTTAGGTGTCCGCCGCCCCCCCACCCCCTGTGCGCCCCCCCGCTGGTCAGAAAATACTTACCCGGGTCCCCCGTCGGCTGTCGCTCCTTCCTGGTCTGGCCGCGGCTTCTCCTGCATGCGGTCACGTGGGGCCGATCATTTACAGTCATGAATATGTGGCTCCACCTCCCATAGGGGCGGAGCCGACTATTCATGATTGTAAATGATCGGCCCCACGTGACCACATACAGTAAGCCGCGGCCAGACCAGGAAGGAGCGAGGGAGCGGGTAAGTATTTTCTGACCAGCGGGGGGGCGCACAGGGGGTGGGGGGGCATTGGACACATGGATCTTTATTTTTAACACTATTCTTCATATTTTCTCTATAGCAAACGCTGCTACAGGGAAGATATGAATACCGGCTTCAGCACCATGTGGGGGGGACAGCGCTTACTGTAGCGCTGTCTCCTGCACGCACACGGACCCCAGACGGAGAATGTCCGTGTGAGGTCCGTGTTTTACGCGGACCCATTGACTCTATTGGGTCCGTGTAATACGTGCGCTCCCACGAACACTGACATGTCTCCGTGTTTGGCACACGGAGACACGGTCCGCAAAAAATCAATGACATCTGAACAGATGCATTGATTTTTATGGGTCTACGTGTGTCAGTGTCTCCAGTACGTGAGGAAACTGTCACCTCACGTACCGGAGCCACTGACGTGTGAAACCGGCCTCAGGGATCTAGTTTCCAAAATGGTGTAACTCAAGGTTGGTTTCCACTATTTTTTCCTTCCACATTCCATTAATTCCTATGAAGCACCTGACAGGTTAATAAACTACTAGAATGTGGTTTTGAGCACCTTGAGGGCTGCAGTTTTTAGAATGGTATCACTTTTGGGTATTTTCTGTCAAATAGGCCCCTCAAAGTCACATCAAATATGTATGATCCCTAAAAAATGGTTTTGTAAATTGTGTTGTAAAAAATTTAAAATTGCTGGTCAACTTTTAACCCTTATAACTTAAGAAAATGTTTCAAAAATTGTGCTGATATAGATTTGCCATGTGTGAAATGTTAACATTTTGTGTGACATGACTGATTTAAGGGCATAAAAATTAAAGGTTTGTAAATTGCTAAGTTTTCAACATGTACAGCACCATGGAATTAATGGTGCTATATAAATTAAAAATTCACCAAATTTGCATTTTTTTTTTTTGTTCCCCACAAATAAATATACGTTATATCAAAGAAATGTTGCCACTGTGTCATGAAAAGAAATAATCTCAGAATCAGTGAAAACCATTGAAGCGTTCCAGTGTTGTCAATTCATAAAGTGACAGTGGTCAGAACTGAAAAAAATTGGCTTTGTCAGGAAGGTGAAAACGGGCTTCTGGGTGAAGGGGTTAAACCATAAAGCCTTATTTTGGTCTCATCCACCCACTGGAGAGGAATGGCTTTATCCTTGCAATCCTACCATGCAGACCATTGTTGTTTAGTGTCCTTCTAGTGGTCTCATAGAATGTTAGAGTTGGAAGGGACCTCCGGATCATCGTGTCCGATCCCCTTCTTAATGTAAAATTCACTAAATCATCTTAGACAGATGTCTGTCCAGCCTCTGCTTGAAGATTTCCAGTGAAGGATAATTTACCACGTCTCCTGATAGAACTCCCCACCTTTCATGGTAGAACATTAAGGGTATGTTTCCACGGTCAGGAAACGCTGCTTTTTTGACGCTGCGCAGAGCTGCAGCGTCAAAAAAGCAGCGTCCAGATGTTCCTGCATAGTGGAGGGGATTTTATGAAATCCCGTCTCCACTATGCGTGGAAACCCGCACGCGGCGGCCCTGCGACTACGGACATGCTGCGCGTCTTTTCAGATCGCAGCATGTCTGTATACCTTGCGGGGACGCAGCGTCCCCGCAAGGCATATCACAGGGCCCTATGGGAGCGAGCGATCATCCCGGATGTGAAGAGTTAACACATCCGGCATGATCGCGTCCCAGAAAGGGGGCGGGGCTTAGCGCCGAGCGGCTTCGCCGCTGCGGCGATACCGCCGCCCATCTGTACCGTGGAGACATACCCTAAAGCTATGTGCACACGTTCAGTATTTTTTGCGGTTTTTTTTGCCATAAAAACGCGATAAAAACGTGAAAAAAATGCTTACATATGGTTCCAAATCGTTTCTATGTATTTCGCGAAACTTGTGCAAATGTTGTGTTTTTTTCCGTGAAAAAAAAGAATCGCGGAAAAAAAAGCAACATGTTCATTAATTTTGCGGAATCGCTGATTTCCCGCACACATAGGCTTGCATTGAAACGCTAGAAATCCGCAAACATATAAAAACATATAAAAATTTGCGGATTTCTAGCGTTATTTTTGCGGTAAAAATGGGGTAAAACAGGAAGTGACAACACAATGTCTATCCCATAATGGCTATCCCATCATGCCATGCATGCACATCCCATAATCCAGGAAGAGGAAACTCCCAGATCATTCCCATCTTCCTGTATTATGTCTCTCTCTCTCTCTCTCTCTCTCCCCTCCGTCCCAGCATAGAAAATCTCGTGTTACACATTGCAAATCCCTACTGCGCACAAGCGATAAAATGATGATAGCCGTGCACGCCCCTAACCCCTATGTCATCACTCTGCCCACACTCCTTCATTGGCTGAAAAAATGGCGCTAAACGCGTCATACGAAACGCGACTTTGGCGCCAAGATCGCGTACCGCATGGCCGACCCCACACAGGGATCGGGTCGGGTTTCATGAGACGCCGACTTTGCCAAAAGTCGGCAACTTATGAAAATGAACGATCCGTTTCGCTCAACCCTAGTGGCCAGTGGTAAAAATAAATAAATTCTGTCCCCAATAAAATTCATTTTCATTGGTGGCCAGTGGAAAAAAAATAAAAATAATTTTTTCCCCATTCCATAATATTCCTCGTCATTGGTGGCCAGTGGTTACCTGTGGAAATAAATTATAAATACCTGTCCCCGGCGATCGCCACCTAAAATAAATATAAAACAAGAACAAACAAACCCATACTCACTAAACACCCAATTCCATGAATCCCTCATCAGAAAAAAGCTAAAAAAACAAACCACAATGTATACCTACCCTCGGCAGCATCCAATTACCGTATATACTCGAGTATAAGCCGAGATTTTCAGCCCAAATTTTTGGGCTGAAAATGCCCCTCTTGGCTTATACTCGAGTCTTGATCGGTGGTGGGGTCGGCGGGTGAGGACTGTCATATACTCACCTAGTCCCGGCGTTCCTGGCGCTCCCTCTGCCTGTCACACTGTCTTCGGTGCCGCAGCTCTTCCCCTGAGCGGTCACATGGGACCGCTCATTAGAGAAATGAATAGGCTGCTCCACCTCCCATAGGGGTGGAGCCGCCTATTCATTTCTCTAATGAAGCGGTGCCGGTGACCGCTGATAGAGGAAGAGGCTGCGGCACCGAAGACCAGCTGTCCGGGGGAAGGAGCGGGACGCCGGGAGCAGGTAAGTATTACATATTTACCTTCCCTCGTTCCACCCGCCGGGCGTCGCGCCATCTTCCCGGCGTCTCTCCTCACTGACTGTGCAGGTCAGAGGGCGCGATGACGCATATAGTGTGCGCGCCGCCCTCTGCCTGATCAGTCAGTGCGGAGAGACGCCGGGACGGGACGTGAGGAGCTGCAAGCAAGAGAGGTGAGTATGTGTTTTATTTTTACCCTTCGCCACGACAGCACCCCACATGAGAGAGAGGGATCCGCCCATAAGAACAGGAAACCTACAGAATAAAAGGAGGCGGTCCCCTCTCCTCCTCAGTTTAGGTTTCCTGTTTCTATGGGAACCCGAAGTACCTGCAGTTCAAGAGGATTCCTGGGCCATGCACCCGCCTGCGTCGGTCTCTGTGGGAACGGCAGGGGCTGCGGTACCAGAGGCAGCGGCGGGGGAGCCACTGTTTGCAGCCTCCCCCCTCGTCTGATCGTCGCCATGGTCCGGGTTCGGTGCCGCTGGTCCGCCCGGCTCCATGAGGACGCGCGCGCTCAGCGGCCGGCTTCTTATCCAGCAGCCGCCGCATGGTAAGGAGGAGCGGCGCGTCTAACCCGGAAGTCGCTGGAGCACTTCCAGGTTGGGTCCGGGGAGGCAGGAGATTCGGCGCCAGATTTAAAAGTGCAGCACTAGCGTCGGCCGGTGTGTGTAAGTATGGCTTCACCGGCCGATGTAGCGCACTTGTCTGCAACAGAGCAGTCTCCCAGTAAGGAGACAAGTGCCAGGAGCAGCACCAAAAGTGGAGATCGATCCCAGGAAAAGCGATCTGCCACCAAACAGAAAGGTCTTTCAGCTAAGAATCCGCCTCCAGAACCGGTACCTGTCAGCTTCACTGGGTGAGTTTTAAAAGAGTCTCTTCCCATATGCTGATATATGTTCCTCCTATATCCCCTTCCTCTAGACTAAGGGTACCGTCACACATTGAAATTTCCATCGCTACGACGTTACGATTCGTGACGTTCTAGCGATATCGTTACGATATCGCAGTGTCTGACACGCAGCAGCGATCAGGGATCCTGCTGAGAATCGTACGTCGTAGCAGATCGTATGGAACTTTCTTTCGTCGCTTGATCACCCGCTGACATCGCTGGA
This sequence comes from Ranitomeya variabilis, assembly GCF_051348905.1. Lineage (NCBI taxonomy): Eukaryota > Metazoa > Chordata > Amphibia > Anura > Dendrobatidae > Ranitomeya > Ranitomeya variabilis. The sequence goes on from NC_135233.1 coordinate 616,522,686, forward strand.
TCGTTGTGTGTGACAGCGATCCAGCGATGTCTTCGCTTGTAACCAGGGTAAACATCGGGTAACTAAGCGCAGGGCCGCGCTTAGTAACCCGATGTTTACCCTGGTTACAAGCGTAAACGTAAAAAAACAAACCGTACATGCTCACCCGTCGGTGTCCTTCAGGTCCCTTGCCGTCTGCTTCCTGCTCTGAGTGCCGGCCGGAAAGTGAGAGCAGATCACAGCGGTGCTGCGATCTGCTCTCACTGTACGGCTGCACTCAGAGCAGGAAGCAGACGGCAAGGGACCTGAAGGACACCAACGGGTGAGTATGCACGGTTTGTTTTTTTACGTTTACGCTGGTAACCAGGGTAAACATCGGGTTACTAAGCGCGGCCCTGCGCTTAGTTACCCGATGTTTACCCTGGTTACCCGGGGACTTCGGCATCGCTCCAGCGCCGTGATTGCAACGTGTGACCGCAGTCTACGACGCTGGAGCGATATTCATACGATCGCTGCGACGTCACGGATCGTGCCGTCGCAGCGATGAAAATTTCAATGTGTGACGGTACCCTAAGAAAAGGACACATAAAACCAAACACAGAGAATGTGCCTTATGTTTGCAACCCCTCCCGGACTCATATACTAAGAGATTGTGTGCAGACTGCATCATATTGACTTTACGACAAGAAAACGTAATGACTCCGTCTGACGTTAGAGCCATAATTCGCGAAGAGATGCAGGGTCTGGCGCATACAAGTAGCACCAGTACCCGTCAGCCTAGCAGGTCCCGATCTCCAGTAAGCTCGGAGTCAGAGGTAGTACAAAAATCCTCTGATGAAGAGGAGTCCCAGCCAAGTTCATCGGAATATGAAGGAGGGCTTTGTCTACCAAATAGTAGTGTAGACAGTTTAATTAAAGCCGTCAGGAGCACGATGGGGTGCCCAGATGAGAAGGGAAAGAAGTCAGCGCAGGACATCATGTTTGCGGGGTTAGGACAAAGAAAACGAAGGTCCTTCCCCGCCATACCCACAATTAAGGAGCTGGTTAAAAAAGAGTGGGAGAAACAACATACAAGAGGATTCTTACCATCCTCTGCTAAAAGACGCTACCCCTTCAGTGATGAAGAACTTAATTCCTGGCAAAAGATACCAAAAGTTGATGCTGCAGTGGCTTCAACTTCTAAACAGTCGGTCTTGCCTGTGGAGGACTCAGGGACTCTAACTGATCTGTTAGACCGAAAAGCAGAAGCCTTACTTAAGAGGTCATGGGAGGCTAATACGGGGGCATTCAGACCAGCCATCTCTAGCACCTGTACTGCAAGGTCACTGCTAGTATGGACAGAGCAGCTGGAGGAACAAATTAGAAGTGGAGCTTCGAGAAATACAATTCTGTCGAAAATCCCTCTAATGAAAGATGCAGTAGCATTTCTAGCCGATGCGTCGGTGGATTCGCTACGCCTAACAGCCAGGTCAGCCGGCCTAGTAAACACAGCCCGGCGAGCACTCTGGTTGAAAAATTGGAAAGGGGACGCACAGGCCAAAGCAAAACTTTGTGCGATCCCCTGCCAGGGTGAGTTCCTATTTGGGAAAACTCTGGACGAGCTCTTAAATAAGGCAGGAGAGCGGAAGAAAGGCTTCCCTAACCAGTACCTTCCCTCTTACAGGAGAGCTTTCAGGAGACGCCCCTTCACCAGGAACAAACCTACTGGACAAAGGATCCAAAACAAAGAGGTGCTCTGTTTTCCGGATCCTATAACCAAAAACGTAATAAGTACCGTTAATTATGAAGTGGGCGGTAGATTGAAATATTTCTTTTCTAAATGGAAGTTGATAACATCTAGTCTTTGGATTCTGGACATTATTGGAAACGGATTAAAATTAGAATTTGATAGGATCCCTTGGGATTCTTTTATTGTAACATCTCCGAGAGGTCAACAACAACAAGAAGCTCTGGAATCAGAGATCCTGTCGCTTCTATCTAAAAAAGTATTGATAGAGGTTCCCCGAGATCAAGAAGGGAGGGGGTTCTATTCCCCTTTATTCTTGATCAATAAACCAGATGGTTCATTCAGAACCATCATAAACCTCAAAAAACTAAATTCCTTTTTACGTAACCACACTTTCAAAATGGAATCCATTAGTTTTACTATCAAGCTTTTGTTCCCTAGGTGTGTCATGGCCGGGATAGACCTAAAAGATGCTTACTATCACCTTCCTATACATGCCGAACACCAGCAGTATCTAAGAGTAGCGGCCATCCTGGAGGGACAGGTTCGTCACTTCCAATATGTAGCAATGCCATTTGGGCTTTCTATGGCCCCCCGCATTTTTACAAAAGTGATGTTAGAGGTAATGGCTCATCTACGCCAACGGGACACTTTAATAATACCCTACCTGGATGACTTTTTAGTGATAGGAAATTCTGTGGCTCAATGTAAATTGCGGTTGTCTAACACAATCTCATCCCTGCAGGAGTTGGGTTGGATTATCAACTTCGAAAAGTCCAGACTGAATCCAGACACTACTCAAATGTTTCTAGGGATCCAGCTAGACTCCGTAAGTCAAAAAAGCTTCCTCCCGCATTCAAAGAAAGTGACTATACAGTCAAAGGTGTCAGAAGCAATAAAAAAAACCCTACATGACACTAAGAAAGGCTATGTCCTTATTAGGATCATTGTCCTCCCATTGTATCCCGGCTGTACCATGGGCTCAATTCCATACCCGCCAATTACAGTACGAAGTACTGTCAGCCCAGGGACGGAAAGGACACCTAGAGAGTAAACTAACTCTCTCTAGAGATGTCATAGAATCTCTATCCTGGTGGCTAGATATGGGACACCTTTCAGGGAAGGAACGTGCAAGGGTGATCCTCATTGCACCCTTCTGGCCAAAGAGGCGGTGGTTCTCCTGCCTCCAGAGCATGTGTCTATGCGATCCATGGATTCTTCCATTAAACAGGGAGCTACTGTTCCAGGGGCCGTTTTTCCACCCGCAAGTGAAAGGGCTTCACTTGACGGCGTGGAACTTGAGCGGCAGTTACTAAGCTCAAGGGGTTTTTCAGAACAGCTAGTAAAAACCCTGCTACTAAGTAGAAAAAGATCTACTACCCTGATATATAGCAGGGTATGGAAAAAATTCTTAGACTTTCATACAATACCATTCACTAAACAGGTTCCGATAACACCTATTCTAGAGTTCCTACAAAAAGGTAGAGAATTAGGATTATCAGTGAACACCTTAAGAGTCCAGATATCAGCGTTAGGAGCCCTATATGGATATAATATAGCCGCTGATAGATGGGTCTCCAGATTCATTAAGTTTTGTGAACGAAGTAACCCGGTACATATTCCCCGTCTACCTCCGTGGGATTTAAATCTAGTGCTAGAAGCCTTAACCAGCTCCCCATTTGAGCCTCTAGATTCTATACCTCTAAATGTCCTCACATATAAAGTAGCCCTCTTGGTAGCCCTGACCTCAGCCAGACGTGTTAGCGACATCCAGGCCCTATCAGTAGACCCACCATTCTTACTGATATTCCATGATCGAATAGTCCTAAAACCAGACCCCTCATACCTCCCTAAGGTAGCATCCATCTACCACAGGTCACAGGAAATATTTCTCCCTTTTTTGATTCTGCTGTAACCCCTGAACAACATAAGTTCCACACCTTAGATGTCAGAAGAGCCATCCTGACTAAGGGCCCCTTCACACTGTGCAATCAAAGTCTGAACGAGCGTTCGATTTGTGACGTTTATCCGTCCTCGTTCCGAGGTTGCAAAGTGTGACATGGCGTTACGATTTGCGACGCAGCCCAGCATCGTACGATGTGAAAGAAAGAGCAGAACTTTCTTTCGTCGTAAATGTCCCGCTGTGGCGGTCGAAATCGTAGTATGTGACGGCGGTCATACGAGCTCGTAATGCGACTACGTGGGTTGGGCTTCCGCATACCTGTCTCCTGATTGGGCGTGACGTTTTAGCACGCCCATGCTGGTAATACGTCACGCTCGGAGTCGTAGGACTATGGCGGTGTGAAGGGTAGCGTACGATTGCGACGCGTGACGTTCACATCGCAACTACGTCAGAAAAAGCGTTAACATCGTAGAGTGTGACCGCTGGCTACGAGCTCGTACTGCGATGTCGAATATGACGCAAATGCGTCGTAATCGTAGCAGAATCGACCAGTGTGAAGGTACCCTTATATAGAAAGGTGTCAAACATGGAGGGAGAGTAGGGCTCTGTTTATCTCCTTTCAGGGCCATAAGAAAGGACATGGGGTCACGAGAGCTACCATATCTCGATGGATCAGAGATGCTATCTGCTTGGCCTATACATCGAAAGGCAAGATTCCTCCAGTGGGTATTAAAGCGCACTCAACACGAGCCATGGCTTCCTCCTGGGCGGAACAAGCGGATGTCCCGATCCATTTAATATGTAAGGCCGCAACTTGGTCTACACCTTCTACCTTTTACAACCATTATAGACTTGATCTATCTTCATCTTCTGATTTGACCTTTGGTAGAGCTGTTCTTAGTACAGTAATCCCACCCGAATAATGACTCTCTGAAAGTCTCTCATGTGGGGTGCTGTCATGGCGAAGGGTAAAAAGCCGGATTACTCACCGGTAATGCTCTTTTAATGAGTCCACGACAGCACCCATTTGCAACCCTCCCTGATTATGCACAGCTCTTTCTTTAATTCACAAATAATGGTTGTATAGAGTTTTTAAGATATTTTGCTGAATAAGAATTAATACTAAAGCTTTTGCGGTTCCCTTTTTATACTCTGTAAACTAAACTGAGGAGGAGAGGGGACCGCCTCCTTTTATTCTGTAGGTTTCCTGTTCCTATGGGCGGATCCCTCTCTCTCATGTGGGGTGCTGTCGTGGACTCATTAAAAGAGCATTACCGGTGAGTAATCCGGCTTATTTTATTGCAGCAGCAGCAATGGCACAGATTTATGTGGAGTATCTATGGGGCAACGGTGCAGAGCACTATATGGCACAGCTATGGGGCAATGGTGCAGAGCACTATATATATGGCACAGCTATGGGGCAACGGTGCAGAGCACTATATATATGGCACAGCTATGGGGCAACGGTGCAGAGCACTATATATATATGGCACAGCTATGGGGCAACGGTGCAGAGCACTATATATATGGCACAGCTATGGGGCAACGGTGCAGAGCACTATATATATGGCACAGCTATGGGGCAACGGTGCAGAGCACTATATGGCACAGCTATGGGGCAATGGTGCAGAGCACTATATGGCACAGCTATGGGGCAATGGTGCAGAGCACTATATGGCACAGCTATGGGGCAACGGTGCAGAGCACTATATGGCACAGCTATGGGGCAATGGTGCAGAGCACTATATGGCACAGCTATGGGGCAACGGTGCAGAGCACTATATGGCACAGCTATGGGGCAACGGTGCAGAGCATTATATATATGGCACAGCTATGGGGCAACGGTGCTGAGCATTATATATATGGCACAGCTATCTATGGGGCAACGGTGCAGAGCACTATATATATGGCACAGCTATGGGGCAACGGTGCAGAGCATTATATATATGGCACAGCTATGGGGCAATGGTGCAGAGCACTATATGGCACAGCTATGGGGCAATGGTGCAGAGCACTATATGGCACAGCTATGGGGCAACGGTGCAGAGCACTATATGGCACAGCTATGGGGCAATGGTGCAGAGGACTATATGGCACAGCTATGGGGCAACGGTGCAGAGCACTATATGGCACAGCTATGGGGCAACGGTGCAGAGCATTATATATATGGCACAGCTATGGGGCAACGGTGCTGAGCATTATATATATGGCACAGCTATCTATGGGGCAACGGTGCAGAGCACTATATATATGGCACAGCTATGGGGCAACGGTGCAGAGCATTATATATATGGCACAGCTATGGGGCAACGGTGCAGAGCATTATATATATGGCACAGCTATCTATGGGGCAACGGTGCAGAGCATTGTATATATGGCACAGCTTTATGTGGAGCATCTATGGGGCCATAATGAACGGTGCAGAGCATTATATATGGCACAGCTTTATGTGGAGCATCTATGGGGCCATAATGAACGGTGCAGAGCATTATATGTGGCACAGCTTTATGTCGAGCATCTATGGGGCCATAATGAACGGTGCAGAGCATTATATGTGGCACAGCTTTATGTGGAGCATCTATGGGGCCATAATGAACGGTATGGAGTATCTATTTTTAATTTTGAAATTCACCGGTACCTGCTGCATTTTCCACCCTAGGCTTATACTCGAGTCAATAAGTTTTCCCAGTTTTTTTGTGGCAAAATTAGGGGGGTCGGCTTATACTCGGGTCGGCTTATACTCGAGTATATACGGTAAACGAGTGTCCCACGATGATCTTGAGTTTAGAGCAGCCACATAACATGTGGCTGCTCTAAACCGCGGCCGCCGATACAATGAACGGGATTGTAAAGCGATCCCGTTCACTGTATACCGAGTTCTCCCGTAGGCAGCTTGCGCTGTTAGGGGGAACTCGTTTGGTACTCACTGCAGCTGCGCGGACTCACCGGCTGACCGGAGGTGAACTCTGGAGTGTGGGAAATTTTTCCCATGCTATCAGTTCATGTCCGGTCAGCCGGTGAGGCTGCGCAGAGATGATATATATCATCTGCAGTAATGTTTACAATGGGGCTGGTGCATTTGCACCGGTTCCATTGTAAACCAATGTTAATTTTTTTTTTTTTTGTAACCCTTGGATTACCAGTGCAATAAAATGTGGTCAAAACCTAGGTGTCATTATTTAATTAAAATATTTAAATCATGTGTGTCTGTCTTTATTAACCCTTTATATGTGCAAGGGTTAACAATGGATAGGTGTCTTATTGACGCCTCTCCATTATTAACCTGGCTTAATGTCACCTTACAATCGCAAGGTGACATTAACCCTTCATTACCCCATATCCCACCACTACACGGGAGTGGGAAGAGAGGCTAAGTGCCAGAATAGGCGCATCTTCCAGATGTGCCTTTTCTGGGGTGGCTGGGGAAGATGTTTTTAGCCAGGTGGGTCCATAACCATGGACCCTCTCTAGGCTATTAATATCTGCCCTCAGTCACTGGCTTTCCCACTATGGCGGAGAAAATTGCGCGGGAGCCCACACCATTTTTTTTTCCGTGATTTAACCCTTTAATAGCTAGAGCGCCCAAATTTTGCACATACACACTACTAACATTAGTAGTGTGGAATATGCAAAAAAAAATTGATATGAGATGGTTTACTGTATGTAAACCATGTCGGGTTTGTGAAGGAGATGGCAAAAGCCGGGAATTTAATTACCAGCTTTTCTGCTATCTAGCGCTGTATGGAAAAAAAAAAAAAAATTATATATATATATATACACTCACCGGCCACTTTATTAGGTACACCATGCTAGTAACGGGTTGGACCCCTTTTGCCTTCAGAACTGCCTCAATTCTTCGTGGCATAGATTCAACAAGGTGCTGGAAGCATTCCTCAGAGATTTTGGTCCATATTGACATGATGGCATCACACAGTTGCCGCAGATTTGTCGGCTGCACATCCCAAAGATGCTCCATACAAGGCAGGATGGATCCATGCTTTCATGTTGTTTACGCCAAATTCTGACCCTACCATCCGAATGTCGCAGCAGAAATCGAGACTCATCAGACCAAGCAACGTTTTTCCAATCTTCTACTGTCCAATTTCGATGAGCTTGTACAAATTGTAGCCTCAGTTTCCTGTTCTTAGCTGAAAGGAGTGGTACCCGGTGTGGTCTTCTGCTGCTGTAGCCCATCTGCCTCAAAGTTCGACGCACTGTGCGTTCAGAGATGCTCTTAGGCCTACCTTGGTTGTAACGGGTGGCGATTTGAGTCACTGTTGCCTTTCTATCAGCTCGAACCAGTCTGCCCATTCTCCTCTGACCTCTGGCATCAACAAGGCATTTCCGCCCACAGAACTGCCGCTCACTGGATTTTTTTTCTTTTTCGGACCATTCTCTGTAAACCCTAGAGATGGTTGTGCGTGAAAATCCCAGTAGATCAGCAGTTTCTGAAATACTCAGACCAGCCCTTCTGGCACCAACAACCATGCCACGTTCAAAGGCACTCAAATCACCTTTCTTCCCCATACTGATGCTCGGTTTGAACTGCAGGAGATTGTCTTGACGATGTCTACATGCCTAAATGCACTGAGTTGCCGCCATGTGATTGGCTGATTAGAAATTAAGTGTTAACAAGAAGTTGGACAGGTGTACCTAATAAAGTGGCCAGTGAGTGTATATATATATATATATTATAGATACGGTATATCACCCCTATACTATGTGTAGACATTAATTTTAGCTATTCTATTCTAACCTGTCAGTGTGATTTTACTGTACACCGCACTGAATTGCCGGATTTTCTAGAGAACACCGGTGCGTATTTCTCGCAAGTCACACTGCTGGTCCATGTGTAATCTGTATTTTTCTCGCCCCCATAGACTTTCATTGGCGATTTTTTTGCGCAATACGGTGACAAACTCAGCATACTGCGATTTTTCTACGGCCGTACAAGACCGTATAATACGGATCAGTAAAATACGGCAGATAATAGCTGGGCCATAGAGAATCATTGGGCCGTGTGCAATCAGTATTTTCTGCACCTCTCATATGTCCGTAAAACTCGCTAGTGTGACGCCAGCCTTAGGGTTATATCAATGGTTAGGGTTAGGGTTGTATGTGGGGTTAAGGTTGTGTCTATGGTTGTGTATTGGGTTAGGAAAATTTAACACTTGTGTTGGTACGGGTCCGTAGCTATGCTGCGGGTCGACGTACCGACGCAAGTTGTCAACCTAGTGCACGGCATGGGCAGCGGATGCAGTATTTCAACGCATCCGCTACCCTTAATGAAGTCCGGTGAGGAGGGGGAATAGTTTCGGCTGCGCATGCACAGTGGAAAATGTCGAACGCGAAGGGCAAAAAAACTTTCACTTGAATGTTTTTTTTTTCTTGCACACGGTCTTTGTGCTAGTGTAGATAACCATATATTTTTTAGTCCACAATTAATTTTAATACAATTTTTCCCTTGTAATCTGATATATTTTAGATTGAAAAACACCCTGAGGTCTGGGACCGGTCAAGTGATCAATACAAGGGGTCCAAGCGTGATGCCTGGCCAAAAATTGTTACCGCTCTATTTCCTTAGTGGCCAAATCTACCGAAACAGGGGCAAACAATGATTTGTAAGTATTGATTTTTTTTTAAATTATTTGGAAAATGTAAGAAAAAAGGATTTTTAATGTGTTTTTTTTTTTATTCTTTCATTTCAGTGGGCGATGTTAGGAAGAGATGGCGGTCTGTGACAGACCGATTCATCAAATCCCTCAAGACTCCCAGTGGCAGCTCGCCGCCAAGGAAGAGGGTGCCATTTGCAGACCAGCTGCAGTCCATATTGGGAAGCCGGAGTTTGAGGAGGTAGAATATATATATATATATATATATATATATATATATATATATATATATATATATATATATATATATATATATAAAATATATATGCTTTTTTCTTTGGTCTGCAGAACAGAAAGCAACGTCTACGCCCAAACACCACCGGACCTTGAAGGTGACACCTCGGAGGACAATATTGGAGAGGACGTTGAAGAATGCAGGATGGGCAGCCAAGATTCTCCGGGGAACATGTCTTTGTCTGGAAGGTCACAAGATTTGACAGATACCTTTGGAGAAATTGACATTCCAGCTAATACGGGCGAAGTGTTGGACTCTAACAATGCTTCTACTTCCTCGGATGCTGCATCCAACTCTGGTGGTGGTGTGTCGAGGCGCATGGGGATGGGGGCTGCTTATGCCCGTTCTGTGGCTTTGAGAAGGGCGGCACCAAAGAAGTCAAAACAAGCGCAAGTTATTGAAAATGTAACTAGCAGAACGCTCAATCTGCTTGACAATTCGGGCAAGCAAGATGAGCATGACAAATTTGGGTCACTTTTGGCAGACCGCCTTAGGACACTGCCACGGTTAGTTACCCATCCGATCTGAGATTACCTTGACGTTTGGTGGATGGGCTCACAATTTTTGGACAAATCTTGTGCTAAGCATCTCATGTGTTTTTTTCATAGATTTCACAAGCCAGTATGCTATTCACATTTCATGTATCGCACATTTCCTTGTTTTAGCACAGTAAAATTGAGTGCAGCCATTATCTATTTGCTATGTAAGACATTTTTGGTTATGCACCAGTTCAGACTAGATTGCTGTTCAGTCAGTTTTCCTATATTTACTATGTACTGTTTTTTCTGACTTGAACGCCCCGCCCTTCACCATGCTGTGATTTTAATTACATCCATACACAGTTGGTTCTGAGCTTCCTATAAATGCAAGCTTTACCATGTTATTAGCCATAGGTAAGTGTTCACACTAGGCAGACAGGTTAGTTACCCATCCGATCTGAGATTACCTTGACGTTTGGTGGATGGGCTCACAACTTTTGGCCAAATCTTGTGCTAAGCATCTCGTGTGTTTTTTCATAGGTTTCACAAGCCAGTATGCTATTCACATTTCATATATTGCACATTTCCTTGCTTTAGCACAGTAAAATTGAGTGCAGCCATTATCTATTTGATACTGCCACGGGACAAGCAGCAAATATACATGACAGCAACCAATTGTCAACGGCAATTGATGGCACATCCACCCTACCCCCTGCACAACATATAATGATGGGTATTTTTAACATTTTTAATAACCCCATTGTGCCTCCACCACCACCACCAGCAGCTGCATCGCAGCGTTATGGGCAGGCAGCAACATACAGGCCCAACCATGTTGACGCCTACAGTTATGGCCATACACCTGTACCTACTGCAACTGGCCATCGTACAAGTACGCCAAATACCAGTCTCTCCTCCCAACATGACTTATTTCCGGGTTATGGATATGAACCAGAATATCACCACTGTTGAGATTAGATGTTTCCTCTTTTTTGAGTCGAGATGGGAGTTTAGACAATGTTTTACCGTGTGAGTTCCAGACCAAATATGAAAAAGTTATTTAAATTTTGTTAAAAAAGGTCAGTTTATGGAAAAAATTGTTTTATACCGTATACACTCACCGGCCACTTTATTAGGTACACCATGCTAGTAACGGGTTGGACCCCCTTTTGCCTTCAGAACTGCCTCAATTCTTCGTGGCATAGATTCAACAAGGTGCTGGAAGCATTCCTCAGAGATTTTGGTCCATATTGACATGATGGCATCACACAGTTGCCGCAGATTTGTCGGCTGCACATCCCAAAGATGCTCCATACAAGGCAGGATGGATCCATGCTTTCATGTTGTTTACGCCAAATTCTGACCCTACCATCCGAATGTCGCAGCAGAAATCGAGACTCATCAGACCAAGCAACGTTTTTCCAATCTTCTACTGTCCAATTTCGATGAGCTTGTACAAATTGTAGCCTCAGTTTCCTGTTCTTAGCTGAAAGGAGTGGTACCCGGTGTGGTCTTCTGCTGCTGTAGCCCATCTGCCTCAAAGTTCGACGCACTGTGCGTTCAGAGATGCTCTTAGGCCTACCTTGGTTGTAACGGGTGGCGATTTGAGTCACTGTTGCCTTTCTATCAGCTCGAACCAGTCTGCCCATTCTCCTCTGACCTCTGGCATCAACAAGGCATTTCCGCCCACAGAACTGCCGCTCACTGGATTTTTTTTCTTTTTCGGACCATTCTCTGTAAACCCTAGAGATGGTTGTGCGTGAAAATCCCAGTAGATCAGCAGTTTCTGAAATACTCAGACCAGCCCTTCTGGCACCAACAACCATGCCACGTTCAAAGGCACTCAAATCACCTTTCTTCCCCATACTGATGCTCGGTTTGAACTGCAGGAGATTGTCTTGACCATGTCTACATGCCTAAATGCACTGAGTTGCCGCCATGTGATTGGCTGATTAGAAATTAAGTGTTAACAAGAAGTTGGACAGGTGTACCTAATAAAGTGGCCGGTGAGTGTATACTCGAGTATAAGCCGAGATTTTCAGCCCACTTTTTTGGGCTGAAATTGCCCCTGTCGGCTTATACTCGAGTCATACCAGGGGTCGGCAGGGGAGGGGGAGCGGGGGCTGTCTAAAAATACTCAACTAGTCCAGGCGCAGTCCCTGCTTCCCCGGCGCCGGCAGCAGCAGCTTCAGCTTCTTCCTGTACTCAGCGGTCACATGGTCCCGCTCATTACAGTAAATGAATATTCGGCTCCACCTCCCATAGGGGTGGAGCCGCCTATTCATTACTGTAATCAGCGGGATCATGTGACCGCTGAGTACAGGATGAAGCGCTGCGGCGTCGGGGAAGCAGGATCTACACAGCGGCAGGACCAGGTGAGTATACGGGGAGGGGAGCGCTGCGCTGCGCTGCGCGATAGTCACCTGCTCCTCGTTCCGGGCGCCGATCTGTCTCCAGCAGTGACGCTGAGGTCAGAGGGCGCGGTGACATGGTCAGTGCGCGCCCTCTGCTGAACGTCAGTGCTGGAGACAGATCGGCGCCCGGAACAAGGAGCAGGTGACTATTGAAAGTGCGGGGGCCTGAGCGACGGAGAGGTGAGTATGTGATTTTTTTTTTTTTATCGCAGCAAATGGAGCAAGTGTCTGTATGGAGCATCTATGGGGCCATAACGTTCCTGCAGCACTATATGGGGCCATAACGTTCCTGCAGCACTATATGGGGCCATAACATTCCTGCGGCACTATATGGGGGCCATAACGTTCCTGCAGCACTATATGGGGCCATAACATTCCTGCAGCACTATATGGGGGCCATAACGTTGCTGCAGCACTATATGGGGGCCATAACGTTCCTGCAGCACTATATGGGGCCATAACATTCCTGCAGCACTATATGGGGACATAACATTCCTGCAGCACTATATGGGGCCATAACATTCCTGCAGCACTATATAGGGCCATTACATTCCTGCAGCACTATATGGGGGCCATAACATTCCTGCAGCACTATATGGGGCCATAACATTCCTGCAGCACTATATGGGGCCATAACATTGCTGCAGCACTATATGGGGCCATAACATTCCTGCAGCACTATATGGGGCCATAACGTTTGTGCAGCACTATATGAGGCCATAACGTTTGTGCAGCACTATATGGGGCCATAACATTCCTGCAGCACTATATGGGGCCATAACATTTGTGCAGCACTATATGGGGCCATAACATTCCTGCAGCACTATATGGGGCCATAACGTTTGTGCAGCACTATATGGGGCCATAACGTTTCTGCAGCACTATATGGGGCCATAACGTTTCTGCAGCACTATATAGGGGCATAATGTTTGTGCAGCACTATATGGGGCAAGTGTCTGTATGGGGCCATAATTAACGTTTGTAGGGCACTACGGCATATGGGGCAAGTGTCTGTATGGAGCATCTTATAGGGCCATAACGTTTGTGCAGCACTATAAGGGGCAAATATCTTTATAGAGCATCTTATGGGGCCATAATCAGCATTTGTGCAGCATTATATTGGGCAAATGTGTCTATGGAGCATCTTATGGGGCCTTTATTAACCTTTATGCAGGATTATATGGGGCATATTTTAATATGGAACATCTTATGGGGCCATAATGAACAGTATGGGGCTCCTGATTCAATATGGATATTCAAAGACACTTAACCTACTGATGTCTCAATTAATTTTACTTTTATTGGTATCTATTATTACTTTTGACATTTACCGGTATGTTGTGTATCCGCTTTTTGGGCTCCCCTGGTGGTTGCTGGTGGTACTGGTGACTTGTTTGCACTTTGCTGCTTCTGTGCACCTGCTTCCATCAGCGTTTGGGAGTTTCCTATTTAGCCTTGCTCTCCAGTCATTTCCTTGCCGGTCATCATTGTAACCAGAGCCTTCGGTTGCATGTTCCTGCTACTAGTCTGCTGATCAGCTAAGTGGACTTTGTCCTTTTGTTTTGTATCTTTAGTCCAGTTTGCAGTTTTTGTAATTCTCTGTAGCTGGAAGCTCTTGCGGGCTGAAATTGCCACTCCTGTGTCATGAGTTGACACAGGAGTCTTAAAGTAATTTCAGGATGGTTTTTTGAAAGGGTTTTCAGTTGACCGTGAAGTCCTCTTTTGTATCCTTCTGCTATCTAGTAAGTGGACCTCTCTTTGCTAAATCTACTTTCATACTGTGTATGTATTTTCCTCTTATTTCACCGTTATTACATGTGGGGGGCTGCTATCATCTTTTGGGGTATTTCCCTAGAGGTAAGCCAGGTCTGTTTCTTCCTCTACCAGGCTTAGTTAGTCCTCCGGCTGGCGCGTGGCATTTAGGAAGCCGTAGGTATGCTCCCTGGCTACTATTAGTTGTGTGGTAGATTTAGCTCACGGTCAACTCGAGTTTCCATCACCCGAGAGCTCGTTCGTTATTTATATGTTTCTTACGTTCCCTTGCCATTGGGAACCATGACAGTATGACCGGCCATGTGTTAAACTTATTGGCAGAAGAAAGGAGAGAAAAAGGAAGTCTGTAAATTTTTATTTTTTTTCTTTTTCCCTATGCTTGCTCCATAGTTGGATCAGTTGTATTTCAGCTCTAATTACTGCCTTTGCCTTTCTCTCCTTATAATCCTTGAATGGCTCTGAGCTCACCTGTTTAAAGATGGATCCTCAGAGTTTGGCTGCAGGTTTAAATAATCTTGCTACGAAGGTTCAAAATTTACAAGATTTTGTTATGCATACTCCTATTTCTGAACCTAAAATCCCTACACCAGAGGTGTTTTCCGGAGATAGATCTCGGTTTCTGAATTTCAAATATAATTGTAAATTATTCCTTTCTCTCAGACCTCACTCCTCAGGAGATCCTGTCCAGCAGGTTAAGATTGTAATTTCTTTGCTGCGAGGTGACCCTCAAAATTGGGCATTTTCATTGGCACCAGGGGATCCTGCGTTGCTCAATGTGGATGCGTTTTTCCTGGCTTTAGGGTTGCTTTATGAGGAACCTAATTTGGAGATTCAAGCTGAAAAAGCTTTGATAGCCCTATCTCAAGGGCAAGATGAAGCTGAGATATACTGCCAAAAATTTCGTAAATGGTCTGTGCTTACTCAGTGGAATGAGTGCGCCTTAGCGGCAAATTTCAGAGAGGGCCTTTCTGATGCCGTTAAAGATGTTATGGTCGGGTTCCCTGCGCCTACAGGTCTGAATGAGTCCATGACAATGGCTATTCAGATTGATCGGCGTTTGCGGGAGCGCAAACCCGTGCACCATTTGGCGGTATCTTCTGAAGAGACGCCAGAGAAAATGCAATGTGACAGAATTATGTCCAGAAGCGAGCGGCAGAATTATAGGCGTAAAAATGGGTTATGCTTCTATTGTGGTGATTCTGCTCATGTTATATCGGCATGCTCTAAACGTACTAGGAAGGTTGACAAGTCTATTTCAATTGGCACTTTACAGTCCAAATTTATTTTGTCTGTAACCTTGATTTGTTCATTATCAGTTATTACCGTGGATGCCTATGTGGACTCTGGCGCCGCTCTGAGTCTTATGGACTGGTCCTTTGCCAGGCGCTGTGGGTTTGATTTAGAGCCTCTGGAAGTCCCTATACCTCTGAAGGGTATTGATTCTACACCTTTGGCTTGTAATAAACCACAGTTCTGGACGCAAGTGACTATGCGTATGACTCCAGACCATCAGGAGGTGATTCGCTTTCTTGTGTTGTACAATTTACATGATGTTTTGGTGCTTGGATTACCATGGTTACAGTCTCATAACCCAGTCCTTGACTGGAAAGCTATGTCTGTGTTAAGCTGGGGATGTCGGGGGGCTCATGGGGACACTCCTATGGTGCCCATTTCGTCATCTATTCCATCTGAGATTCCGGCATTTTTGTCTGATTATCGTGATATTTTTGAAGAGCCTAAGATTGGTTCACTCCCTCCTCACAGGGATTGTGATTGCGCCATAGATCTGATTCCTGGCAGTAAATTTCCAAAGGGTCGTTTGTTTAACCTGTCTGTACCTGAACATGCTGCTATGCGCGAGTATATTAAGGAGTCCCTGGAAAAGGGACATATTCGTCCTTCTTCATCACCTTTAGGAGCCGGTTTTTTCTTTGTCTCTAAAAAAGATGGCTCTTTGAGGCCATGTATTGATTATCGACTCCCGAATAAAATTACAGTCAAATATCAGTATCCGTTGCCTTTGCTGACTGATTTGTTTGCTCGCATAAGGGGGGCTAAGTGGTTCTCTAAGATTGATCTTCGTGGGGCGTATAATTTGGTGCGAATTAAGCAGGGGGATGAGTGGAAAACCGCATTTAATACGCCTGAGGGCCATTTTGAGTATTTGGTAATGCCTTTCGGCCTTTCTAATGCACCTTCTGTCTTTCAGTCCTTAATGCATGATATTTTCCGTGAATATTTGGATAAATTTATGATAGTGTACTTGGATGATATTTTGTTTTTTTCTGATGACTGGGAGTCTCATGTTCAGCAGGTCAGGAGGGTTTTTCAGGTTTTGCGGGAGAATTCTTTGTGTGTAAAGGGTTCAAAGTGTGTTTTTGGGGTTCAAAAAATTTCCTTTTTGGGGTACATTTTTTCCCCTTCTTCTATTGAGATGGACCCTGTCAAGGTTCGGGCTATTTACGACTGGACGCAGCCTACTTCTCTGAAGAGTCTCCAGAAATTCTTGGGCTTTGCTAATTTTTATCGTCGATTTATAGCTGGTTTTTCTGGCGTTGCTAAACCTCTGACGGATTTGACTAAAAAGGGTGCTGATGTTGCCAATTGGTCCCCTGCTGCCGTGGAGGCCTTTCGGGAGCTTAAGCGCCGCTTTTTGTCTGCCCCTGTGTTGCGCCAGCCTGATGTTTCCCTTCCCTTTCAGGTTGAGGTCGATGCTTCCGAGATTGGAGCGGGGGCGGTTTTGTCGCAGAAAAGTCCCGACTGCTCAGTGATGAGACCTTGTGCGTTCTTTTCGCCAAAATTTTCGGCCGCCGAGCGAAACTATGATGTTGGTAATCGGGAGCTTTTGGCCATGAAGTGGGCATTTGAGGAGTGGCGTCATTGGCTTGAGGGTGCCAAACATCAGGTGGTAGTTTTGACTGATCACAAGAATTTAATTTATTTGGAGTCTGCCAGGCGCCTGAATCCTAGACAGGCACGTTGGTTGTTGTTCTTTTCCCGGTTTAATTTTGTGGTGTCGTACTTACCGGGTTCTAGGAATGTGAAGGCAGATGCTCTTTCTAGGAGTTTTGAGCCTGACTCTCCTGGGAATTCTGAACCTGCTGGTGTCCTTAAGGATGGAGTGGTTTTGTCTGCTGTCTCTCCTGATTTGCGACGTGCTTTGCAAGAATTTCAGGCGGATAGACCTGATCGTTGTCCGTCTGGTAGACTGTTTGTTCCTGACGAGTGGACCACTAGAGTCATCTCGGAAGTTCATTCTTCTACTCTGGCAGGTCATCCGGGAATTTTTGGCACCAGAGATTTGGTGGCTAGATCCTTCTGGTGGCCTTCCCTGTCTCGAGATGTGCGTGTTTTTGTGCAGTCTTGTGATGTGTGTGCTCGGGCCAAGCCTTGTTGTTCTAGGGCTAGTGGGTTGTTGTTGCCCTTGCCTATTCCGAAGAGGCCTTGGACGCACATCTCTATGGACTTTATCTCGGACCTCCCTGTTTCTCAGAAGATGTCTGTCATCTGGGTGGTGTGTGACCGTTTTTCTAAAATGGTTCATTTGGTGCCATTGCCTAAGTTGCCTTCCTCATCTGAGTTGGTCCCTCTGTTTTTTCAAAATGTGGTTCGCCTGCATGGTATTCCGGAAAACATCGTTTCTGACAGGGGTACCCAGTTCGTGTCTAGATTTTGGCGGGCAGTCTGTGCCAGGTTGGGCATTGATTTGTCTTTTTCGTCTGCATTCCATCCTCAGACCAATGGCCAGACGGAACGAACTAATCAAACTTTGGAGACTTATTTGAGGTGTTTTGTGTCTGCGGATCAGGATGATTGGGTTGCCTTTCTGCCGTTGGCGGAGTTTGCTCTTAATAATCGGGCTAGTTCTGCCACTTTGGTTTCTCCTTTCTTTTGCAATTCAGGGTTTCATCCGCATTTTTCATCTGGTCAGGTTGAATCTTCGGATTGTCCTGGAGTGGATGCGGTAGTGGATCGGTTGCATCAGATTTGGGGACAAGTGGTGGATAATTTGGAATTGTCCCAGGAGAGGACTCAGCAGTTTGCTAACCGCCGTCGTCGTGTTGGCCCCCACCTTCGTGTTGGGGACTTGGTGTGGTTGTCTTCCCGTTTTGTCCCTATGAGGGTTTCTTCTCCTAAATTTAAGCCTCGGTTCATCGGTCCTTATAGGATTTTGGAGATTCTTAACCCTGTCTCCTTTCGTTTGGACCTCCCGGCATCTTTCGCTATCCATAATGTGTTCCATCGGTCGCTGTTGCGGAGATTGTTGTGAAATTGGATTTTGGGCTCCCCCGGTGGCCACTGGTGGAATTGAACTTGTGTGCATCATCCCCTCTGTTCACCTGTTCCCATCAGGATGTGGGAGTCGCTATTTAACCTTGCTCCTCTGTCACTTCCATGCCGGTCAACATTGTAATCAGAAGCCTTTCTGTGCATGTTCCTGCTACCAGACAACTTCCAGCTAAGTCGGACTTTTGTCCTTGTTTGTTTTTTGCATTTTGTTCCAGTTCACAGCTGCAGTTTCGTTTCTGTGTCTGGAAAGCTCTTGTGATCTGAAATTGCCACTCTGATGTTATGAGTTAATACTAGAGTCTTAAAGTAATTTCAGGATGGTGTATTGATAGGGTTTTCAGCTGACCATGAAAGTACCCTTTCTGTCTTCCTGCTATCTAGTAAGCGGACCTCGATTTTGCTAAACCTATTTTTCATACTACGTTTGTCATTTTCATCTTAAATCACCGCCAATATATGTGGGGGCCTCTGTCTGCCTTTCGGGGAAATTTCTCTAGAGGTGAGCCAGGACTATATTTTCCTCTGCCAGGATTAGTTAGTCCTCCGGCCGGCGCTGGGCGTCTAGGGATAAAACGCAGGCTACGCTACCCGGCTACTGTTAGTTGTGCGGCAGGTTTAGTTCATGGTCAGTTTAAGTTTCCATCCTTCCAAGAGCTAGTTCCTATGTATGCTGGGCTATGTTCTCTTGCCATTGAGAACCATAACAGGAGATATGAGATACCGGTGGTTCCTTCTACTGAACCTCCTGCTCCTGTGCTGGTGGAGGGTGAATTGGAGTACGTGGTAGAAAAGATCTTGGACTCCCGTATTTCCAGACGGAGACTTCAATATCTGGTTAAATGGAAGGGCTATGGTCAGGAAGATAATTCTTGGGTAACTGCCTCTGATGTTCATGCCTCGGATTTGGTTCGTGCCTTTCATAGGGCTCATCCAGATCGCCCTGGCGGTTCTTGTGAGGGTTCGGTGCCCCCTCCTTAAGGGGAGGGTACTGTTGTGTATCCGCTTTTTGGGCTCCCCTGGTGGTTGCTGGTGGTACTGCTGACTTGTTTGCACTTTGCTGCTTCTGTGCACCTGCTTCCATCAGCGTTTGGGAGTTTCCTATTTAGCCTTGCTCTCCAGTCATTTCCTTGCCGGTCATCATTGTAACCAGAGCCTTCGGTTGCATGTTCCTGCTACTAGTCTGCTGATCAGCTAAGTGGACTTTGTCCTTTTGTTTTGTATCTTTAGTCCAGTTTGCAGTTTTTGTAATTCTCTGTAGCTGGAAGCTCTTGCGGGCTGAAATTGCCACTCCTGTGTCATGAGTTGACACAGGAGTCTTAAAGTAATTTCAGGATGGTTTTTTGAAAGGGTTTTCAGTTGACCGTGAAGTCCTCTTTTGTATCCTTCTGCTATCTAGTAAGTGGACCTCTCTTTGCTAAATCTACTTTCATACTGTGTATGTCTTTTCCTCTTATTTCACCGTTATTACATGTGGGGGGCTGCTATCATCTTTTGGGGTATTTCCCTAGAGGTAAGCCAGGTCTGTTTCTTCCTCTACCAGGCTTAGTTAGTCCTCCGGCTGGCGCGTGGCATTTAGGAAGCCGTAGGTATGCTCCCTGGCTACTATTAGTTGTGTGGTAGATTTAGCTCACGGTCAACTCGAGTTTCCATCACCCGAGAGCTCGTTCGTTATTTATATGTTTCTTACGTTCCCTTGCCATTGGGAACCATGACACCGGTAGCTGCTGCATTTTCCCCCCTAGGCTTATACTCGAGTCAATAAGTTTTCCCAGTTTTTTGTGGCAAAATTAGGGGGGTCGGCTTATACTCGGGTCGGCTTATACTCGAGTATATACGGTAATTAAATTTTTGATATTACATCTGCTTATGTATCTTCCTGAAATAATCTTCAAACCAGTTTCTTTTATGTAATAAAATTATATTTTACTTTATTAAAAAGTGTTTATTTCAACTACTCTGAGTTTGGATTATTAAAAACGTGAAGACTGGGTAATGGGATCTGATGAATCAACAGTGAAAATAAAAGCCATGGAAACGAAAATTTAAACAATCAAAATTTGTATTAATTAACAATTATTTGCTTTCATATTGATGATTAAAAACGGGCCTTGGTAGATAGGGATTAGGTTTCGGTAGATGGGGATTAGGCGCCGCATGTTCTCTGGTGTTTCTCTGGTGTTATCATCTCTGCCGTACAGGCTGGTTCCTTAGTTGATAGGGTTTAGCCGTCATATGTTCTCTGCTGTTCTCTGACGTCCAGGCTTGGGCCTTGATTCTGTTTAGGCATCCGATCTTCTCTGGAGTTCAGGCTGCTCAACACCGGCACAAGAGTATTGCCAGTGCACGGCTCCTTCAGTACTCATGAAGTAGTCTGCGAAGGTTTCTCTCACACGCACACCCGAGTTACATTGCCTTCCTTGACCAAAGTTGTCCACTGCAACTAATTCCGACACCTGTGGCTCCTCAACTACCTCTGTGCTGTATTCCCGAGCATAGTTGTGGAGCACACAGCATGCCTTTAACACAGTGTCCACGGTCTCCGGATCTAACTGGATGGCAGTGGGAAAGATCCTCCACCGACTACACATGATCCCGAAGGTACATTCCACATATCTTCGTGAACGGCTCAGCCTATAATTAAAAATCCTCCGCCGGTCATCCAGTGCTCTTCGTGGGTATGGGCGCAGCAGGTGGGGCTTTAAGGGAAATGCCTCATCCAATACCATCACAAAGGGCACTGTATGTGTGGAACTCGGCAAAGGTCTTGGGTCTGGGAGCGTTCCGCCATCTCGAAGAATTTGAAGTCCAATCTGTGATGATTGCAGCACCCGAGAGTCCCCAGAACTGCCATAAGCACCGACGTTGATGGCAACAAACTTGTAATGTGCGTCAGCCACTGCCATCAGGACCACTGAAAAATACTTCTTATAATTAAAGAAGCGTGATCCTGATCGTGGTGGCTTCAGCACTCTCACATGTTTGCCATTGACAGCACCTACGCAGTTGGGGAAATTGGCCACAGTTTGAAAGCCTCCTGCAACCTGCAGCCAAGTCTCCTCAGTTGGGCAAGGCATCACGATGGGCTGCAACTTCTGCCAGATGACGGTACATGTGCACCTCACAATTTGAGAGATGGTGGATTTGCCAACCCAAAATTGGAGGTGCAGGGATGTGTAGCTCTCTCCTGTGGCTAAAAACCTGAAGAAAGAAAAAAAAATTAAAATTGGAATACCTAAGAACACTAAATGTATGTATTGCAAGATAAAACATACAAATCATGGCCACTAGCATTATGGGGGCACTGGCAGCATTGTGGCAGCATTATGGGGGCACTGGCAGCATTGTGGCAGCATTATGGGGGCACTGGCAGCATTGTGGCAGCATTATGGGGGCACTGGCAGCATTGTGGCAGCATTATGGGGGCACTAGCAGCATTGTGGCAGCATTGTGGCAGCATTATGTGGGCGCACTGGCAGCATTGTGCCAGCATTATGGGGGCACTGGCAGCATTGTGCCAGCATTATGGGGGCACTGGCAGCATTGTGGCAGCATTATGTGGGCGTACTGCCAGCATTGTGGCAGCATTATGGGGGCACTGGCAGCATTATGGCACATTGTGGCAGCATTATGGGGGCACTGGCAGCATTATGGGGGCACTAGCAGCATTGTGGCAGCATTATGTGGGCACTGGAAGCATTGTGGCAGCATTATGTGGACGTACTGCCGACATTGTGGCAGCATTATGTGGGCACTGGCAGCATTATGGGGGGCACTAGCAGCATTGTGGCAGCATTATGTGGGCGTACTGCCAGCATTGTGGCAGCATTATGGGGGCACTGGCAGCATTGTGCCAGCATTATGGGGGCACTGGAAGCATTGTGGCAGCATTATGTGGGCATACTGCCAGCATTGTGGCAGCATTATGGGGGCACTGGCAGCATTATGGCGCATTGTGGCAGCATTATGGGGGCACTGGCAGCATTATGGCACATTGTGCCAGCATTATGTGGGCACTGGCCGCATTGTGGCAGCATTATGTGGGCGTACTGCCAGCATTGTGGCAGCATTATGGGAGCACTGGCAGCATTATGGTGCATTGTGGCAGCATTATGGGGGCACTAGCAGCATTATGTGGGCACTGGAAGCATTGTGGCAGCATTATGTGGGGGTACTACCGACATTGTGGCAGCATTATGTGGGCACTGGCAGCATTATGGGGGCACTAGCAGCATTGTGGCAGCATTATGTGGGCGTACTGCCAGCATTGTGGCAGCATTATTGGGGCACTGGCAGCATTGTGCCAGGATTATGGGGGCACTGGCAGCATTGTGGCAGCATTATGTGGGCATACTGCCAGCATTGTGGCAGCATTATGTGGGCACTGGCAGCATTATGGCACATTGTGGCAGCATTATGTGGGCACTGGCAGCATTGTGGCAGCATTATGTGGGCGTACTGCCAGCATTGTGGCAGCATTATGGGGGCACTGGCAACATTGTGCCAGCATTATGGGGGCACTGGCAGCATTATGTGGGCGTACTGCCAGCATTGTGGCTGCATTATGGGGTCACTGGAAGCATTATGGCGCATTGTGGCAGCATTATGGGGGCACTGGCAGCATTATGGGGGCACTAGCAGCATTGTGGCAGCATTATGTGGGCACTGGCAGCATTATGGGGGCGCTAGCAGCATTGTGGCAGCATTATGTGGGCGTACTGCCAACATTGTGGCAGCATTATGGAGGCACTGGCAGCATTATGGCGCATTGTGCAAGCATTATGGGGGCACTAGCAGCATTAATTATGGGGGCAATGTGTCTGGGAGTATGTATCCAAAAAAAATGGCCTTACCGCAAGTTGATGAGCAGCCTTTACTCTGCAGAGATTGCTCTTCGCATGACCGTATCTTCATAACTGAGGTGTGGACCAAGAAGAATTAGAAGACTATCAAATGCCTCAATGGAAAGCCGGCAAAACAGAGTAAATTTATCTGGAAAGCTGAAAATTTTAATTTTTTTTTTTTTTTATTATTTTAAACACACATAATGTACGTTGTATACAGCAATAAAAAATAACAAAAATCTCAGCTGTCAATATACCATTTCTCCCTATATCTTACCTCCTTAAATCCCGGTAAAGGACATGGAAGTGTCCCTTTTCCTCCCGTTCCTGAATAATGGGATGAACCCACATCCTTTTGTCGTCTGCTATTCCATCTACTCCGAGATTGCTCCTATGGGAGAATATAGTCTTTATTATTACATGGAACTGTACAACGCATGGAAAACTGCTGCCAATCCGCAGCGTCAGAAACGCGGCATATCCGCAGCCTAAGGCTGGGTTCATATTGCGTTCCCCCAGTCCGTTAGATGGACTTCGTTACACCGCGGCATAACGCGGTGGAACGTAGTCCGCTAGCGCCGCCATTGACTCCAGTGTCGGACACATCGCTAGCCATGTGCCGTCATTGAGTGACGGACGCCGAGACGCGGGCTGCATCGTTGCCGGGTCCGTCACTGCTAGCGCAGATAGAGCTAGCAGATGCTCCATCTGCGCTAGCGATGTGCCAAAGTCGGCACTTGCGTTACAGCAGCCCGTTAACGTATGTGTTGAACGGGCTGCTGTACGCAGTGTGAACCCAGCCTAATACGCAAAGTGTTCACATCTAATGACATTATCTTACCAGATCGCTGTGGTGGTGCAGCAAAAGCAGTGCCGTATGCAACAGTAGCCGAGTCTGTTGTGGAGTAAGACGATGGTGTGGCATGTTGAATCCAACAAGAAAGCAAAATGGAGAAGAGGGGTTGGACCAGGAAATGACCTCATGGGAGCCTTTTCTTTTCAACCAACTTTATGTGTTTGATAAAACGCAGAAAAAATGCTAAAAAAAACCGCACCAAAAACGCACAAAAAAACGCATACGGATTTCCTGGGAGTGGGGTCAGGTTTTTCTCAGGAAAATCTCAGGAAAATTCTGCACACAATCCTGAACGTGTGCACATACCCTTAAATCAATTAATGTGAGAGGCCTTTAGTAGCTTTGAAGTTACCTTGCGTTCCTTTGTGAACTTGATGACTATTTATTTTACGTCATGCTCTTAACCCCTTAATCCCATATGACGTACTATCCGGTCAAGGTGACCTGGGACTTAATTCCCAGGGATGGGATAGTACGTCATAGCGATCGGCCGCGCTCACCGGGGGAGCGCGGCCGGGTATCAGCTGACTATCGCAGCTGACATCCGGCACTATGTGCCAGGAGCGGTCACGGACCGCCCCCGGCACATTAACCCCCGGCACACTGCGATCAAACATGATCGCAGCGTTCCGGCGGTATGTGCTCACCTTGTACCGAGCGTCTCCTCCCTGCAGGCCCCGTATCCAAAATGGCTGCGGGGCTACATCCGGGTCCTGCAGGGAGGTGGCTTACCAGCGCCTGCTTAGAGCAAGCGCTGTTAAGCCTGCAGCCCTGCATGTCAGTTCACTGATCTGACACAGTGCTGTGCAAAGTGTCAGATCAGCCATCTGTCACTATAACATGATGGGGCAATGTTATAAGGTAAAAAAAAAAAAAAAAAAAATCCTTAATAAAGAAAAAAAAATATTGTTCCCATAAATACATTCCTTTATCTAAATAAAAAAACAAACAAGTACACATATTTAGTATCGCTGTGTCCGTAATGACCCGACCTATAAATATCCTGCTAGTTAACCCATTCAATGAACATGTAAAAATAACCTAAAAAAAAAACGTGGCAAAAAACAACCCTTTATTATCATATCGCCGAACAAAAAGTGGAATAGCACGCGATCAAAAAGACAGATATAAATAACCATGGTACCGCTGAAAACGTCATCTTGTCCCGCAAAAAAAACAAGCCGCCATACAGCGTCATCAGCGAATAAGTTAGTCCTCCAGAATAAAGTGATGCAAAAATAATTTTTTTCTCTAAAATAGTTTTTATCATATAAAAGCGCCAAAACATAAAAAAAGATATAAATGAGGTATCGCTGTAATCGTACTGACCCGAAGAATAAAACTGCTTTGTCCATTTTACCAAACGCGGAACAGTATATACCCCTCCCCCCCCCCCCCCCCTCAAAACAAAAAAAAAGAAAACGAAATTCATGAATAGCTGGTTTTTGGTCATACTACCCCACAAAAATCGGAATAAAGAACGATCAAAAACTTTCACATGCCCGAAAATGTTACCAATAAAAACGTCAACTCGTCCTGCAAAAAACAAGACCTCACATGACTCTGTGGACCAAAATATGGAAAAATGATAGCTCTCAAAATGTGGTAACTAGTGTTGAGCATTCCGATACCGCAAGTATCGGGTATCGGCCGATACTTGCGGGTATCGGAATTTCGATACCGAGATCCGATACTTTTGTGGTATCGGGTATCGGTATCGAAACAACATTTGTTGTGAATTTGGATTCTGGGCTCCCCCGGTGGCTACTGGTGGAATTGAACTTGTGTCATCATCTTCCCTGTTCACCTGTTCTCATCAGATCTGGGTGTCGCTATATAACCTGGCTTCTCTGTTAGTTGCTTGCCGGTCAACAATGTTATCAGAAGCCTCTCTGTGCTTGTTCCTGCTCCCAGACATCTACTAGATAAGTTGGACTTTCGTCCTTGTTTGTTTTTGTTTTTTGGTTCCAGTTCACAGCTGCAGTTTCGTTACTGTGTCTGGAAAGCTCTTGTTGATCAGGAATTGCCACTCTGGTATTATGAGTTAATGCCAGAGTTCTAAAGTAATTTCTGGATGGTGTTTTGTTAGGGTTTTCTACTGACCATGAAAGTGTGCTTTCTGTCTTCTGCTATCTAGAAAGCGGACCTCAAATTTGCTAAAACTATTTTCCTGCTGCGTTTGTTATTTCATCTAAAATCACCGCCAATATATGTGGGGGGCCTCTGTCTCCTTTTTGGGCATTTCTCTAGAGGTGAGTCAGGTCTTATATTTCCCTCTGCTAGCATTATTTAGTTCTCCGGCCGGCGCTGGG
Source organism: Ranitomeya variabilis (assembly GCF_051348905.1). Lineage (NCBI taxonomy): Eukaryota > Metazoa > Chordata > Amphibia > Anura > Dendrobatidae > Ranitomeya > Ranitomeya variabilis. The sequence goes on from NC_135233.1 coordinate 616,549,166, forward strand.
CATATAGGGATAAAAAGTAGGACATGCTACCTGGCTACTTCTAGTTGTGCGGTAGGTTTAGTTCATGGTCAGTACAGTTACCATCTTTCAAGAGCTTGTTCCTATATAGGCTTATGCTAGTTCTCTGGCCATGGAAATCATGACAGTTTGACCGGCCTACTAAAGGGTTAAAATCCTTGGCTGAGAAAGGAGAGAAATAAGAAGTCTGCTGAGAGTTTTTTTTTTTTTTTTTTTTTTGTGCTCTTAATTGGATCACTTGCCAGTCTGTCTATGCTGCAGTCTTTCTTTTTTTTCTCTCTCCTTCTAATCTTTGAATGGCTCTGTGTGCACCTGTCTATAATGGATCTTCAGAGTGTAACTGCAGGTTTGAATAATCTCGCCACGAAAGTACAAAGTTTGCAAGATTTTGTTGTTCATGCTCCGGTATCAGAGCCGAGAATTCCTTTGCCGGAATTCTTCTCAGGGAATAGATCTGGCTTTCAGAATTTTAGAAATAATTGCAAGTTATTTTTGTCCCTGAAATCTCGTTCTGCTGGAGACCCTGCACAGCAGGTTGGGATTGTGATTTCCTTGCTCCGCGGCGACCCTCAAGACTGGGCTTTTTCATTGGCACCCGGGGATCCTGCGTTGCGCAATGTGGATGCGTTTTTTCTGGCCTTGGGGTTGCTCTATGAGGAACCTCATTTGGAACTTCAGGCAGAAAAAACTTTGATGTCCCTATCGCAGGGGCAAGATGAAGCTGAAATTTACTGCCAAAGATTCCGTAAATGGTCTGTGCTTACTCAGTGGAATGAGTGTGCCTTGGCGGCTACTTTCAGAGAGGGTCTCTCTGATGCCATTAAGGATGTTATGGTGGGGTTCCCTGTGCCTGCGGGTCTGAATGAGTCCATGACAATGGCCATTCAGATCGATAGGCGTCTGCGGGAGCGCAAACCAGTGCACCATCTGGCGGTGTCCACTGAGAAGACGCCAGAAAGCATGCAGTGTGATAGAATTCTGTCCAGAAGCGAGCGGCAGAATTTTAGACGGAAAAATGGGTTGTGTTTCTATTGTGGGGATTCTACTCATGTTATATCAGCATGCTCTAAGCGTACTAAAAAGCTTGATAAATCCGTTTCCATTGGCACTTTACAGTCTAAATTTATTTTGTCTGTGACCCTGATTTGCTCTTTGTCATCTATTACCACGGACGCCTATATCGACTCTGGCGCCGCTTTGAGTCTTATGGATTGGTCCTTTGCCAATCGTTGTGGGTATGATTTAGAGCCTTTGGAGACTCTTATTCCTCTGAAGGGGATTGACTCCACCCCATTGGCTAATAATAAACCACAATACTGGACACAAGTAACTATGCGTATTAATCCGGATCACCAGGAGACTATTCGTTTTCTGGTGCTTTATAATCTACATGATGATTTGGTGCTAGGATTGCCATGGCTGCAGTCTCACAACCCAGTCCTTGACTGGAGAGCTATGTCTGTGTTGAGCTGGGGATGTAGGGGGACTCATGGGGACGTACCTTTGGTTTCCATTTCATCATCTATTCCCTCTGAAATCCCTGAGTTCCTGTCTGATTATCGTGACGTCTTTGAAGAACCCAAGCTGGGTTCACTACCTCCGCACCGTGAGTGCGATTGTGCTATAGATTTAATTCCGGGTAGTAAATACCCAAAGGGTCGTTTATTTAATCTGTCTGTGCCTGAACATGCTGCTATGCGAGAATATATAAAGGAGTCCTTGGAAAAGGGACATATTCGTCCATCGTCATCTCCCTTAGGAGCCGGTTTTTTCTTTGTGTCAAAAAAAGACGGCTCTTTGAGACCATGTATTGATTATCGGCTTTTGAATAAAATCACGGTTAAATATCAATACCCATTGCCGTTGCTGACTGATTTGTTTGCTCGCATAAAGGGGGCCAAGTGGTTCTCTAAGATTGATCTCCGTGGGGCGTATAATTTGGTGCGGATCAGGCAGGGGGATGAGTGGAAAACCGCATTTAATACGCCCGAGGGCCACTTTGAGTATTTGGTGATGCCTTTTGGTCTTTCTAATGCCCCTTCAGTCTTCCAGTCCTTTATGCATGATATTTTCCGCGATTTTTTGGATAAATTTATGATAGTGTATCTGGATGATATTCTGATTTTTTCGGATGACTGGGACTCTCATGTCCAGCAAGTTAAGAGGGTTTTTCAGGTTTTGCGGTCTAATTCTCTGTGTGTCAAGGGTTCTAAGTGCGTATTTGGGGTTCAGAGAATTTCCTTTTTGGGATATATTTTTTCTCCCTCTTCCATTGAGATGGATCCTGTCAAGGTTCAAGCTATTTGTGATTGGACGCAGCCCTCTTCTCTTAAAAGTCTTCAGAAATTTTTGGGCTTTGCCAACTTTTATCGTCGATTTATTTCTGGTTTTTCGGATGTCGTTAAGCCATTGACCGATTTGACTAGACAGGGTGCTGATGTTGCTAATTGGTCCCCTGATGCTGTGGAGGCCTTTCAGGAGCTTAAGCGCCGTTTTTCTTCTGCCCCTGTGTTGCGTCAGCCTGATGTGGCTCTTCCTTTTCAGGTTGAGGTCGACGCTTCTGAGATCGGAGCTGGGGCAGTGTTGTCGCAGAAAAGTTCTGACTGCTCCGTGATGAGGCCTTGTGCCTTCTTTTCCCGTAAATTTTCGCCCGCTGAGCGGAATTATGATGTTGGGAATCGGGAGCTTTTGGCCATGAAGTGGGCGTTTGAGGAGTGGCGCCATTGGCTTGAGGGGGCCAGACATCAGGTGGTGGTATTGACTGACCACAAAAATTTGATTTATCTTGAGACCGCCAGGCGCCTGAATCCTAGACAGGCGCGCTGGTCATTATTTTTTTCTCGGTTTAATTTTGTGGTGTCATACCTACCGGGTTCTAAGAATGTTAAGGCGGATGCCCTTTCTAGGAGTTTTGAGCCTGATTCACCCGGCAACTCTGAGCCCACAGGTATCCTTAAGGATGGAGTTATTTTGTCAGCCGTTTCTCCAGACCTGCGGCGGGCCTTGCAGGAGTTTCAGGCGGATAGACCGGATCGTTGTCCGCCTGATAGGCTGTTTGTTCCTGATGATTGGACCAGTAGAGTCATCTCTGAGGTGCATTCTTCTGCATTGGCAGGTCATCCTGGAATTTTTGGTACCAGGGACTTGGTGGCAAGATCCTTCTGGTGGCCTTCCCTGTCACGAGATGTGCGAGGCTTTGTGCAGTCTTGTGACGTTTGTGCTCGGACCAAGCCTTGTTGTTCTCGGGCTAGTGGATTATTGTTGCCCTTGCCTATTCCTAAGAGGCCTTGGACGCACATCTCGATGGATTTTATTTCAGATCTGCCTGTTTCCCAGAAGATGTCTGTCATCTGGGTGGTGTGTGACCGTTTTTCTAAGATGGTCCATTTGGTTCCCCTGCCCAAATTGCCTTCTTCTTCCGAGTTGGTTCCCCTGTTTTTTCAAAATGTTGTTCGTTTGCATGGTATTCCTGAGAATATCGTTTCTGACAGAGGAACCCAATTTGTGTCTAGATTTTGGCGGGCATTCTGTGCTAGGATGGGCATAGATTTGTCTTTTTCGTCTGCTTTTCACCCTCAGACTAATGGCCAGACCGAGCGGACTAATCAGACCCTGGAGACATATCTGAGGTGTTTTGTGTCTGCTGACCAGGATGATTGGGTTGCTTTTTTGCCATTGGCGGAGTTCGCCCTCAATAATCGGGCCAGCTCTGCCACCTTGGTGTCCCCGTTTTTCTGTAATTCGGGGTTCCATCCTCGATTTTCCTCCGGTCAGGTGGAATCCTCGGATTGTCCTGGAGTGGATGCGGTGGTGGAGAGATTGCATCATATCTGGGGGCAGGTGATGGACAATTTGAAGTTGTCCCAGGAGAAGACTCAGCTTTTTGCCAACCGTCACCGTCGTGTTGGTCCTCGGCTTTGTGTTGGAGATTTGGTGTGGTTGTCTTCTCGTTTTGTCCCTATGAGGGTCTCATCTCCTAAGTTTAAGCCTCGGTTCATCGGTCCGTATAAAATATTGGAGATTCTTAACCCTGTTTCCTTCCGTTTAGACCTCCCTGCATCCTTTTCTATTCATAACGTTTTTCATCGGTCGTTATTGCGCAGGTATGAGGCACCGGTTGTGCCTTCCGTTGAGCCTCCTGCTCCGGTGTTGGTTGAGGGTGAGTTGGAGTACGTTGTGGAGAAAATTCTAGACTCCCGTGTTTCCAGACGGAGACTCCAGTATCTGGTCAAGTGGAAGGGATACGGCCAGGAGGATAATTCTTGGGTCACTGCATCTGATGTTCATGCCTCCGATCTGGTTCGTGCCTTTCATAGGGCCCATCCTGATCGCCCTGGTGGTTCTGGTGAGGGTTCGGTGCCCCCTCCTTGAGGGGGGGGTACTGTTGTGAATTTGGATTCTGGGCTCCCCCGGTGGCTACTGGTGGAATTGAACTTGTGTCATCATCTTCCCTGTTCACCTGTTCTCATCAGATCTGGGTGTCGCTATATAACCTGGCTTCTCTGTTAGTTGCTTGCCGGTCAACAATGTTATCAGAAGCCTCTCTGTGCTTGTTCCTGCTCCCAGACATCTACTAGATAAGTTGGACTTTCGTCCTTGTTTGTTTTTGTTTTTTGGTTCCAGTTCACAGCTGCAGTTTCGTTACTGTGTCTGGAAAGCTCTTGTTGATCAGGAATTGCCACTCTGGTATTATGAGTTAATGCCAGAGTTCTAAAGTAATTTCTGGATGGTGTTTTGTTAGGGTTTTCTACTGACCATGAAAGTGTGCTTTCTGTCTTCTGCTATCTAGAAAGCGGACCTCAAATTTGCTAAAACTATTTTCCTGCTGCGTTTGTTATTTCATCTAAAATCACCGCCAATATATGTGGGGGGCCTCTGTCTCCTTTTTGGGCATTTCTCTAGAGGTGAGTCAGGTCTTATATTTCCCTCTGCTAGCATTATTTAGTTCTCCGGCCGGCGCTGGGCATATAGGGATAAAAAGTAGGACATGCTACCTGGCTACTTCTAGTTGTGCGGTAGGTTTAGTTCATGGTCAGTACAGTTACCATCTTTCAAGAGCTTGTTCCTATATAGGCTTATGCTAGTTCTCTGGCCATGGAAATCATGACAAACATTAATGTGTAAAATAAACAATTAAAATAAAAAATATTGCTATACTCACCTCTCCGACGCAGCCTGGACCTCACCGAGGGAACCGGCAGCGTTCTTTGCTTAAAATGCGCGCGTTTACTTCCTTCCGTGACGTCACGGCTTCTGATTGGTCGCGTGCCGCCCATGTGGCCGCGACGCGACCAATCACAGCAAGCCGTGACGTAATTTTCAGGTCCTCAATGCCTAATTCTAGGCATTGATGATTTTAAAATTACGTTCCGGCTTGTGATTGGTCGCGTCGCGGTCACATAGGCGACGCGACCAATCACAAGCCGTGACGTCACGGGAGGCAGGAAATGCGCGCATTTTAAAATTACGTCACGGCTTGTGATTGGTTGCGTGCCGCCCATGTGACCGCGACGCGACCAATCACAGCAAGCCGTGACGTAATTTCAGGTCCTGTATGCCTAATTCTGCATTCAGGACCTGAAATTACGTCACGGCTTGCTGTGATTGGTCGCGTCGCGGTCACATGGGCGGCACGCAACCAATCACAAGCCGTGACGTAATTTTAAAATGCGCGCGTTTCCTGCCTCCCGTGACGTCACGGCTTGTGATTGGTCGCGTCGCCCATGTGACCGCGACGCGACCAATCACAAGCCGGAACGTAATTTTAAAATCATCAATGCCTAGAATTAGGCATTGAGGACCTGAAAATTACGTCACGGCTTGCTGTGATTGGTCGCGTCGCGGCCACATGGGCGGCACGCAACCAATCAGAAGCCGTGACGTCACGGAAGGAAGTAAACGCGCGCATTTTAAGCAAAGAACGCTGCCGGTTCCCTCGGTGAGGTCCAGGCTGCGTCGGAGAGGTGAGTATAGCAATATTTTTTATTTTAATTCTTTATTTTACACATTGATATGGATCCCAGGGCCTGAAGGAGAGTTTCCTCTTCTTCAGACCCTGGGAACCATCAGGGATACCGTCCGATACTTGAGTCCCATTGACTTGTATTGGTATCGGGTATCGGTATCGGATTAGATCCGATACTTTGCCGGTATCGGCCGATACTTTCCGATACCGATACTTTCAAGTATCAGACGGTATCGCTCAACACTAGTGGTAAAACAAAAAAATATTTTTTGCAATAAAAAGCGTCTTTTAGTGTGTGACAGCTGCCAATCATAAAAATCCGCTAAAAAAACCCGCTATAAAAGTAAATCAAACCCCCCTTCATCACCCCCTTAGATAGGGAAAAATAAAAAAATAAAAAAAATGTATTTTGGTGTGAATTCCGCTCTTGGGCTCCCTCCGTTGGTTGTAAGTAGCACTTTTGTGAATTCTGCTCTTGGGCTCCCTCCTGTGGTTTTGAGTGGTATAGCTGCTTCTTGGATTTAGCATCAGCAGCTGCTTCCACTGATCGTCTTTCTGGCTCGGCTATTTTATCCCTCAATCAATGCCAGTTGTCAATTGTTCCTGCTTGGAGCCACTGCTCTTTTGGATTTCCCTGACACTTTGTCCAGTTCAGCAAAGATAAGTCCTTGCTTGTCCTTTTGCAGTCCACTTGTTGTGGACTTTATTGTTCAGTTGTTGTTCAGCACATTCTATGTTTTGCTCATTTGTCCAGCCTATCAGTATGGATCTATTCAGCTAAGCTGGAAGCTCTGGGCTGCAGATTTTGCCCTCCACACCTTTAGTCAGGTGTGGAGATTTTTGCATATCTCTGCGGTGGACTTTTTCTAGTTTTTATTACTGACCGCACAGTGTTCTTTTCTGTACTATCTAGCTAGAAGTGGCCTTCTTTGCTAAATCTTGTTTCATACTACGTATGTCATTTCCTTCTCCTCTCACAGTCAATATTTGTGGGGGGCTGTCCTATCCTTTGGGGATCTTCTCTGAGGCAAGATAGCTTTCCTATTCCTTCCTTTAGGGGTAGCTAGTTCTCCGGCTGTGACGAGGTGTCCAGGGAGTGACAGGAACATCCCATGGCTACTGCTAGTGTTGTGTTAAGATCAGGAACTGCGGTCTGTATAGTTACCACCTGCTCAGAGCTAGTCGCATGTCGCTCCTAAATTACCAGTCCATAACAGTATTTATCTCCATTTTCCTGTTAGGGTTGGGGTTAGGGTTTGGATTACATTTACGGTTGGGATTAGGGTTAGGGGTGTGTCAGGGTTAGGCGTGTGGTTGGGGTTAGGGGTGTTTCAGTTAGAATTGGGGGTTTCCACTGTTTAGGCACATCAGGGCTCTCGAAACGCGACATGGCGCCCGATCTCAATTCCAGCCAATTCTGCATTGAAAAAGTAAAACGGAGCTCCTTCCCTTCCGAGCTCTCCCGTGCGCCCAAACGGGTTTACCCCAACATATGGGGTATCAGCGTACTCAGGACAAATTGAACAACAACTACGGGGATCTAATTTCTCCTGTTACCCTTGGGAAAATACAAAACTGGGTGTTAAAAGTAATTTTTGTGGAAAAAAAAAAGATCTTTTATTTTCACGACTCTAAGTTATTAACTGTAGTGAAACACTTGGGGGTTCAAAGCTCTCACAACACATCTAGATAAGATCCTTAGGGGTCTACTTTCCAAAATCGTGTCACTTGTGGGGAGTTTCAATGTTTAGGCACATCAGGGGCTCTCCAAACGCAACATGGCGTCCCATCTCAATTCCAGTCATTTTTGCATTGAAAAGTCAAATGGCGCTCCTTCGCTTCCGAGCTCTGCCATGTGCCCAAACAGTGGTTTACCCCCACATATGAGGTATCGCCGTACTCAGGACAAGTTGTACAACAACTTTTGGGGTCCATTTTCTCCTGTTTCCCTTGGTAAAATAAAACAAATTGGAGCTGAAGTACATTTTTTGTGAGAAAAAGTAAAATGTTCATTTTTTTTTTTTTTTAAACATTCCAAAAATTCCTGTGAAACACCTGAAGGGTTAATAAACTTCTTGAATGTGGTTTTGAGCACCTTGAGGGGTGCAGGTATTAGAATGGTGTCACACTTGGTCATTTTCTATCATATAGACCCCTCAAAATGACTTCAAATGTGATGTGGTCCCTAAAAAAGAAAAAAAAAATGGTGGTGTAAAAATGAGAAATTGCTGGTCAACTTTTAACTCTTGTAACTCCCTAACAAAAAAAATTTTGTTTCCAAAATTGTGATGATGTAAAGTAGACATGTGGGAAATGTGATTTTTAAGTATTTTGTGTGACATATCTCTGTGATTTTAAGAGCATAAAAATTCAAAGTTGGAAAATTTCGAAATTTTCAAAATTTTCGCCAAATTTCCGTTTTTTTCACAAATAAACGCAGGTAATATCAAAGAAATTTTACCACTATCTTGAAGTACAATATGTCTCGAGAAAACAATGTCAGAATTATCAGGATCCGTTGAAGCGTTCCAGTGTTATAACCTCATAAAGGGACAGTGGGAATTGTAAAAATTGGCCCGGTCATTAACGTGCAAACCACCCTCGGGGCTTAAGGGGTTAAAGTGATTTTTGGTAGTCGAGGGTGATAATGTTTTTGAATTGCTTCCATTTGTATACAATATGTCTCACTGTGGATTTGTGTAGTATAAATTTTTGTAGACTTGGGTTCTGTAACCCAGGCATGTCAAACACGCGTCCCGCGGGCTGCATGCAGCCCTTTACAGGCATATCTGCGGCCCGCACAAAAGTCTCAAACTTTGTCCACGATGGCAGGGGCCGCCTGATCCCTGATATTGCGGCTGTCTCAAAGCCAGGCTCCTCGTCGGCGCCGGCGGCATTCTGCCGCCCCCACAGACAGGCAGACCAGTGAGATAATCCCCCCGTGCTGCTGCGCTACTAGTACCCGCCCGCCGGGCGCCGGCCCGGTTCGCTTGCTTGTTGTGACTAGTGAGAGTGACAACAAGAGGAGTCCTGTCCCTGCGTGTGCCCTGGGCCCTGACAACCATTGAGAGGCGCTGACCGCCGCTGGCACTTCCGCATCAGAGAAGCGCCAGCAGCGGCTGACGTCACTGAGCGTGTGACAGGCTGCTTCAGTTCATTCGTCGTCACTCGCGGTCGTTGCGCCGCAGCGCCGGTGACTCGTCGTCACTGTCTCACTCGCACTCGCTGTGTGTTCAGTTTGTGGTTGGAGAGTCCAGGTGACGTCGTCGGTGCCGGTGGTAAGTGGCGTGCTCCAGACCGCGGCCACGGGGACCGGGTGGAGCTGAAGTCTGACTCTGAAACCTGCCTGCTGCATAGGGGGAGGGTGTGTAGGACTGGAGGAGCAGATCCTGTTGTATTATGGGGGTCCCTATATTTCTGGAGGTGGAAGTACCAGGATCTGATCCTCCACCTCCAGAAATATAGGGACCCCCATAATACAAGAGGATCTGCTCCTCCAGTCTGACACAGACACCCCCATACAAAATCTTCTCAGAGAACAAGGCTGCCTGATCACCACTTATCATCTTTGATCAAAGTAGGCACTGCGTTGTCATTTCAGCCTGATATACCAACAATTGTTAGCACAAAGAGGTGTCAAGCCTCAGGACAAAACACCAATGATTGAAAAAAATGATAGCAAATAAATGTTTAGTTTTTAATTGCTGTATTTTTGTTAAATATATTAGTTGCTGTTGCGCACTGCAAATATATGTTGCTGTTACATATTACTACTTCATATCTTGTTTTCATGACTGCTGTTACAATACGTGTGTGACATTAGCTGCTGTGTGCGGCCCTCGCAACAACCTCTTGTTAGGGTACCGTCACACAGTACCATTTACATCGCTACGACGGCACGATTCGTGCCGTCGCAGCGTCGTAGGATTATCGCTCCAGCGTAGTAGACTGCGGTCACACTTTGCAATCACGGCGCTGGAGCGATGCCGAAGTCCCCGGGTAACCAGGGTAAACATCGGGTTACTAAGCGCAGGGCCGCGCTTAGTAACCCGATGTTTACCCTGGTTACCAGCGTAAAAGTAAAAAAAAACAAACCGTACATACTCACCATCTGATGCCCGTCAGGTCCCTTGCCGTCCGCTTCCTGCTCTGACTGTGATCCGGCCGTACAGTGAGAGCAAATCACAGCGGCGACGTCACCGCTGTGATCTGCTCTCACTTTCCGGCCGGCCGGCAGACAGTCAGAGTGGAAAGCAGACGGCAAGGGACCGGACGGACATCAGATGGTGAGTATGTACGGTTTTTTTTTTTTTACTTTTACGCTGGTAACCACGGTAAACATCGGGTTACTAAGCGCGGCCCTGCGCTTAGTTACCCGATGTTTACCCTGGTTACCAGCGAACGCATCGCTGGATCGCTGTCACACACAACGATCCAGCGATGACAGCGGGAGATCCAGCGACGAAAGAAAGTTTCAAACGATGTGCTACGACGTACGATTCTCAGCTGGGTGCCTGATCGCAGTAGCGTGTCAGACACTGCGAGATCGTAACGATATCGCTACAACGTCACGAATCGTGCCGTCGTAGCGATAAAAATGTCACTGTGTGACGGTACCCTTACTCATGTGGCCCTCGGGGTACCCTGAGTTTGACATGCCTGCTGTAACCTTTTCCATCCTGATGAGCATCAACAACTCTTCTTCTCTGGTCCTCCGAGGTCTCCTTTTTTGAGTCATGATACACTTTCACAGTCATGTGTTGTGAAGATTAGACTTATATAAATACCAGATCACTCATTCACATCTGATTGAAGTCACCTGACTCACAATCAATGAGATGACAAACATGTGATATTGGAAAACTTTTCCCATTTAAAAATGACTAAATGTAATATTTTTGATAATCTGTTGCACTTTTAGTCAAATATATGGAGAAATACGAAAAATTTGGAAGATTTCACAAATTTTCAAGCACTACTGTCATTGTGAGAGAGTTGACCATCATTACCTGTATGTTAAGGACCATTTTAGTTGTGGAGCCTCAAAATAGCGTTTATATCCGTGGTAATAAATATAGCCCAGTAATCCATGTTTGGTTTCCCCACCAGTGATAAGTGCGTAACACGAGCCCTTATGAAAGGCCCTAGTTCAAATATTTGTAAAGTTTAATCTGTCAGGGGCCACAGAGAGCGCTTCAAAGTCTTGCAGGATTTACAAGATTATATTTAAATATCTCGGCACGATTTTACACTTACGTTTTTGTTGCCTGTCGTAGTGACCACTTAACCTAATAATCCCCAGGATGAAACCAGGATCTTGTACAAGGGCATCATTAGCTCTGAGAAAGGCTCAGTTCACACTGAGAGTTTTTGGAAGAATTTTAAAGAAAACGCACTCCAAAATCCACCTCTCCTTCCCACCCTAAAAAAATTCAAATACGCTTTACTCTTCCTATTCATTTTACATTCAGTTTTTGTTTTTTTTTAGCAATGTCTTCAAAGAATGAAGTGACTTCTTTGAGGCGGAACTGCCAAATTGATGCAAAAGTCTCCTAAACAAAAAATAAATAAAAATTCCTGAAGCTGATTAAACTTGAAAAACCCCATGGACTTTTCCTCCACCAAAAAATTCTGTGTGAATATTTTAAGGCGCAATTGGATACCAGTAAGGCGAATAACAGTCACGTTATTGTTGGGCTCTGATGATACTTTTTGTGATATTGAATGCTGTTCTACATTAAATGGATTCCACTCGATTTAACCACAACAGTTGGGGATTTACAGTGTGTAAAGTGGTTGATTACCAGTTTAAAAATCAAGCAGTGCAACATCTACATTGAGCAGGTTGACCCTGAAAATTGTTTTCACTCTTAAGGAAACCTTAGTGCATTTTTAGCCTAAAAAACTTGGATTAATTGGTCTATAAAGCTTTTATACTTCTTGTCCAGTGCTGTCCGTCAAACCTTGTCCTAGAGATATGTTCTCCTTTACTGCTTTACTGCTCCTTTACGGATAGAGCAATCACTGGAGAAGGACATCATGGTCGAAAGAATAGAAGGAACAAGGTAAAGAGAAAGACTAGCCAACCCGTTGGCTTGATACTATCAAGATAAAATAGATGTGAAAACCTGGATAATAAAGAAACTGGACAGAAGAAGAATCGACTCCTTCGAAATGTGGTGCTGAAGAAGGATGTTACCAATCCTATGGATGGCAAGAAGAATGAACAAATCAAGCCAGCCTTGTCACTAAAAGCCAGGATCACCAAGCTATGACTTGCCCTACTGTGGACACATCATACTAAGATGGCAATCACTGGAGAAGGACATCATGGTCAGAAGAATAGAAGGAACAAGGCGAAGAGGAAGAACAACAACTCGATGGCTTGATACTGTCAAAGTGACGGTGGAGAAGACCCTGGCGGACCTATCTAGGTTTGCACAAGATGGATCTTCCTACAGATCGTTCATCCATCAAGTTGCCATTGCTCGAGATTGAGCTGAAGACTGTTTAATAATAAATATTCCAGTTTTCCCCCATATAGACGTATTACTGGTAGAAGGGTTTCTTTGGGAATTCCTTCCTGGATGATTAGATTTGAATTTCTACTGGTAACAGAAAGCATGTTGGTGCTATTCCTATTGTTTGGTAAAACAGCCAGATATATTTATCCCCTTAACGACCGCCGATACGCCTTTTAACGGCGGCAGTTAAGGGTACTTAAACCACAGAGCCGTTAATCAACGGCGCTGTGGAAAAAGTGAATAGCGCCCCCCAGAGTCAGATTTTCTCTGGGGGCTCGGTTACCGGGGGTAGCCGGGTCCCCAGAGAACATGATTCGGGGTTTTTTTACTGACCCCCGAGTTGCGATCGCCGGTAATTAGCTGTTTACCAGCGGTCGCAAAAAAAAAAGAAGTGATTTCCCATTTAATTTCTCTGTCCTCCGATGTGATCGCACATCAGAGGACAGAGAAATGGGGTCCCCGATCGCCCCCCGATACTCACCTGTCTCCACTGGTGCTCCTCGTGGCTCCCGATGGGCGCCGCCATCTTCTTCCGGCCAAAAAATGGCGGGCGCATGCGCAGTGCACCCGCCGGCCGGCACCCGGGAGATTTTTGGGGTCTCGGCTGCCGGGGTAGCTGAGACCCCAAAGAACATGATCGAGGTCGGTTTTTACCGACCCCTGTTTTGCGATCGCCGGTAATTAACTGTTTACCGGCCACCACAAAAAAAAAAAAGCGATGTGTAATTCTCTGTCCTCTGATGTGATCGCACATCAAAGGACAGAGAAATAGGGGGATTCGGGGACCCTGCTATACTTACCGGTGTCCCTGGGTCCTCCTGTGTCCCCTCCTGGCCACCGGCTTCTTCCTTCGGTAAGAAAATGGCGGGCGCATGCGCAGTGTGCCCGCCATGATCTGCCGGCCGGCAGCTAGAGGAGTTGGGGCTAAAATTAGGGTTAGGATTAGGGTTGGGGCTAAAGTTAGGGTTAGGGTTGGGGCTAAATTTAAGGTTAGGGTTGGGGCTAAAGTTACGGTTAGGGTTGGGGCTAAATTTAGGGTTAGGGTTGGGGCTAAATTTAGGGTTAGGGTTGGGGCTAAATATAGGGCTAGGGTTAGGGTTGGGGCTAAATTCAGGGTTAGGGTTGGGGCTAAAGATAGGGTTAGGGTTGGGGCTAAAGTTAGGGCTAGGGTTGGGGCTAATTTTAGGACTAGGGTTGCGGCTAAAGTTAGGATTAGAGTTGGGATTAGGGTTAGGGTTTGGATTAGGGTTGGCATTAGGGTTACTTTTGGGATTAGGGTTAGGTTTGGGATTAGGGTTAAGATTAGGGTTGGGATTAGGGTTTGGGGTGTATTGGGATTAGGGTTATGTTTGAGGTTAGGGTTGAGATTAGGATTAGGGGTGTGTTGGATTTAGGGTTCTGATTAGGGTTGTGGTTGTTTTGGGGTTATGGTTGGGATTATCGTTAGGGTTGTGATTAGGATTATGGATCGGGTTGGGATTAGTGTTAGGGGAGTGTTGGCGTTAAGGTTGGAGTTAGAATTGGGGGGTTTCCACTGTTTAGGTACATCAGGGGTCTCTAAACGCCACAGCCAATTTTGCGCTCAAAAAGTCAAATGGTGCTCCCTCCCTTCTGAGCTCTGTCGTGCGCCCAAACAGTGGTTTACCCTAACATATGGGGAATCAGCGTACTAGGGATAAATTGGACAACAACTTTTGGGGTCCACTTTCTCCTGTTACTCTTGTGAAAATAAAAACTTGGGGGCTAAAAAATCTTTTTTTGTGGAAAAAAAATATATATTTTATTTTCACGACTCTGCATTATAAACTTCTGTGAAGCACTTGGGCATTCAAAGTTCTCACCACACATCTAGATAAGTTCCTTGGGGGGTCTAGTTTCCAAAATGGGGTCACTTGTGGGGGGTTTCTACTGTTTAGGTACATCAGGGGCTCTGCAAACGCAACATAACGCCCGCAGACCATTCTATCAAAGTCTGCATTCCAAAACGGTGCTCCTTCCCTTCCGAGCTCTGCCGTGCACCCAGACAGTGGTCCCCCCCCCACATATGGGGTATCAGTGTACTCAGGACAAATTGGACAACTTTTGGGGTCCAGTTTTTCTTGTTACCCTTGCGAAAATAAAAATTTGGGGGCTAAAAAATTTTTTTGGGGAAATTTTTATTTTTTATTTTCACGACTCTGCATTATAAACTTCTGTGAAACACTTGGGCATTCAAAGTTCTCACAACACATCTAGATAAGTTCCTTGGGGGGTCTAGTTTCCAAAATGGGGTCACTTGTGGGGGTTTTCTACTGTTTAGGTACATCAGGGGCTCTACAAACGCAACATGACACCCGCAGACCATCCCATCAAAGTCTGCATTCCAAGCGGCGCTCCTTCCCTTCCGAGCCCCGATGGGTGCCCAAACAGTGCCCCCCACATATGGGGTATCAGCGTACTCAGGACAAACTGGTCAACAGAATTTGGGGTCCAATGTCTCCTGTTACCCTTGAGAAAATAAAAAATTGCAGACAAAAAAATCATTTTTGAGGAAAAAAAAAGGATTTTTTATTTTCACGGCTCTACGTTATAAATTCCTGTGAAGCACGTGGGGGTTTAAAGTGCTCTACATTGAAAAAGTTAAAAGGCACTCCTTCACTTCCAAGCTCTGCGGTGCGCCCAAACAGTGGTTTACCCCCACATATGGGGTATCGACATACTAAGGAGAAATTGCACAACAACTTTTGTTGTCTAATTTCTCCTGTTACCCTTGTAAAAATAAAAATTTGGGGGCAAAAAGATCATTTTTGTAGAAAAAATGCGATTTTTTATTTTCACGGCTCTACGTTATAAACTTCTGTGAAGCACTTGGGGGTTTAAAGTGCTCTACATTGAAAAAGTAAAAAGGCACTCCTTCACTTCCAAGCTCTGCGGTGCGCCCAAACAGTGGTTTACCCCCACATATGGGGTATCGACATACTAAGGAGAAATTGCACAACAACTTTTGTGGTCTAATTTCTCCTGTTACCCTTGTAAAAATAAAAATTTTGGGGCAAAAATATAATTTTTGTAGAAAAAATGTGATTTTTTTATTTTCACAGCTCTACGTTATAAACTTCTGTAAAGCACCTGGGGGTTTAAAGTGCTCACCACACATCTAGTTAAGTTCGTTAAGGGGTCTAGTTTACAAAATGGTGTCACTTGTGGGGGGTTTCCACTGTTTAGGCACATCACGGGCTCTCCAAACGCGACATGGCGTCCGATCTCAATTCCAGCCAATTCTACATTGAAAAAGTAAAACGGCGCTCCTTCTCTTCCAAGCTCTGCGGTGCGTCCAAACAGTGGTTTGCCACCACATATGGGGTATCGACGTACTCAGGAGAAATTGCACAACAACTTCTGTGGTCTAATTTCTCCTGTTACCCTTGTGAAAATAAGAATTTGTGGGCGAAAAGATCATTTTTGTGTAAACAAATGCGATTTTTTTATTTTCACGGCTCTACTTTATAAACTTCTGTGAAGCACTTGGGGGCTCAAAGTGCTCACCACACATCTAGATGTAACACCTGCACTGGGAACTGTTAGGGCAGCTACTGGTATACTGGGATTTACAGACACTAAGAAGAGCTTTGCAGCTGCTGTTAAACGGGGACCTACAGACATTAGCAGATTTTCCTCTGAGCTGCAGTGGACTACAATTCCCAAGGACCCTTGGACTACAATTCCCAGGAATCCTTGTTTCAGTCAGATGACACAGCCTGAATTGGATGAGGAGGGACTTGGAGGGAGGAGCTGGGCAGAAAGTGAAAGCAAGAATTCAGAGAAAGAAAAGAGCGTGGCATCTTGCTGGGAGAAACTGAGCACGGTGGATTTGCATCGCACCACGCTGCAGGGTTGCTGTCCCCTCAGATATACCCGCGCTGCTGGAGAGAGCGCGGTTTTGTTTTACCCTCTCAAGCAAGTTGCATCAAGAACTTGGAGAGTTCTGCCGGCACTCCCACCGTATAAAGGACTGAATCCGGCCGCCCCCAGCTGGCATCCAGAAAACCATCCGACCGTTGGAGACGCGCAGTGAGTGCCCTTCTGAGACTTGTGGTCCTACCAGCGCTATTTACAGTGAGTACATTACAGCCCAGACTATTGCCATTAATATTCGTCTAAGTGCACCAACTGTTTTAATTTGCGCGCCAACATCCGCGGCAACTGGGCCCCAACGCATAGCTCCCAACCATCCCTCATTGTCCCGGTTTTCAGCCTCTGCCCCGCACTCCCGTACGGGGCACTCTAATCCCGCGGAGCAGACAGCAGGACCGACACGCCCCCTTGTATAGTTAAGCCATGCCCCGGGCCCTTACCCTTCTGTATGGCTGCCTGCTTTCTGCGCACAGGACCTGTGATGAGGTCACAGGAGGGGAGGAGCCAGCGGTCACATGATCGGCAGATCGGGACCTCCGTGGATTGCAGGACTTGCTGGTTGCTGCCACCTTGCCACATGGTCCTGCAGGAGGTAAGCAATGCCTTGTATGGGGTCAGGAGGTGTACAGTGTGGATGTAGCAGAGCTGTGTGTGTACGAGGTGTGCGGAGCGGAGCCATGTGTGTACGAGGTGTGCGAAGCTGAGCCGTGTGTGTGCGGAGCGGAGCCGTGTGTGCGAGGTGTGCGAAGCTGAGCCGTGTGTGTACGAGGTGTGCGGAGCGGAGCCGTGTGTACGAGGTGTGCGAAGCTGAGCCGTGTGTGTACGAGGTGTGCGGAGCGGAGCCATGTGTACGAGGTGTGCGGAGCGGAGCCGAGTGTGTACACGAGGTGTGCGGAGCGGAGCCGAGTGTGTACACGAGGTGTGCGGAGCCGAGTGTGTACACGAGGTGTGCGGAGCGGAGCCGAGTGTGTACGAGGTGTGCGGAGCGGAGCCGAGTGTGTACACGAGGTGTGCGGAGCGGAGCCGAGTGTGTACACGAGGTGTGTGGAGCGGAGCCGAGTGTGTACACGAGGTGTGCGGAGCGGAGCCGAGTGTGTACACGAGGTGTGCGGAGCGGAGCCGAGTGTGTACACGAGGTGTGCGGAGCGGAGCCGAGTGTGTACACGAGGTGTGCGGAGCGGAGCCGAGTGTGTACACGAGGTGTCTGGAGCGGAGCGCGTGTGTATGGAGCGGGGCGCAGCCGCGTGTGTAGGAGTAGCTATGTGTGGCCATTATACGGTACGAAGTATCATGTGCGGCCATTATACGGTACAAAGTATCATGTGCGGCCATTATACAGTATGGAGCATCATGTGTGGTCATTATACAGTATGGAGCATCATGTGTGGTCATTATACAGTATGGAGCATCATGTGTGGTCATTATACAGTATGGAGCATCATGTACGGTCATTATACAGTATGGAGCACTGTGTGGCCATATTTTTTTGTTTATAATTATTGTATATGAAACAGTGTGATCAGCAGTGCTAAATGGGTGTGGTTGGGACGTGGATATGGGTGTGGCTAATTATGAATGGGTGTGGTCAGAGGCGTGGCCTAAAATTTGCCGCGGTGCGCGCCGCAAACTTTTTCCCTCTTTCCCATCTTCAAAAGTTGGGAGGTATGCCAACGTTTGGATTGAGTTAAACCGGAAGAAACAAAAAAAAACCCTGCTACGTTATACTTGCAGGGTTGAAGTAGAATTAGAGTGTGATGTGTATATGACTTTGACAGAGCACAGTTACTTGTATTGCATGTTATTCTTTTAAATCCATCTCATTTATGCTGCATAGCAATAAACCTGTTAAACTGTTTTACTCCTGATCCCTGTGAGTGTGTACTGAGTGTGGCAGGGGCTTCCCGAGTCAGCCCCTGGCAGAAGATAATAGTCCTTCTGCAGTCCCAGAGAGAGCTCCAATCAAGATTCGGGTGGAGGCACTGCGCCCTGGAGAGGTGAGACCCCCCATAACACCCAGTGTACCGTGGTAGCCCTAAAGGGGTGTTACATAGATAAGTTCCTTAAGGGGTCTAGTTTCCAAAATGGTGTCACTTGTGGGGGGTTTCCACTGTTTAGGCACATCAGGGGCTCTCCAAACGTGACATGGCGTCCGATCTCAATTCCAGCCAATTCTGCATTGAAAAAGTCAAACGGCGCTCCTTCACTTCCAAGCTCTGCGGTGCGCCCAAACAGTGGTTTACCCCCACATATGGGGTATCGGCGTATTCAAGAGAAATTGCACAACAAAATTTATGGTTAAATTTCTGTTTTTACACTTGTGAAAATAAAAAAAAATGGTTCTGAAGTAAAATGTTTGCAAAAAAAAGTTAAATGTTCATTTTTTCCTTTCACATTGTTTCAGTTCCTGTGAAGCACGTAAAGGGTTAATAAACTTCTTGAATGTGGTTTTGAGCACATTGAGGGGTGCAGTTTTAAGAATGGTGTCACACTCGATTATTTTCTATCATATAGACCCCTCAAAATGACTTCAAATGTGATGTGGTCCCTAAAATAAAAAAAATGGTGTAAAAATGAGAAATTGCTGGACAACTTTTAACCCTCAGAACTCCCTAACAAAAAAAATTTTGTTTCCAAAATTGTGCTGATGTAAAGTAGACATGTGGGAAATGTTATTTATTAACTATTTTTTGTGACACATCTCTCTGATTTAAGGGAATAAAAATACAAAGTTTGAAAATTGCTAAATTTTTAAAATTTTCACCATATTTCCGTTTTTTTCATAAATAATCGCAAGTAATATCGAAGAAATGTTACTACTAACATGAAATACAATATGTCACGAAAAAAACAATCTCCAAATCAGCAGGATCTGTTAAAGCATTCCAGAGTTATAACCTCATAAAGTGACAGTGGTCAGAATTGTAAAAATTGTCTCGGTCATTAAGTACCAAATTGGCTCTGTCACTAAGGGGTTAATTCAATCTCAAAAAGGTTGTCTAGGAATTAAAAAACAAACAAACAAACAAACAAAAAACATGGACTCTTTATTCCTAAAACAGCACTACATCTCCCTGCTGTGTATCGTATTGTCCAGCTTGATTGGAATGAATAGGGCTGAGCTACAATAATACACACAACCTGTAGTGACGCTGTTTTAGGAAAACAGCAGCCATGTTTTTTTAATACTGGACTATTAGATAAGTATTGGCCAGAATGAGTGTGATCAGTTGTACGTCGGATTGTTGGTTGAAGTTATTAGACTGACAGATGAGTGAGGAAGATAATGATCCTGCATTGACCATTATCATTGACTGTTTTATGTATAATTTCCAAATGATATTTGGTTGAAATGGTCAAAATTGGCTTTTTTTTTCGTCTAACTTTTATGTGTTTAGACCGCATTAGAGAGGAGCATATTATAATCTTGTTCAAAACCATGGAAGTATGTGTGTAAAAACAATCTGAACTTAACCCACTGCCCGTCTGTAACTGCTTGTCCATAAACTCTTTCCTTCTATGTTTTCCATCAGTCCCACCAATTTATATAATTCATCTCACATCTTTTTTTTTTTTTGGACTGGTGATAATTACTATAATTTTTGAGAAGTTTAGTAGCTAAGTCAGTTTTAGCCAACTATAGCGAGGACCACATAGGCCTTACTGACTTAGTTTGTCACCTCTTATTACTTTGTGAGATACTTTTACAAAGTTCACATTTATTGGTCTGGGTGTACCATGGTTATAATTACTACTGATCATTACTTGTTGGATCTGTTTGTTTTACATCTACCAGAACGTCCAGGTAATGAACAGGTTATGATCATGAGTGATCTTAACCATTGTTCGTGGTCAGACTGCTACCAGCAAAGCTCTGCAGATCAGGTGTCCTTTATACCTGACTGCTCTCCATGGAAAATCCAGTGTTACCAGATGTAAATACAAAGACCTCAGTCAGATACGTTTCACTTGACTATTCATAACAGACTAGAACCTTACACCGGCGCAGGGTCTTTTCTACAATCCCACCATAAAAGATAGATGAACTTCTGAAAGCCTATTATGAAGTTCAGACTGTGCCAAGTTTCCAGGGAATGTAAGTGATAAGACCTGCAGAAGATACTAACCTTGTGTGTGGGAATAATTCTCGGTGCAGCCTAAATAGAAGCCGTTCTAAGTTTAATGCAGATAGCTAAAAACAGGCGGCTTCACGCCTGCTATAATTAAGCTTCTCGTACAAGGTGCTCTTGTTAGAACCCATGTGCATGGTCCTATATTTGGAGTGACCCCTGGCTAAAGTGATAGTAGCAGAAGCTCCTTGGATACGCAAACAAACAAAGTTAATCAGCATGGGGTGGGATGTGGGCCAGGAGAGAGCGAAGTGTGATTCCCGAGAAGAGACAGGGAAGACAGGGAAGACATGGCGACCCGTCATGTGGTCACGCTGATATATAACAGATATATAATAGTAAAATTCCTTTTATTCAAGTCCCTACGGATCCGAGAGGTATAAACTTTTGTCACCCAGATGTTATAGAATATTTTTCTACAACTCCAACTTAGGACATTGAACAAATCTAAGTAACATTCAAAGCATCAATCTCTGGTGTTTCAGAGAAAAAGGTGACAAACTGGTTTCTCCCTCGTGTATACATAGGGATAGACTTGTCAATCACCTGCGGCAGCGCTGGAAGAACTGCTGGAGGGGGAGCCGGACTAGTCTTGACTTCGCTTATGGTCACCGGCAGGATCTTTCAACTAAATTCTCTCTGAATTGCAGCAGACTTGAAACAGTTTGGCATGATGCTTTGATTCATGCTGCATGCAGTTCGGGCAGCATGAATTTGATAGCAGGTACTGTTCTAAGATTGCTACCTCCAATAGGTGGCTGTAGAGTACCTGTTCTCTTGCTCTAAGAGGCTTCTGAAAAGTAACATATGGAGCCTAGAGTATCCATATGTCATTGGCGTGATGTTTAAAGGATTGTCTGAGAGTTTACCATTGAAGGTTTATTATTAGGATTGGTTATCTAAGTCTAATCGATGAGGGTGCAACACCCATGATGATTAGCTGTTCCTGGGCTCGGCAGCTCTCAGAACTGTTCAGTTATGGAGCTGCATAAAACCTGTCCGTTGATGGAATAGTGGCCTCGGACGGGTACTACACATCCATTCCCTATTGATTTAAATAGGTGGCAGACGTGCAATACCTGGTCACAGACACCATACAGTCGACGGAGGGGTGTTGTGCAGCTCAGTAACTGAGCATGTCCAACTGACATCAGGAACAGCTGATCAGATGAGGTTTCGGGTGCCGCACCCCCACTGATCAGACATGGATGACCTATTCTAAGGATAGGCCATCAATGTTAAAGTCCTCTACAACCCTTTTACAGTTATATGAAAAAGTTTGGGCACCCCTATTAATCTTAAGCTTAATGTTTTATAAAAATTGTTTTTTTTGCAACAGCTATTTCAGTTTCATATATCTAATAACTGTTGGACACAGTAATGTTTCTGCCTTGAAATGAGGTTTATTGTACTAACAGAAAATGTGCAATCTGCATTTAAACAAAATTTGACAGGTGCATAAGTATGGGCACCCTTATCATTTTCTTGTTTTAAATACTCCTACCTACTTTTTACTGACTTACTAAAGCACTTTTTTTGTTTTTGTAACCTCATTGAGCTTTGAACTTCATAGCCAGGTGTATGCAATCATGGGAAAAGCTACTTAAAGTGGCCACTTGCAAGTTGTTCTCCTGTTTGAATCTCCTCTGAAGAGTGGCATCATGGTCTCCTCAAAACAACTGTCAAATGATCTGAAAACAAAGATTATTCAACATAGTTGTTCAGGGAAAGGATACAAAAAGCTGTCTAAGAGATTTAACCTGTCAATTTCCACTGTGAGGAACATAGTAAGGAAATGGAAGAACACAGGTACAGCTCTTGTTAAGGCCAGAAGTGGCAGGCCATGAAAAACATCAGAAAGGCAGAGAAGAAGAATGGTTAGATCAGTCAAGGACAATCGTCAGACCACCTCCAGAGAGCTGAAGCATCAACTTGCTGCAGATGGTGTCACTGTGCATCGGTCAACTATACAACGCACTTTGCACAAGGAGAAGCTGTATGGGAGAGTGATGCGAAAGAAGTCGTTTCTGCAAGCACGCCACAAACAGATTTGGCTGAGGTATGCAAAATCACATTTGGAGAAGCCAATTTCTTTTTGGAAGAAGGTCCTGTGGACTGACGAAACCAAGATTGAGTTGTTTGGTCATACAAAAAGGCGTTATGCATGGCGGCAAAAAAACACAGCATTCCAAGAAAAACACTTGCTACCCACAGTAAAATTTGGTGGAGGTTCCATCATGCTTTGGGGCTGTGTGGCCAATGCCGGCACCGGGAATCTTGATAAAGTTGAGGGACGCATGGATTCCTCTCAGTATCAGCAGATTCTTAACAATAATGTTCATGAATCAGTGACAAAGTTGAAGTTACGCAGGGGATGGATCTTTCAGCAAGACAATGATCCAAAACACCGCTCCAAATCTACTCAGGCATTCATGCAGAGGAACAATTACACTGTTCTGGAATGGCCATACTAGTCCCCAGACCTGAATATCATTGAACATCTGTGGGATCATTTGAAGAGGGCTGTCCATGCTCGGCGACCATCAAACTTAACTGAACTGGAATTGTTTTGTAAAGAGGAATGGTCAAAAATACCTTCATCCAGGATCCAGGAACTCATTAAAAGCTACAGGAAGCGACTAGAGGCTGTTATTTTTGCAAAAGGAGGATATACTAAATATTAATGTCACTTTTCTGGTGAGGTGCCCATACTAATGCACCTGTCAAATTTTGTTTGAATACAGATTGCACATTTTCTGTTAGTACAATAAACCTCATTTCAAGGCAGAAACATTACTGTGTCCAACAGTTATTAGATATATGAAACTGAAATAGCTGTTGCAAAAAAAACAATTTTTATAAAACATTAAGCTTAAGATTAATAGGGGTGCCCAAACTTTTTCATATAACTGTAAATTGTACCTTTTGGGATTCATGACTACTACGCTATAATGGTCGCTGGGTTGTCACCCAACATCCCTAAAAGTCATAACTCAGAAACTCTCTATTACTGAAAAACAATTCAAAGACTTCCATGCACTGTAAAGAGTTTATTTTTATAGTGTACCTTCTATAAATTGTCTATTTCACTTATAATAAACAATTTGTGAGTGATTTGATCATTACTGACATTTGCACAAAGATGGATTCCTCTTCTTGGTCCTATGGTTTATGGCACTGCCTGGACACGCCACATAAAACCTGTTCATTTAGGGTAAGAAGTTTGTGCGAGCTCTTATGTTATTGGAACCTGTGAGCCACGGCCTCCATCTGATTTATGTCCTTGGTTTGAGTTTGGAGAAAGAATGAGCTTTTTGTTTGCTTTGGGCTTAAGGCATTTTCCATCCACTTCGATTTAGGTCAGCTTTATTCTAAACAATAGCACATCTTCACATACTAAATCAGCGTAGCATGAAAACTGTAGACTATCTAAGTGTAACTTACTTTTTATTTAGCCCAAGTGTCGTTGTGTCATAGTTCTGTTACTCTAAGTGTTTAAGTGTTTGGGGGCTTTTACGTTAGTAAAGTCTAATAGTTAATCAAAATGGATGCAACTTTCTGACAGATTCTAATGGGAGTTCATCAACTTAATAAAAAGTCCACTGTAGTAAAATGCACCAAATTTGGTAAGAGGCGTACATTCCTTAGGCTATGTTCTCAAAACATTTTACCCTACATTCAGTGGCTCCGCGCAAAACTGGATTCGACCGTATGCGCCAATGATACCATTGACTACAATGATGCGAAAAGAGTCAGTGTACTCTCTGATGCATCATTTTAGGCCGTCTACACGTATATGTTTGGTCATTTGTCAACGAGATGTAAAGGTACCATCACACTAAACTACTTACCAACGATCACGATCAGCGATCGTGATCGTTGGTAAGTCGTTGTGTGGTCGCTGGGCAGCTGTCACACAGACAGCTCTCTCCAGCGACCAACGATCAGGGGAAAGACTTTGGCATCGTTGAAACTGTCTTCAACGATGCCGAAGTCCCCCTGCAGCACCCGGGTAACCAGGGTAAACATCACGTCCCCCGGCGTCCACAGGGTTACGCGCTGCTGCCGAGAACTTCCTGCACTGAATGTGTCAGCGGCGCCGGCAGAAACAGCGGTGACGTCACCGCTGTGCTCTGCTTTACGGCTGGTGCTGACACAGTGCAGGGAAAGCTCTCTTCAGCAGCGCATGGACGCCGGGGGACGTGACAGACTTCAGAAGGTGAGTATGTAGTGTTGTTTTTTTTACTTTTACAATGGTAACCAGGGTAAATATCGGGTTACTAAGCGCGGCCCTGCACTTAGTAACCCGATATTTACCCTGGTTACAAGTGAACACATCGCTGGATTGGTGTCACACACACCGATCCAGCGATGACAGCGGGTGATCTGACGACGAAATAAAGTTCTGGACTTCTAGCTCCGACCAGCGATATCACAGCAGGATCCAGATCGCTGCTGCGTGTCAAACACAACGAGATCGCTATCCAGGACGCTGCAACGTCACGGATCGTTGTCGTTCTCGTTGTAAAGTTGCTCCGTGTGAAGGTACCTTAAGTGTATTGAGCTACGCAAATTATGTCTTGTCGAAATATGGCCCGAAGTATCATGCGTCTGGATTTAAACTCTTGAGCCTGCGCTTTGTGGCTGGCTTCTCTGTCTGCAAGTCACAGCAGGTACACCTTTTTTCTGAGTGTTTAGTTTCTGTTATTTCAGTCTTTTTAGGGTAACAGGTGTTTTCATTTATCTGTCCTAGCATCTTTCGGGTGCAGAAAGTAAAGTTGGACCTTGGCATTACTGTCCTACTTTTGGTCATGGATGATACTGTTGGACATATTGCAATCAGACTGCGTGTAGATGTTAAGTTTAATTATCTTACGTTGTCAATCACTGCTATTAGCAAAAAGCAAAAAATGCTTTGATGCTGGTAATGGTGGCAAGTATATGTAATCTGTCTGAAATATAATCCATTACAATCCCATGTCTGAGCTCAAAGCCAGATGGTAAACTATTACAAGAAGATTGAGAAGGTGGAAAGGTAGAGGAGCACTGTACCAGTACAATGATATGGCGGACCATTGTTTGGCAATCGATTGTAAATAGGAAATATATATTTGCTCACAAGCATCTTAAACTATTGTGCATTTCCACAAACAATAAATAGCTCCAATTTCCCCTTCAGTTTTAGGAAGAGGATGGGTGTATGACATAATCTACTTAACCATCTTTTAAAGGCTAAATCCAGTGATCTACTTAGAGCAAGTGTTAGAATGTGCAGCCCTTTACTTCCTCCCTACTGAGAGAAAAAGCTAGCTTGTAATGTCCTGTGATCACCGCAGAATCTGCAGTGATATAAGCATGGTGTCTCTCCAATGTAATGGGGAACAGAGATGGTGGGGTGGCAAGTGTGATATGATGCCACCTGATCCTGACTTGTTCCACTGCATCTATTACCTATCAGACAATTATGGTGCGCCCCCACTGCCGCAGGGCCGAGGGGTACCCGGTACCGGGCCTCTCTGTCTCGGTTCTGGGCTTGTCACGGTGGCTAGACCCGGTCCGTGATCCTGCTGAGGGGCGTCCAGTGAAAAGTTTAGAGTGATGATGTGTGGTGCGGGGTGCGATGAATAACGAGGACACAAGGTTGCAGTCTCTTTGCCTCTTTACTGAAGGTTTTGAGATTCTCAATCCAGAGCACTTTTAACAGGACTGGCTGAGACCGGCCGGTCCAAAGGCACATCCGGAGTTCCCTTAGCAGGTGGGAATCAGTGTCTACCTTCTAGCGCTTGTGTGTTGTAGTCCTTCCCTGCTGAGCACCCCGGGATAGTCCTCACAACTGATTCTGTCTGTCTCTGATGTTCATTCTCTACGTCCCCCAGATGATATGGTTAGGACGCACCCGTATGACGGGGTAGGCCTGGAGTTCTTCCGGGACCCTAGAGTCGCCCCTCTCCCACAGCTGCCTCCGTTGTCTGCTTAGGTGATTTAGGTGAGACAGCCCGCCTATAACTGACTGTCCTGCCGTGGTTTGAAGTAATGCTTAAAGTCTCTTACTTTCTCGGCGTTCCGGCCACCGTGACTTTGCGCTTCAGAAGGATGTTGCCTCGATCTTACAGCACGACTCCTTCTGTGTTATGATCCGGTGACCTTGGAGCCACATGAGACTTTCTCAGGAGTAGGTGGAACCTGTACTGACCGCAAACCCTAAAAATATCCACAGCAGATAATACAAAAATTCCACATGGAATGTATATCTGCATCTCCTGAGAATCCAACTTGACTGAAATATCCAAACACAGTCTAAGCTGGACAAGAAAAAACATTGAATAGTACTGAATTGTAAAGCACACAGCATGTGTGCTGCAGAAACAAAACCAGACACTTATCTTAGCTGATTTGGCAGCAGGGCAGGAGGAACCAGACAGAGATGCAAAACCTCCAAGAACAATGGACAACTGGCAAGGGCTAATGAATCCTGCACACCTAAATATCCCAGTCAAAGCTGCAATCAGCAGGGACACCTGCCCAGGATTGCAACACAGGGACAACTGCATTACTATCAACAACCACCGGAGGGAACCCAAGAGCAGAATTCACAACACTTCTGGTCCTATCACCTCTGCGCTGTATTCCCGTTTCTCACTCCTTCACAATACCCCTCGCTTCTTGTACTTTCCTAGGAGACTGCCGCTGTAAGCACAGGCACGGCTCCGTAACGTTCTTTCTTGTTCACTAGGGCTCTGCCAGGATCTCACCTCTGACAGGTCCTCTCTCGAGCTCTTCCCAGCTCCTTTCTACCTGACTTCCTGTCCAACCCCCAGTTTTACCCAAGTGTGAGGAGTGGTCTAATAGATAGAACCACCCCCCCTGGTGGCCGGGGTGTGAAGTGTATTGTGGGTGTGTGTTACCTGGTTAGGTGAACTCCTTTAGTGCAATCAGACGTACCATCACTCCTCTTAGTGGCAGAGCAACAGTACTGCAACGACCAGGACTCTGGGGCACTGCACTTACAACTTTAGAAGAAGGTCCAGTTCTATAGCTAAGTCAGGCCCCTTTTTCACTTTTTTCACGCATTATTCAGTGGGGGATATTTGCTTGGCTAATGACCTGAGAAGACCCTTCATCATGTCACTATTCTTGTGCCGACAAACAGGTTCAGTGGTGATCTCCTCACGAGCTGAGTAGTGATGAGCGAGTATGCTCATTACTCGAGTTTCGCCGAGCATTCTCGGGATGTCTGAGTATTGCGGGGTGCTCGGAGATTTAGTTTGTCGATGCAGCTGCATGACAGCTTGAATACATGTGGGGATTGTCTTACAAACAGGCAATCCCCACATGTATTCAAGCTGTCTAGTAGCCGCAAATCATGCAGCTGCATCGACAAACTAAATCTCCGAGCACGCCGCAATACTCTGAGAAACTCGAGTAACAAGTATACTCGCTCATCACTAGAGCTGAGGCTTTGTCAACATGTCATGGCTTTCAAAGACAAAATCCTGAGAAACATTGCTTTATTTTACATTTTTGCACCCATAGATCTGTTCTACTGCTGGACAAACCCTTCAATTAACAGTTACATTTATTTTACTTTGCTCACTTTGTGGAAAGTGCTAATTGTGTGTTGCTCCTTAATATTTGGCATCCCTGCATAGTTTGCAGATTTCATGGCTGACATATTTTTGGGGAAAAAAGTGAGAAAAATTTACTCATTAGATCACGTGTAAATATTTAATGCGTAAAAAATACTATAAAAAAGTGATGTGCTACTATCCTATTAGTTCAACAGTTAAACAAGCAGTTAACCTTTAGCAAGCAAATATTGTAATTAAGTATAGAGCGCCCCCAGACGCAGGGCCACGGGGTACTCGGTACTGGGCCTCTCTGTCTCGGTCCTGGGGTTGTCACGGTGGCTAGACCCGGTCCGTGACCCTGCTAAGGGGCGTCCAATGAAAGGTGTGATGAGGGTGCGTGGTGCAGGTCGCAATAAATGACGAGGGCACAGGGTTGAAGTCTCTTTACCTCTTTACTGAAGGCTTCAGGGTCCGCAATCCAGAGCACTGCTAACCGGGCTGGCTGAGAGCGGCCGGTCCGAGGCACATCCAGAGTTTCCTTTGCAGGTGGAAATCAGTGCCTACCTTCTAGCGCCTGTGTGTTGTAGTACCTCCCTGCTGAGCACCACGGGATAGTCCTCACAACTGTTGTCTGTTTCTGATGTCCTTTCTCACAACTTGTATCTGTTCTGATGTTCTTTCTCCATCCCCCAGATGATATGGCTAGGACGCACCCGTATGACGGGTAGGCCTGGAGTTCTTCCGGGACCCTAGCGTCGCCCCTCTCCCACAATTGCCCCCTATGTCTGCTTAGGTGATTTAGGTGAGACAGCCAACCTATAATCAACTGTCCTGCCGCTGTTTGAAGTAATGCTTGGAGCCCAATACTTCCTCGGCGTTCCGGCCACCGGCTACGCGCCTCAGTAGGATGTTGCCACGATCTTAAGGCACGACTCCTACTGGTTTATCTCCTTTTTGCTGCGATCTCGTTTCTCACTTCTCCACAATAAACTTCGCTTCGTGTCCTTTCTTAAGATACCGCCGCAATGAAGTGCAGGCGCGGTTCCGTAACGATCTGTCCTTTTCGCTAGGTCACTGTCAGGATCCACCCCTGACAGAGACCCCCCTGGATCTTCCCCCGCAACACCCTCTGCCACAGGATGTTGCCTGGATCCAACCCAGTCAGCTTCTGGCTAACTTCCTATCCAGCCCCCAGTTTTACCCAAGTGTGAGGAGTGGCCTAATACATAGATCCTTTTGCTCCCCCCTGGCGGCTGAAGTGTGAAATGTAGTGTGTGACTGTGATACCTGGTCAGGTGAACTCCTTTTGTGCAATCAGACGTAACACCACTCCCCTGAGTGGCAGAGCGGCATTACTGCAACGACCAGGTCTCTGGGGCGCTGCAAGTACAGCGAGGACATTTTTGAAAAATAAAAATTTTTTTTGTGTGTGTGTGTCCCCCGAACGCGTTGCTGACATTTTGTACTGGAACACTGACTGTAGAGCCAGACAGTGTAGGAACGAGGGGGAGTGACGACGATATCTGAATTAAATGGCCCTTAGTTACAAATTCAGTTGCTTTGTCAGCCTGTGCTTATTTTAATTACTGGAGAAAGATTAAAGAGAGAGAAATCTGCTGGCGCTATATTGATGGAATTAGGAGAGAAATGCAAACAACACATTAATTTTCCACCACATTTCTGCTTAATAAAAGCGACAATTTTATTGTGCATTGTGTCGATTTTACTGCTCTTTTCTTGACATTGGGCTTCCAACACCCCAGCTGTTTGCCGCTCCCATTGTCACTAGGTTTATATGTTGTATAGCGCCAGAGCATCACAGCTCCATATGCTGCATGATGGCCATTATCAGGTATTATGTGATCTAAGCTGCGCTGTACCCAAGAACAGACGCCAATAGGAGAATAGCTATGGGCAAATCAACAAAGAAGTCGCTGGACAAGGTCTTCAAATCGACTAGACACTGCTCGTACATAGTCTGGTCTTTTCCGTGGATGCTAAAAGAAACGAGAAGAATAGGGAGGGATGAGTGTGCTGTGACTGCTCTGGCCATCGCTCGCCCACTCCGTACAGAAAGACGCTGTTATCCACTTATCGGGAGGCAAGCTGGTGACTCAGGATAAACACACTTTTCTGGAGTGATTTAGCCACCACAAATGTTTCTGTAAAGCAGCGCGCTGTTGGAGCATTTAAGAAGTGGAAACTTCTTTAAAAGCAAAATGGAAAAATCTTTGCAGGACTTTTCTGTGGTTTGTTTGATCAGTTGTCCGATTGCGGACTGGAGGCTGCAGATGAGATTTCCCTTGTTTTTAGTGTAGCAAATTTGTTTCTTGTGTTTCATAAGATAGAAGCCTATAACTAGATCTTTGTAAAACTAATTATGTCAGACAGTGAATCTGATGACCCAATACCCCGGGGGCCAATCACTAATAGTCTGTGGTAGTGGATGACAAGCCTTTGACAATGGTTATTCTTTGTAAGGACTAGAATTACGAGGATTTCAATAATATAAAGGAAAAACTACTCTCACAGATAGTCATGGCCAAAAGTGTTGACATTTTTCCAAAAAATGAATTATTTTACTCAGAATATTATTGCACTTACACATGATTTGTTATATACATTTTTATTTCCTTTGTATGTCTATTGGAACAGCACAAAAAAAAACAGAAAAAAAGGCTAATGGGATATATTAAAACACAATGCCAAATATGGACTAGACTAAGATGTTGGCACCCTCAACTTACTATTTGGCTGCACGCCCTTTGCAATAAATAACTGCAATCAATCGCTTCCTATAACCATCAACAAGCTGCTTATACCTCTCACCTGGAATTTTGGAGCACTCTTCTTTTGTAAAATGCTCCAAGTCTCTCATATGTGAAGGCATTTTTGCCCAACAGCCATTTTAAGATCTTTCCACAGGTGATCAATGGGATTTAAATCCGGACTCCTTGCTTACACTTGAGAACTCTCCAGTGCATTGTTTCCATCCATTTCTGGAGGGCTTCTTCAAGTATATTTGGGGTCATTGTCCTGCTGGAAGACCCATGACCTAGGACACAAGCCCAGCTTTCTTTTTTTTATAATCAGATTTTTATTAACGAAATTCAAACAAATAAACAGTCCAGACATTACAATGTCCAACAAGGTCACATATTTTCAATTACTCAAGCCCAGCTTTCTGACACTGGGGACTACATTGCCACCCAAGATCCTTTGGTAATCTTCAGATTTCATAATGCCTTGCACATAGTCAGATCCCCAGTGCCAGAGGCAGCAAAACAACCACAAAACATATCTGAACTACCACCATACTTGACTGAAGGTACTGTGTTCTTTTCTTTGTAGGCCTCATTCCGTTTTTGGTAAACAGTATAAAGATGTGCTTTACCAAAAAGCTCTATCTTGGTCTCATCTGTCCACAACACACTTTCCCAGAAGGATTTTTGCTTACTCGCGTTCATTTTGGCAAACTGCAGTCTAGCTTTTTTTAAAGTCTGTGTCAGCAGTGAGGTCCTCCTCGGTCTCCTGCCATGGCATTTCACTTCATTCACATGTGGACGGATAGTTTGTGCTGACACTGATGCACCCTGAGCCTTCAGGACAGCTTGGATTTCTTTAGACCTTGATTTTATCCACCATCCTGACTATCCTGCATTGCAACCTTTCATCAAATTTTTTTCCCTGCAGTCCACATCAAGTGAGATTAGCTACAGTGCCATAAGTTGTAAACATCTTGATTATGTTTCACACCATGGACAAAGTAACATCAAGATCTCTGGAGATGGACTTGTAACCTTCAGATTGTTGATATTGTTCAACAATGTTGGTTTTCAAGTCCTCACAGTTCTCTTCTCTTTCTGTTCTCCATACTTGGTGTGGCACACACAGGCAAAGATTGAGTTAACTTCTCCCCTTTTTATCTGGTTTCAGGTGTGATTTTCATATTGCCCACACCTGTTACTTGCCACAGTTGAGAGTTAACGAGCATCACATGCTGGAAACAAAGTTGTTTACTCACTATTTTGGAAAGGTGCCAACAATTTTTGTCCAGCTCATTGTTGGCGTTTTGTGTGAAATTATGTCCAATTTGCTCTTTTATCAATTTTTTTATTCTTTTTTATGTTTTGTTCCAATGCCACAAGGGAAATAAACCTGTGTATAACAAAACATGTAATTTCAATAATTTTCTGGGAGAAATACTTCACTTTCTGGAACAATTTCAAGGGCGCCGACACTTTTGGTCATGACTGTAAATACTGTATCGGTCATCATTGCAGACTGCGTGCATTAAAGAGAGAGGCCCCACAAGATGGACTGGACGACTTGGACTTTGTTTCCCCTTCCATACCCATTCTTGACTATTGGTCAAGTTTCCACCATTATCTTTGGTAAAAAATGCAGCTTCTCTGGAATCTGGCACAGGTTGTGATGATCTAGTAGCAAAGAGTGCAGGAAGCAATAAGCACTGACTTCCTGCTTCCTGCTCTTTCTCTATAGTGAGTTCCTGCGGCTGCCGAGTATCAGGCTTTCAATCACTGGTGAAAATGGACACATCTAAGTAATTTTTTTTTTTGCCTACACGGTCTTCAGAAAAAAACAAGGCTATTTGAATTGCGCCATATTCATTTATTATCACATCATTTGAGTGAAATCAGTGGTTCAAACATGTGGTTTAGGGACATCTGAACAATTCTTTAATTTCATCCCTGGAATAAAAATGTGGAATCTTTTGAAACACTGTTTAGGATCGAAAAAGAAAAGTGTGAGGACAGACTGTGAGATCCAGAAATAGTGTCTACCAATGAGAGCAGAGTCATGTTTATGAATGAAGGAAAATGTGGCTCCGTGGCCAGAGAATGCCGACTGTTGCTTGGTTCAGGCCGTGCTCTGCAGCAAAATGGTGTCCGGCGTGTCTTTGGTCTTTGCAGGCTTCGAATGAGCCAAGCGACAGAAGACAATGATTAGAATAAGACCAGAAAGAAAGAAATATATGCAGTAATATATTATTGCGGCGTGAGAAAATGTTGGGCAGTGCGACGACTTGAAGATCACGGTGGCGCCCTAATGATTGCGACTCGGTCTACAGCGACCTTGAATTTTGGTCCCAAATCACACACGACTTTTGTCTCCCAAGTAAATTCCATCTTGGCAACTTTAAAATAATTGCTCAACAGTAATTTACAGAGAAGTCGCACAAACGCTTTTGATTGTACAACTTGCCTCTGTGTAGTCCTCGCCCTAAAGGGATTGTCCAGGACGGTGATATTTTAGATAGGTAATTAAGATTAGATCGGTATGGGGGACAATACCCCACCAATCCTCTGGAGCCAAGTTTACACATCGTACATAGGGTACCGTCTCACAGTGGCACTTTGGTCGCTACGACGGCACGATCCGTGACGTTCCAGCGATATACTTACGATCTCGCTGTGTCTGACACGCTACTGCAATCAGGGACCCCGCTGAGAATCGTACGTCGTAGCAGATCGTTTGAAACTTTCTTTCGTCGCTGGATCACCCGCGATGTGTTCGCTTGTAACCAGGGTAAACATCGGGTTACTAAGCGCAGGGCGGGAAGGTCAGTGCGGGAAGCTGACGGCGGGGGACGTGACAGACACCGGAATGTGAGTATGTAGTGTTTTTTTTTTTTTTACATTTACAATGGTAATCAGGGTAAACATTGGGTTACTAAGCACTGCCCTGCGCTTAGTAACCCGATGTTTACCCTGGTTACCCGGAGACTTCGGCATCGTTGGTCGCTGGAGAGCTGTCTGTGTGACAGCTCTCCAGCGACCACACAACGACTTACCAACGATCACGGCCAGGTCGTATCGCTGGTCGTGATCATTGGTAAATCGTTTAGTGTAACGGTACCCTTAATCAAGCAGCACATCTGTAAACACTGTGTAGTGGATGCTCTCGGGTGATACAGCTCCGCTCTGCGGTACCTGGGAACGTCCACTACAAAGTGTAAAGGGCTTTGCTGTTCGGGTCTGTACACTGGGTATATCTGGCTGCAGAGGTAGCTGATAACTAATAGCTGCGGGGTTTCCGGAGTCTGTCCGCCCCCCCCCCCCCCCCATGTTATTCATAGGTCATTAATAGAGCAGTTGTGGACACCTGAGATGTCTAGTATTTAAATGTATGTATTTTGGGGTGATTACAAGGAATTAAGATTACTTACCTATAGCTCCCAATGTACCCAAGATGATGCCCAAGGCTGAAGCGACTGTGGGCATGCCCTCCATCCTGTCCACCTCCACCTTGCAGTGACCCCTGGTGCTACAGTGACAGACTATGACTGAGGAGGATACAAGGAGAATGGTCAGATATGGATAAAAGCATCCCGATTAATCTGGGGTGCTTAAAAAGTTAGTGAATCCCTAGCTACCAAAGTGTCCAAAATGTTCATCTAGACCTTCATTGTCAGTCACCAAACTGCAATCACATCGTCGTCCTCTCGGGTTTTATAAATGTGGATGGAATATCCCTTGAAACAGTAAATTGTAAGTTTTTATGCAATAATATATACAAATGTAAAGACATAAGAAACTTGTGCAGAGAGGTCACTAGTCGTCCTCCAGCGTCTCCACCCCCAACGACCCTCCTTGTGTCAGCTGTGGGAGGAGGAGGAGGAGCTACAACTACTCAGGGCAATTACTGTATGTTACAAAGAGCTGGATACCGGATAATGACACTGACACTTGGGGTGCAGGCTGATAATGATCAGATTTGGGGTGCAGGATAATGTATGAGGTATTGACACTGACACTCAGGGGGCTTAACAATCATGGTCGTGAAGGAGGATCCCACGCCAACGTCCGTGCCAGTTTCACCCGGATGTGCGTCCTCTGATGCAAATTCAGTTGAAACGTATTGTGGTGCAGACACCCTGCTGGCTCCCTGCACTGTAATACACGCTGCCGGCCAATCAACTATAGAAGAGGATGCTGCACATTGTGGGAGTGGAGGAAGGAAAGAATAATCGTTTTTCTTTTTAATAAGTACTGGAGAAGAATGGAAGGGGCCCAGGATGGGAGTCATTATTAGAGATGAGCAAATCTATATATACAGTATAACTAGATTGTGGCCCGATTCTAACGCATCGGGTATTCTAGAATATGCATGTCCCCGTAGTATATGGACAATGATGATTCCAGAATTCGCGGCAGACTGTGCCCATCGCTGATTGGTCGAGGCAACCTTTATGACATCATCGTCGCCATGGCAACCATTATGACATCTACGTCGATACTGTGCCCGTCGCTGATTGGTCAAGGCCTGGCGGCCTCGACCAATCAGAGACGCGGGATTTCCAGGACAGACAGACAGACAGACAGACACAGACAGACAGACGGAAAAACCCTTAGACAATTATATATATAGATAGATTGTCTAAGGGTTTTTCTGTCTGTCCTGGAAATCCCGCGTCTCTGATTGGTCGAGGCCGCCAGGCCTCGACCAATCAGCGACGGGCACAGTATCGACGTAGATGTCATAATGGTTGCCATGGCAACAATGATGTCATAAAGGTTGCCTTGACCAATCAGCGACGAACACAGTCTTGTTATGACCCCAATGGCGAGGGTCTCAGAGGAACGTGGAAGTCTGCAGAATACAAAAATCCAGCTCATAGGGCAGTGGTAACTGGGTTGACCATATATCTACTCCTAACGCCAACACTAGAAGTAGCCGGGGATCATTCCTACGTTGATTCTAGATGACACGCGCCAGCCGGAGAATCTAGCTACCCCTAGTAGAGGAAAACAAAGACCTTTCTTGCCTCCAGAGAAGGGGACCCCAAAGCTGGATAGAAGCCCCCCACAAATAATGACGGTGAGGTAAGAGGAAATGACAAACACAGAAATGAACCAGGTTTAGCACAGAGAGGCCCGCTTACTGATAGCAGAATAAAGAAAGGTAACTTATATGGTCAACAAAAACCCTATCAAAATCCACACTGGAAATTCAAGAACCCCCGAACCGTCTAACGGTCCGGGGGGAGAACACCAGTCCCCTAGAGCTTCCAGCAAAGGTCAGGATATAGAT
Organism: Ranitomeya variabilis; assembly: GCF_051348905.1. Lineage (NCBI taxonomy): Eukaryota > Metazoa > Chordata > Amphibia > Anura > Dendrobatidae > Ranitomeya > Ranitomeya variabilis. The sequence goes on from NC_135233.1 coordinate 616,585,317, forward strand.
TTGGAACAAGCTGGACAAAAATACAAAACCAAAACAAATAGCAAAAAGCAAAAGGCAGACTTAGCTGATATAACTGGAACCAGGATCAGTAGACAAGAGCACAGCAGACTAGCTCTGATAACTACGTTGCCAGGCATAGAACTGAAGGTCCAGGGAGCTTATATAGCAACACCCCTAACTAACGACCCAGGTGCGGATAAAAGGAATGACAGAAAAACCAGAGTCAAAAAACTAGTAACCACTAGAGGGAGCAAAAAGCAAATTCACAACACAGTCTGCTGCGAATTCTGGAATCATCATTGTCCATATACTACGGGGACATGCATATTCTAGAATACCCGATGCGTTAGAATCGGGCCACAATCTAGTATTTCAATATTCGGTTCGGATTATGATCGCGATGTTTGCAATATTCGCCAATCGTCATTGGAATCAAGGCACAAATATGGTATGAATATGGCAAATTTGGATTCGGTGATAGTTTTCCGAACATATTCGCTCATCTCTAGTCATTATACCAGGAAGCGGGCCCAGATGTGGGACAATATACCAGGAGGGGGCCCAGAATGGGGGGGCATTGTGCCAGGATGGGGAACATTGTAGCAGGAAGGAACCAAGGATGGTGGGCATTGTACTAGAATGGGGGGCATTTTACTAGGAAGGGGACCAGGATGGGAGGCTTTGTACCAGGTGGGAGGACATTATGCCAGAAAGGGGCCCAGGATGGGGATGACATTATACCAGGAAGGGGCCCAGGAAGGGGGCATTATTATAGAAAGGGTACGGGATAATGACACATATTTGAGTAACAGGAGAATACTACACAGAGGTTTGACTTCCACACCTGTATACTTTAGGCAGCCATTTTTGTTCACATCTTTGCCTTCTACTTGTTCTCATCCAAAATTTCAATTGAGTCTCAGCTGACAAATCTAAAAATCTCCGTCATAAGCATTAATAATTTTGTGATACTTTACTCCGTCTGATATAGAAAAGCAGGTAATGTGAACTTGACTTTTTTCCATTTAGCCTGAAAGCTTTTTGGCTGCTTAAAAGAACCTGAAGACCCACCTCTTCCGACAAGCCTTCAACTTGCATAAACCACCACTCGACCAAGCCACTGCACGACCAGCTCTACCTTCACCTACTGTATCCTCACCCAACCCTTGTAGATTGTGAGCCCTCGTGGGCAGGATCCTCTCTCCTCCTGTACCATTGTGACTTGTACTGTACTTGTTGTCACGATTCACGGGGAGGATATCTTTATCATCCCCACCGATCTCACCAATTAGTCATGAATCGGGGTTGTTTGGTTGCCCCTGGTTCCTTTCTGAAGCAGATTTATCTATATCACACTTCACAGTACCGGTTTGGAACTTGCAGCTCTCTGGCACCCCACTTACCCTCAGGTCAGTCAGGGTACTGCACCTAGGATAGTCACCAGAAAGGCTGCCCTACTTTGTACTGGCTAAGGGGCACACTGCAGCGAGGGCGATATAACTACTCCCACTCAGGCGGGAACAATAACACCGCCAGTCACTACAAAGCCTCCCAAACGCACAGGACAAATCCGCTGCCACCAGCTCCGATTTATTAATCATGAGCGGGTCCGGAGCCCACCCAAATTAGTAGCGTAATTGACTTCAGAAGACGTGACCTTTCCTTATAGAGCAAGGAGGAACAAAACTAGTAATTTTATATTTTACTCTAAAAAAGGTAGGCAGTAGTGATGAGCGAGTGTACTCGTTGCTCGGGTTTTCCTGAGCACGCTCGGGTGACCTCCGAGTATTTGTTAGTGTTCGGAGATTAAGTTTTCATCTCCTCAGCTGAATGATTTACAGCTATTAGCCAGCCTGGTTGCTAGGGTATCCTCACATGTTATCAAGCTGTCTAGTAGCTGTAAATCATTCAGCTGCCGCAATGAAAACTTAATCTCCGAACACTAACAAATACTCGGAGGTCACCCGAGCGTACACGAGCAACGAGTACACTCGCTCATCACTAGTAGGCAGTGTTTACAGAAGTATCAAAAGATATTATAAAGACAATTATCGTACGTACAATAAAATTACAAATAAAATGGGATTAAAGTTGAAAAAACACTTACCGTATTTTCTAGTGTATAAGACGACTGGGCGTATAAGACGACCCCCAACTTTTCCATATAAAATATGGAATTTGGGATATGCCCGCTGTATAAGACGGGGGTCATCTTATACGCCCAGTCATCTTATACGGCGTGTGGTTCCCAGGGTTTGAAGGAGAGGAGACTCTCCTTCAGGCCCTGGGATCCATATTCATGTTAAAAATAAAGAATAAAAATACAAAATATGTATATACTCACCCCTCCGAGAAGCCTGGCTGTCACTGCTGCAAGCGTCTGCCTTCCTAAGAATTGCAGAGCATGAAGGACCCTCGATGACGTCGCAGTCCTGTGATTGGTCCGTGACCGCTCATGTGACCGGTCACCTGACCGTGACGTCGTCGAAGGTCCTTCACGCTCTGCAATTCTTAGGAACGGAGGCAGACGCTTGCAGCGGTGACAGCCAGGCTTCTCGGAGGGGTGAGTATATACATATTTTTTATTTTTATTCTTTACATGAATATGGATCCCAGGGCCTGAAGGAGAGTTTCCTCTCCTTCAGACCTTGGGAACATCCAGGATCGCTCCCTGCACATGCCGTACCTGGCGTATAAGACGACCCCCGACTTTTGGGACAATTTTTAGGGGTTAAAAAGTCGTCTTATACACCGGAAAATACGGTACATTTCGTTATGTCATATCATTTCATGGCTGACCGTGTGCTGTGGGGGATGAGCGAGCATATATCCAGATGTGTCACACCCCATGTCTGTCAGCTAGACCCCAGACAAAGACACATGAAGAAGGCTGCTTTACTCATTTTCTAGCCTAAAACCAAGGCACTCCCCCTGTGGTGACCTCACTTAGAGGCTAAATCCTCCCCTTTTCTTATAGTTATGGCACCCATTTTTATGCATGATGTACAATGAAGGCACAGTGACAGCGGGGTAATATGGGACGAGCCTGCAGGGGGCAGTCTATAGCAGGCCTCGCATAGATCAGGTGCAGCCCGGGGACTCTGCAGAGCTGACTTCATTTACAAGATGCAAAAACACAATCATTCAGCTGCTAGGAGGATTACAGCTGCTGCCAAAGAAGAAACGAATGTATTGTTATGGAGATTTTTTTTCTACTTGACAAGCATTATAACACAGCGCTGCCCGGCAGCGCTAAATGTCAGGGAATTATACAAAATGTACTGTGGACATTATAATAATGGAGCACATCACCTACGTGAACTTACTCATTATGTAATTATACTGCCCTTTACATGGGAAATAATAATCACTTTACATCCCGGGGTTTACTGAGTGCTCATCTGCAAAAAGCCTGAGCTCTACACGGATCTAGATCAGTGCTCCGAGACATGGCCAGGGTGAGGAGACCGAGCCCGACCACCACTGAGTAAGACACAGAAGTACAAGGTGTTCAGTGCTCAGAGACATGGCAGGATAATTAACATTGCTGTCACCATTCCTCCTAGCAGTGTGTCTGGATGCAGTGAATGACAGTTTTGCTGACTAATTTAGGACCAGGGTGTGCCGGGGCTTCCTCCATGTGTCTACTTTTCGGACTAATTATCTGGCTATTTAACCAGCTATCTGCCTTAGATTACTGCCAGTTGTAGCTTTTCTCTAGTGGTGTGTGTGCTTTGTGCACCTAGTCTTGTGATCTTTGCTGGTTGACTTTGCATTTACCTAGCCCTTTTGTCATGATCCACTTCCTTCTTGGAATTCTGACCCCGGACTGTTACCTGACTATGCCTTTGTCTCTCCCCTTTGTCTGACATACCCTCGTGTCTTTTGACCTCAGACCTCTTCACTACCCATCCTCTCAGCTTGTCCATGAATAGTGACTAGGGTCATAATTGCAATGGGTAGGAGAAGTTCTGCAATTATTTTCATCAATGGAAATAACTGACAAAACATGGATGGTGAAAACTGACACCGACCTGATGAAACTCTGATCCAAATCACTAAAGAGCAACGGTCAAGGTTTATAAATACGAGAAAAAAAATCACGGATGTGTGAATGAGGTCTTACAAGAGATCCCAAGGATCAGAAAAATGGATGTTTGCACATGGCAGATACTTTTGTTTTTCTTGTTCTGAAGTGTACATATGAGACACAATACATAATCTGTAGTGGAAATTGACGTTTATGACATGGTTTTCTACCATTCAAGTGAAATCGGCAAAAATTCTGGATCACAATCTGCATATCACAAAGGGGAAAATCAGTAAACAAGATATACTTCTGAGACTTAATGTGAAGTTCTAGAAACTGCTAAAACTTTCCAAGAAGTCCAAAAATGTAAAAGAAAACCTAGATGTAAAGCGATATGATGTGAGATCAGATTGGTCAATGTTCCTGCTCCTCTGACGCTTTCAGTCTCCAGAAGTCCAAAGCTAAAATTATCCCTCCATGTCTTCACCTCCCGGGTCCCATGAGATGAGTGGCTGTGTTTGTGTCTAGCACTCAGCACCATCGTGCCGTAGGTCACCAGAGGATGAATGTGAGTGAGCCCTCAAAACACCCTTAAAATAGAGCGCAGTGTCTGCCCCGGGGCTCAGGCAGCCCCACTCATTAGTAACAGAAATCCTTCCTTGCCAAAAGCAATGTTTATTGGGCTGGAGAACCATTCTTTCTATGTGACAAGCACACTTTAGCCGACACATCACGTATACAGACTTCAGGGTCCGGAGTTCACAAGGCTAAATATTCTGGAATCCGCAACATTATGTCTTCACTTGTAGCCAGGCCAAAAAAGCCGCCAGTAAATCTAATGCCTCAGTCCTCCTACAGCCTGTACATAGACGACGTTCACACATTGTATATTTTCCATATTTTGGATACCACGGTGACATTTTTATTTAACGATTACATTATTTTTCCATTATTTTACCTCTCAGTTGCACTTGTTCACTTTGCGGATCAGTCCCATTATCAGTAATGAGGATCCGCACGTGGTGAACCGCAGCTTGTATATAATGCACCGCCATGGAGAGATAGGCATGGGTACCTGCAGAATAATGGTACATGAGGCTCAATGAGTATATGAAACAGTATTAGGCCAGGGTAACAAGACGGTATTTCTCTTCATCCAAGATGATCGGGCTTATAAAGCAAATCACACTCTGATCAGAGTGTGATCATATGTTCCTGGATGAGGACAGGATGAAAAAAAATTTCTCCGTCTTCCCCATTCCGTCAGTCTGTGAAAATCGGACTACACTCAGATGTCATCCAAGTGCAGTCCTATTTTATTTTTTCCACTCATTGACTTTACCGACCAAGCACAATCTAAATATCGGATGCAAATCAGACACTCTGTCCAAGGAAAAAATCTGACGTGCACCGCCCCATAAAATAACATTGGTCCGATATTTTGTCAAGCCAAAAATACCATGCTAGAAGTCAGGATATAATAAGTACGAAAAGGTTTATTAAACCGTGCAACATTTTACTCATCTGGAGCCACTTCTCTGCTATCATGGACACCAATACCTACCGTTCAGAGCAGTCACCCTCCAGTGTCGACGAAGTGCAGCATCATCAGGAAGCCTGAATGTGAAGAGGGCGCTGTGTCCTGCTGAACCTCTGTCACAAGCCCTGATGAGAAGTCTTTGCTTTTCTCGTTTTGGGGTGCAGAAATGGGAATTTGTGTTGCCTTCAGGACCGTTGTTGCAGGGAATGTTGTTGCTGGCCTGCAGTAACCGTATTGTCACATCTGCCGTAGCTGATAGACCGCCAACATCTGAAAAATGTCAGGAAATGTTGCGTTTCCGTTTTTTTTTTTTCCCTTTACCTTTCTATGCAAGAAGGGGAGATAGATGTTCTTTTCCTAATCCAGAATTTGCAGTCTTATACCTTGGACCTAGCTCTTTTTTTCAACCTATGTAACAATCATGGGACTTGTTGCTCTATGAGGAGGTATATAGTGAGCTGTGTCTTCTCACGTACTATAACGATTAACTGTACTGGTAATTAACACCTCTACAATGATAGAAGATCACATCCAAGCAGTGTCGTCACCATTTGTCCCTTCGGATGCGCGCAGTGACCCTAGCCGCACGCCCTCCTCTCCTACATCCCACTGCCGCCAGCTCTTGGCTTTGTGCAGTTGTTTTGTGCCAAGCAGATGTTCTCGGCCCGGTGACTGTGCGCCTCTCCCGTTGGGGAAGTAGGCGGTTCGTGGCAAGATTAATTGTGCAATCATCTACATTTAATCTGCATGCCAATTATCGCAATTATTCCTAATATGAAAGGAGGGAGGGATGAGTAACTGTGTGGGTAACATGCACTTATTCCTTTTAATGTCTGAGGACACAAAGACTGATCCAGCAGCAGCCCTCCCCTACACTTTGTTTCAGTGCTGTTTTATTAAACATATAACAAGTATAAGAAAGGAATAGCGGTGTATAAAAAGAAATGTAAAGCAAATGGAATGCAATAAGCTATTAATATTAACGTCGCAATTATCACCGAAGGAGAAGAACAATCGCAAAGACCAGAGCACACATGAAGTTCACAGGAGCCATCACGCGGGTCCTCTTTGGTGGCATATACCCTAATGGGGATAAAATGAGCATGTCCTGGAGAATATGCCGTATGTGAGCAGATATTACGCTAAGTATCGGAGTTATTTATGCACTGAGCAGCTGCGGTCTCCATATCGCAGCCATTCCACACGGCCAAATACAGATACATGAATCCAGCCTTACACTGCCCCTCCCCCCGCCTCCCCATTGTAATGTCTTCCTCTTTGGTTATGGTGGGTATTGCTTGCCCTTGCCCCAACCCCCATTGCATTATTTTCAGATGACCCCATTCATCACTTATTCTGCATGATGCAAGGATGAAAAAATACTTTACTCAGCTCCGTCTACATAATGGAAACAGACCAAGCTTTCTCCGCGTGCAAACCTGGTGGAAAAGAATAAATTGTATATTTAAATAGACAATTTATTACAGTCTTGTAGGTAGAGCAGGTCCCAGAGAGGATTAACTCTTTGCTCTCCACTAATATCAGAATAAGGTGTGGTGAACCCTTCTAAACCTGTTTTTCTGATTACTGAGAGTAAAAACACTTCCTAAAGGGGGCTGTCCACTTTGACAATAATTTTTTTAAAAAAGGCTTAAAATGGGCTAAAATAAAGCAATACTTGCCAATCCCTGTTTGCTTTTGTTCTGACGCTGCCTGGTCCTCCAATGATATTTACTATGTACCACAACAAACACTTCCAGTCACAGGAGCATGTGACTGCTGCAGACACTCATTGGTTGAAGTGTCAGCATTGCAGCTTGTGATTGGCTGGACACAGGGGCATGTGACTGCTGCAGACACTCATTGGTTGAGGTGTGTCAGCATTGCAGCTTGTGATTGGCTGGACACAGGGGCATGTGACTGCTGCAGACACTCACTGGTTGAGGTGTGTCAGCATTGCAGCTTGTGATTGGCTGGACACAGGAGCATGTGACTGCTGCAGACACTCATTGGTTGAGGTGTGTCAGCATTGCAGCTTGTGATTGGCTGGGCACAATGGCATGTGACTGCTGATGTTCATTGGTTGAGGTGTGTCAGCATTGCAGCCAGTGATTGGCTGCAAACATGGGCATGTTACTGCTGCAGACACTTATTGGTTGAGGCATGTCAGTTTTGCAGCCTGTGATTGGCTGAGCATTCATCTCCAGTGTTATGAAAGGGGCCATGAAGTAAAATACAGCTGGGACCTGAGAAGCAGCAGGGGATCAGTGAGGGTGATATAAACCAGGTCCTCCGCAGTAAGAGATGCTCTGCTAACAGAAGGAAATCCTGATTCCTGATAGAAGATTCCTCCTTATTAACATAAAGTTCCCTAACGGGGTATTTAAAAATTTATTTTCTGTTTAGGCCATAGATTTCTTTGTAGATAAATCATGGCTATTTATTGCCTAAAGTGATGGCCACCTTTTCAGCTCCATAAGATGCAGTTATGAGCAGTGACTCCAGCTTAGCTGCATTAAAGCCCACTTCCTCCCTCAGGCTTGCTTAAAGTTTCCCACAAACTGTAGAAACATAAACTATTTAATAGGTTGCTCTAATGTTCTTTCTGCAGGAGCACACCGCTCCCCTGATTCTTTTTTTTTTTTTGTAGGGGGCAGTACTCTTGAAGACTGACAGTGTCAACCAATGGCGTAAATGTGCTGCTGGCCCAAACTGAGCGCTCCCCCAGACTTCTAGCACAGGCGCTGTGCCTCTTCAGCGTGGGAGAAGGACATGGGCAGCGAGGTGGATTGGATCTGGCGATCAAGGCAGCTGCAGAGACTGTAAAGTATAGATCTAGCCAGCAGTGCATGCTCCTTACCTAGGTAATCGGCCACTCTGAGACCCCAGTTTGGCCGGTAACCTGGCCAATCAGCTGCATGTTACAAAATGAAAAAATCTCCATTCTTAAGAACAAAGAAATTTTAATAAATTGTAAAGTAGTTTGTCTTTTTTTTTTTGCATGCAATTAAAATTTTACAAAAGTTAAAGAAACTCCTTAAAGATATCTTTGACCCCTCGCTTCATGTTTAAATGGCTTGTCTGGATGCAAGAAACATCAGAGATTTTACAATTAATAGATACTCTGTACATTCTGCAGGTGCTGGGACCTCCTTCTAAAACCCTCTGTATCAACAAGACACCCCCTGTAATGATCCTCATCCAGGCTGGTTACAATAGAATTAACAGTAATGTTTCTGCAGTGATGTGCAGTAGGATTAGATATTAGATCTCTGCTGTTTTACAGCAGCAGTTTGCATGCTCCTTGCTAATCCCTTGTGAACCCTCCTATTGACATCGTATATTAAATACTCCGTTTCATGCAATTTTCATTTCTATTCAGAATGGAACAATAGAGCAATCATGGATTATTACAGCGCACGGCTTTTATACCCAGCTGCCTGTAAACTAATGGGGGGGGGGGGATCAGAAAAGACTGCATGGAACAAGTATGACAACCTGCCTTCCAGTTTTATCTTCTCACATCTGTAGGGTCAATAGGTATGAAAAGGTGGTCCAATCCCGTCCACTTGAGACAATGTAAAAATGGAAAATATGATAAAAATTGTACTAAGTACCTTTTACTGGCTGACATTACAAAGAATGGACTTACTTATCAGCATTTCTTCTCCGCTGAAAAAAGGGATGGCGATGGGGTGTATGCAAGCCCAATGTGGGTGATATGACTGCGCAAACTGGTGCATCTTGGTTCATTACTGACCTGTTCATTGAGGTCAAAATGCGACAAAAATGCTGCTAACATTTTGTATTTTATAGAGAATACATCCAGGGTTACTAAAGAGGTCAGGACATTGGAGAGGTTCTCATTCAGCACACAAGGTAAACCTGCCTTTTATTAGTCTCTTCTCAGAAAGTCATTCATTAGGGTTAGTCATTTATACTATTTCCTAGAATATGATTTATCCCAACGACTCATATATGAATACTTAGAATGGAAAAATAAGTGTGCGAGAGTTTAAAAGTCTTTTTTTTTTTTTAATTATTTAGACTTTTACCAATAAAACCCAGTGCCCACCCAATATGCAAGACAGAGACCCTTCCATAATTGCCCCATTTATTGGGAGACTTCACACTATATGGGAACGATATCATTACCTGGCAGTCGCTCAGCTGAAGCAAAACTGTTATTTTTATGTGAATCACTGTCTCCAGGGGAAAAACAATCACCACCATCATCCCCTTCTGTCACCAGCCCTGCAGCGATCTTAATCCCTGCATTCCCATCCAAGGACACAGATGGACACTGACACCCCTGTGCTAGTAAGATGGTGTCCTTAATGCTCAATCAGATGTCATGTATTGTGGAAATCAAACTAAAGAGCCAGACATGTTACCACCTGCCGTTCTCACCTCTGTCCATTGCTACAACCTGCATCTGATAAGCGTCTCCAAACTGCTCTCTGTCCAATGAACGGAGAAGCTGAATCTCGCCAGAATCCTTTTTGATGGAAAACCATTTTCTGGAATCATTTATGATGCTGTAGCTGGAAAACAATCACATCAACCAATGACGAAATAAGACAGAAGAAAGTGCAAACAATGATGCAAAACGGCACTTCCGAATTTAGTCACATACACTGTAAGGGATTTGTACCAAGTTTTCCCCTGTCCGATACACTCTATCTACAGCAATTGTACAGGCAATGAATGGAGTGAAGGTCTGCGTGATTGCCTGTTCCAGTGTTACAGTAGTTATATTCTTGTACATTGGGGCAGTATTATAGTTATATTCTTGTACATAGGAGCAGTATTATAGTAGTTATATTCTTGTACATAGGAGCAGTATTATAGTAATATTCTTGTACATAGGGGCAGTATTATAGTAGTTATATTCTTGTACACAGGAGCAGTATTATAGTAGTTATATTCTTGTACATAGGGGGCAGTATTATAGTAGTTATATTCTTGTACATAGGGGCAGTATTATAGTAGTTATATTCTTGAACATAGGAGCAGTATTATAGTAGTTATATTCTTGTACATAGGGGCAGTATTATAGTAGTTCTATTCTTGTACATAGGAGCAGTATTATAGTTATATTCTTGTACATAGGAGCAGTATTATAGTAGTTATATTCTTGTACGTAGGGGCAGTATTATAGTAGTTCTATTGTACATAGGAGCAGTATTATAGTTATATTCTTGTACATAGGAGAAGTATTATAGTAGTTATATTCTTGTACAAAGGAGCAGTATTATAGTAATATTCTTGTACATAGGGGCAGTATTATAGTAGTTATATTCTTGTACATAGGGGCAGTATTATAGTAGTTATATTCTTGTACATAGGAGCAGTATTATAGTAGTTATATTCTTGTACATAGGGGCAGTATTATAGTAGTTATATTCTTGTACATAGGGGCAGTATTATAGTAGTTATATTCTTGTACATAGGAGCAGTATTATAGTAGTTATATTCTTGTACATAGGGGCAGTATTATAGTAGTTATATTCTTGTACATAGGAGCAGTATTATAGTAGTTATATTCTTGCACATAGGGGCAGTATTATAGTAGTTGTATTCTTGTACATAGGGGGCAGTATTATAGTTGTTATATTCTTGTACATAGGGGGCAGTATTATGGTAGTTATATTCTTGTACATAGGGGGCAGTATTATATTAGTTATATTCTTGTACATAGGGGCAGTATTATAGTAATGTTCTGTAAAACCACATGATCTATGGAACTGACCTCAATTAAAAATTGGTATTTCTAACCATACAGCCCCCAGTCTGCTGCATAGCTCTTATGTGCTCCCTCTGATTATTTAAGAAATACTGTTGAGACGATATTACGTGTAACCCAACAGTACACTGTGTTCTTACTTTTCCCTCCAGGCCGTCTCTGCTATATATAACTTTCTTTATCATTGTGGAGTAGCCTGGACTTGGATTTTCGATGACTAGAAACTGCAATTATTACCACTCGGGTGCATTCTGATAGTTTAATCATTGATTAATACCTGTACCTAATCTTTCTACAAATACTGGTATCACCTGCCTCCACGGTTATAGTAGCACTAATAGAGCAGAGCCAGACATTAAATAAGACTTCAATTATCCCCAGGTCTTATCTGAGTCGGGATAAGATAATACATTGATTTTTCCATTTTGCAGACACAAAATCTCCCAGTTTGCCCTCCTGATGTCATTATTGATCGGTGTTCTTTTTCATGCCCACTCCTTGACCTGAAGCCAGGCACCTATAATGACATCCTGAATGTGCTGACTCCTGCAGTATGGAAGGTTTATTCTTATTCACTGGGGGCAAGAAACTGAAATGTTGTCAATGAATATGTATAAAAATATCCTTATTGATTGTTCCAGAGCCTTTTTTTCTCTACTATTCAAAATATCCATGTAGTGTACATTTCCACTCTTTGGAATATTGAGACTTTGACGGCTGTGATTGAAGAAATGCCAATGAGTTTCTTTAAGAAGTTTGCACCGTTTTTCTTATGTAGCTTCTGTTTTACACTATTTCTGGCTGCAGAATGAGCATCGGTCAGTGAAGACGTTCTTGTAGGAGAGTTTGACTCTTACCTCTCTTCTTCTGAGCTCCTCTCAGCTAAATTATGACCACCAGAAGGTTGAGCTGATCTTTCGGTCACCGATCAGTTGAGATAACGAGTTCACTGATAGATTCTTAGTTAGCAGAAAAAAAAAATTTCCGCCCCAGAAGATGTCTATACTCGGGGGGCTGAGATCAGACTTCAGCAGAACCAATGTCGGGGAAGAGAAGGATCAAGTATCTGCCTAGCCGAATGTTAATGTGTGTTAAGTTTCGAGAACCTTTTCTAACAGAGCTTTTATAGTTAATATTTTGTACTTTCACAGTTATTGTCACTCACCGTAGGTTGGTCTCGTCTGAGACATCTGGATCGAAGGCCTCCACTGTCAGTATAATTGATCCAACCTGTGTGTTTTCAGCTACTTGGACCTCATATTGTTTCGCCGTAAATACTGGTGCTTCATTTACATTGCCAACACTGATAATTATGGTTGCGGTAGAGCTATCCCCGTACTCTGCTCCTGACAGTTCAACCTTGTTCCTGGCGTCAATGATTAGGATGTATTTATTAACGTGCTCATAATCCAGATCCTGTAAGGGATAAATACATTCATTAATGGACATCTCTAATAGAGTGCAAAGTATCGATACTTGTTAATTACCTGTATCGGCTCCAGCATCGGGCTTTGCTCAAGCACCGGTTTTCACTTCCTTCCCCTGGGCCGGCTCCCTCTTTGCTAGTCTGTCTGTTTGCTATGGCCTTTCAGGGCCTCCTTAGGTGGCTTTGTTCCGCCTGAGTCTTCAGGAAGTAGAGCAGTGTTCCCCAACTCCGGTCCTCAAGAGCCACCAACAGGTCATGTTTTGAGGATTTCCTTAGTATTGCACAGGTCATTGAATGCTTGCCTGTCCAGGTGATGCAATTATCACCTGTGCAATACTAAGGAACTCCTCAAAACATGACCTGTTGGTGGCTCTTGAGGACCGGACTTGGGGAACACTGAAGTAGAGCATCCTATTACCACATGTTTTTTTCTTGACTCTTCTCCATCTAAGTGTCTATTTACTTTCCCAGCTGCTCCTGACGACACTCGGGCTACTTGCTACAAGGTCCGTCCACCTAATCCTTTTCCTATTGAAGTTCACTTGTTAAACTCTTCTCTACTATCTAGGTACCTGATAGTTTTATACATTTTGGCTATCCTGAAATGTTTTAAGGACTATAGTAACTTATAGTAAATCTTCAAATTCTTACTTACTTGATGTCCATTTCCCCTAAAAGTTGTGTAGCTGGTGCTGCTTCCTCCTACTGCCGCGCCCGCATGTTCCCTCTGCTCCTCTGCACACTAGATGGCCGCACAATCCGATAAACCTCTGTGATGTCATTTTCCTGGGCTATATAGCCAGGCTCATGCACAGAACAACCCCTGAATAAAGGTAGATGGTGTGCACACTGCTACCCTGGACTTAAAAAAATTACTGAACCTCCTGTGAAACCTATCTCTCTGTTCCACAATGCTGGATAAGGCCAAGTTCAGACATGCGTATGCCATGGTTCGAGTAAGCACCAAGCTGACCATGAGTCTCCTTACCTGCACCCAACAGTCTCCTATATGTTTGAGGCTGTTGGGTTTGGGTCAGTAGACCCCAGGACAATCCAAGAATGGTTTCATTGGCCTCCTTTTTTCTCATATCACCTCGTTTCAGCAACATCATTTGTTCTGCATAACAACTGCTCACCCGAACCAAGTTCTACAAAGATGCTCCTCACTAGGTGAGATATTACACCACATTATCTGACCATCTTTTTCTCACTGGTAGTTTAGTTTGTTTCACTCTTTATCTACTTACAATCTATTAAAATGGTGTGGCCATTGTAGCGTATTAATACAGCTTTACTCAAACTGACCAGTATTTTTGTACTACACCTCTCTATACATTCGATGCACCATTCGCATTAGGTGATGTCACAGCTGATAACACCTCTATAGTTGTGCTCAAAAGTTTACATACCCCGGCAGTATTTTTGTGTTCTTGACCTTTTTCCAAAGAATATGAATGATAACACCAAAACTTTATCCACTCATGGTTAGTGGTGGGGTGACACCATTTATTGTCAAACAACTGTGTTTTCTCTTTTTAAATTATAATGACAACCCAAAAAATCCTAATGACCCTGATCAAAAGTTCACATACCCCATTTCTTGATGCCGTGTATTGCCCCCTCTAACATCAATGACAGCTTGAAGTCTTTTGTGATAGTTGTGGATGAGGTTCTTTATTTTCTCAGATGGTAAAGCTGCCCACTCTTCTTGGCAAGAAGCCTCCAGTTCCTGTAAATTCCTGGTCTGTCTAGCATGAACTGCGTGCTTGAGATCTCCCCAGAGTGGCTCAATGATGTTGAGGTCAGGAGACTGAGATGGCCACTCCAGAACCTTCACTTGGTTCTGCTGTAGCCAATGACAGGTCGACTTGGCCTTGTGTTTTGGATCGTTGTCATGTTGGAACGTCCAAGTATGTCCCATGCGCAGCTTCCGGGCTGATGAGTGCACATTTGCCTCCAGTATTTGCTGATAACGCGCTGTATTCATCTTTTCTTGAACTTTGACCAAGTTTCCTGTGCCTTTGTAGCTCACACATCCCCAAAACATCAGCAATCCTCCGCAGTGCTATATAGTAGGAATGGTGTTCCTTTCATCATAGGCCTTTATTGACCTCTCTCCAAATGTAACGTTTTTGGTTGTGGCCAAAATGTTAAATTTTGGACTCATCTTTCTAAATTACCTTGTTCGAGAAGTTTTGAGGCTTGTCTCTGTGCTGTTTTGCGTATTGTAGGTGAGATACTTTGTGGCATTTGTGCAGCAATTGCTTTCTTCTGGCGACTCGACTATGCAGCCCATTTTTCTTCAAGTGCCTCCTTATTGTGTATCTTGAAACCGCCACACTGCTAGTTTTCAGAGAGTCCTGTATTTCAGCTGATGTTGTTTGTGGGTTTTTGTTTGCATCACGAACAATTTTCATGGCAGTTGTGGATGACATTTTTGTTGGTCTACCTAACCGTGGTTTTGTTTTTACAGAGCCCCTGATTTTCCATTTGTTAATCACTGTATGAACGCTGCTGTCTGGCATTATCAATTCCTTGGATTTCTTTTTGTATCCCTTTCCTGTTTTATACAGTTCAACTTCCTTTTCCCGTAGAGCCGCTGACAATTCTTTTGCTTTCTCCATGATTCATAATCCAGAAACATCAGTGGCTGGATGAAAGATGCAAGAGTCTGTCTGGATCCCAGAATCTCACTAGGCTTTTATGCACACACACTGATTACAAAAGCAAACAGGTCACAGGTGAAGATGTTACCTTTAGTAGTCATTCAAACCCATTTGTGTCAACTTCTGTGCATGTTATCAGGCCAAAATCACAAGGGTATGTGAACTTTTGATCAGGATCATTTGGATGTTTTGGGTTGTCATTATGATTTAAAAAGAGAAAACACAGTAGTCTGACATTAAATTGCTTCACCCAACCACTAACCATGAGTGGAGAAAGTTTTTTTGATCAGTCATATCCTCTGAAAAAAAGGCAACGAAAGCACAAATTCTGCTGAGGTATGTTTAAGGGAACCTGTCCCCCCCTCCCGCCCCTCCCCCCGGCGTTTTTAACTAAGAGAGCCACCTTGTGCAGCACTAATGCTGCATTTTGTCAAGGTGGCTCTTTTATTTGGGGTTCCTTCCAACGCTGCAATATTCGTTTTTTTAAATTTGCCCGCCATACCTGTAGTCTGTCTGGGGGGCATGTGTTTTCCCACCGGACACAAACGCCTCCCAGCCATCACTCGGCCCCTTCGGGCGCCGCCTCCTGTGCCTTCATTAACGTACCCGGCACCTGCGCCGTAAGTTCTCATCATGTGATGTGAGTCGAAGGCCACCGCAAACTGCGCATGCCCAAAAAAGGAACTTACAGCGCAGGCGCCAGGGATGTTAACGAAGGCACAGCAGGCGGCACCCGGCTCACGGGCCGAGTGATGGCTGGGAGGCGTTTGTGTCCCGAGGGGGAAAAAACATGCCCCCCGGACAGACTACAGGTATGGCGGGCAAATTAAAAAAACGAAAATTTCAGCGTTGGAAGGGACCCCAAATAAAAGAGCCACCTTGACAGAATGCAGCATTAGTGCAGCACAAGGTGGCTCGTTTAGTTAAAAACGCCAGGAGGGGTGACAGGAGTAGATAACACAGAATCCACCATTCACAATTGATGATGTCACAACTCACCTCCTCCTCCTGTACAGTGACTGAAAATACCTCTATATACAGTAGATAACACAGGATCCACCATTCACAATCGGTGATGTCACAGCTCTCCTCCTCCTCCTGTACAATGACTGATAACACCTCTATATACAGTAGATAACACAGGATCCACTATTCACAATAGGTGATGTCACCGCTCACCTCCTCCTCCTGTACAATGACTGATAACACCTCTATATACAGTAGATAACACAGGATCCACCATTCACAATAGGTGATGTCACAGCTCACCTCCTCCTGTACAATGACTGATAACACCTCTATATACAGTAGATAACACAGGATCCACCATTCACAATAGGTGATGTCACAGATCAACTCCTCCTGTACACTGACTGATAACACCTCTATATACAGTAGATAACACAGGATCCACCATTCTCAATAGGTGATGTCACAGCTCACCTCCTCCTCTACAATGACTGATAACACCTCTATATACAGTAGATAAGACAGGATCCTCCATTCACAAGCGGATGTCCCAGCTCACCTCCTCCTACTCTCCAAAGGTAGATAACTTCTTTTTTACAGTATATAGAATCTTATTTACCATGAACAATACAGTGTGAATGCAGCGCCCCAGAGTCCTGGTCGTTGCAGTACTGTGGATCCGCCACTATGGGGAGCCATGGTGCGTTCGATGGCACTGAAGGAGTTCCTCTGAGCAGGTATCACAGACACCAATATGTTTCACAGCTGGGCCTCCGGGGGGAGCTAAGGGTTCTATTCATTAGGCCACTCCCCACCATAGTGGGTAAACTGGGGGTCAGGCAGGAAGTTAGTGAAGAAAGCTGACTGGATTGAACGAAGCAACACCTTGTGGCAGAGGGTGTTGTGGAGGAAGAGACAGTAGGGCCTCTGTCAGGGGTGGGATCCTGACAGAGGCTTGGCATTGGAAACAACGTAACGGGACCGTGCCTGCTCAGCATAGCGGCGGTGCCCTAAGAAAGGACTAGAAGCGAGATAGATTGTGCTGAGTGAGAAACGAGATCAAGCGAAAGGAGAATACCAGTAGGGGTCATGCTGTAAGACCGGAGCAACATCCTACTGAGGCGCACTACCGGTGGCCGGAACGCCGAGGGAGTGGAATAGCATACAGCTTCAAGCCATACTCCAAACAGCGGCAGGGCAGTCAGTTTAAGGCGGGCTGTCTAACACATATCACCTATGAAGTCTTGGGGGGCAATTGCGGGAGAGGGGCGTCTCTAGGGTCCCGGAAGAACTCCAGGCCTACCTGACAAACGGGTGCCGTTCCAACCTGAATAACAGGGCGGGATGGAATACGAGAAGAACATCAAGTAATCGAGTTGTGAGGGAACTTAAGAAACAGACACAACCGTTGTGGGGTACTTTCCGTGAGCACAGCAGGGAAGGCCTACAACACACAGCGCTAGAAGGAGGGCACTGATTTCCACCTGTGAGGAGAACTCTGGAGGTGCCATTGGACCGGTCGGACTTGCGCAGCCTGGTGAACCGTATTCTGGACTGAGGACTCAGAGATCTCCAGTAAAGAGGTAAAGAGACTGCAACCTGGTGTCCTCGTTATTCGCCGCGACCTGCACCGCTACACCACCATTAACCCCACTTATTGCACTGGACGTCCCCCCACTGACAGACAGGGCCACGGACCGGGTCTAGCCACCGTGACAACCCCAGAGCAGAGACCCAGAGGCCCGGCTCCGGGTACCCCTCGGCCCTGCGGCGGTGTGGGGGCGCTCCAAACTTGGCGTCACGAACAGGATCTACTTAAGCCTGAAGAATCAGGTCATGTGTGCCTTGGAACTGTGATTTATCGTGCTTTGACTGTGCTTTATTACAAAGACTGTGTGTTGCCACTTGCCGCCAGAAGTTCCCGCCAAAACCGCCGCCATTACAGCGCTAAGGAGAGCGCAGGAGAAGAAGAAGGGCGTGGAAGTGGGCGTGAACAAGCTGAAGAGCGCGAAAGACAATGGCCGCCCAGTCTAAATATCTCGGCCCCTTGAGGACGTGTCCGTCAGCAGCCGAGATCCGCCTCCTGATCCTCAATGGTGGGCAGAGACAACGAAAACGAAACCGCCCACGAAGAAGAGAGCGGGAAAAGGACCAGGAAGAAGAAGCGAGCAACATGGAGGACGCCATGGCCAGCCGCCCGGAGCCGGAGCGTGGGGTCGGAGCCGAGGACTCCCCCAGCTACCCGGAGAGGCACCGCAGCCAGACCTCCACAGTTGGCGCTGACCTCCTGCAGACCGGAGCGGACGAGCTGATCCACCAACCCCGGCGGATGCAGCTGAGCACTGAGGCCGGGTGGAAGAAGACCATCATCGGGAGCCTCGCCAGACGTCTGTCGGCAGCCTCGTCTGGTCCGGAGCAAGAAAGAAGTTCCAGCGCTCCGAAGCCAGAAAGCAAGGCCCTGCCGGAAAGCGAGGTGCTGCAAGCAGAGATGACAGCGTCGCAGCACAAGGCCCCGCAGCCAGCGTTCCAGACCCCAGCGCAGACGGAGCAGACCGGCACCGGAGGAACCGCATCTGAAGCAGGTAGGAAGAGCCACCCTGCCCTGACGACCGACACCACTCCAGTGACTGCTAGTGCCACAGCTGCTGACTCCGTTCCAGTGACTGATCTTGCAGCGGCCGCTACCTCTGCTGCAGCAAATGCCCATACTCAAGCTGCGCAGACCTCCATCGCTGCGCATGATTTAACCATACATGAAGGACGGATTAACGGCGTTTGTCCAGCACTGGGTGTAACCCTGGACCTCACTTTGCCCAGGCCAAGAAGGGTTAAGTGCCAGGTGCAGCCCTGGAAGCCGTCCAACTAAACCTCGATACCATGAATCTGTAAATAGTTTTGTCCGTTAACTGTTTGTATACTGTTTGCTGCTAAACCCGTTCAGGGTTAACTCTTTATGGATCCCTTAGTTGACCCGGGATCCCTATTGTTTGTTTTTCCTACCAGTTTTTGCATAAGTTTTACAAACTGAGAAATCATGAACAGTGCATGATCCAAACTTTCGTGTAAATAGTTTGCACCTTCTTAAAGGCGCTTTCTACTGGTTTTACTTAAAGACTCTTTGCGAAGATACCGTTCTGGAACCTTTGCTGAGCAAAGACTGGTAGGCTGAGAAGACGAGCTACCTCAGAAAGACTTGATCCCCTCTTAAGGGGGATGTGTGACCTAAACTTGAAAGTGATACTGTTTTAGAACCGTAATATGATGATGCTCTGGAAGAAATGTAACTGTTATGCATAAAGAAAAGTTATGTGTGTTTAATCTGTTTGAAATGTGAAACCTAGATAATGTTCTTTAAAAGGAAAGATGCAGAGAGCCCATAGGGGAAGAATTAGAGTCCTGCATAGTTGAAAGAAAGGAAGTAATAACGAAGGTGAGGATAGAAGGTAAACCCTGAGTCCCCATAGAAAGTTAGTTCGTTACTAAGGACAGAGAGTGAACCCGTAGGGGTTAGGGAGCGAGTCCTTATAGGAGCCAAGTAGAGCCGGCTCAGTGTTCTCAAATTGAAAGTAAAGTTATGTTCTATACTATGTATAGTAGTTGAAAAGGCAGTAGGCCCTGGCTGAACGGGGCGGTCCTGTAACAGAAAGGAGAGGCAGTAGGTCTGGCGCCGATAGGACAGGCGGTCCTGCAGATTCCAAAGAAGGCGAATGAAAAGTTAGAATACCTTATAATGTGATTATAGGAAGGTCTTTAGTGGATTTAGAGTGTGAATCCTTAAAGGCAATGTTAAATTATTGTTCACAAAATATGCACTTAGTAGAATACCCGGTTGGGTAATGAGAGTTAATTGGAGCCTGTTGCTATGATATTTAATTATGTTTGTAACGTTAAAAGTGTCCTCACCTCCCATAAAGGGAAGCCTGTTCAAGTATACTTATTGTTTTGCACTCAACAAAATTGTATGTCTTTTGCTAACCTGTATTGTTGTTTTCTTCCCAGTCCCGGAGTACTGTGTTTAACCAGGGGGGAGTGCAGCGCCCCAGAGTCCTGGTCGTTGCAGTACTGTGGATCCGCCACTATGGGGAGCCATGGTGCGTTCGATGGCACTGAAGGAGTTCCTCTGAGCAGGTATCACAGACACCAATATGTTTCACAGCTGGGCCTCCGGGGGGAGCTAAGGGTTCTATTCATTAGGCCACTCCCCACCATAGTGGGTAAACTGGGGGTCAGGCAGGAAGTTAGTGAAGAAAGCTGACTGGATTGAACGAAGCAACACCTTGTGGCAGAGGGTGTTGTGGAGGAAGAGACAGTAGGGCCTCTGTCAGGGGTGGGATCCTGACAGAGGCTTGGCATTGGAAACAACGTAACGGGACCGTGCCTGCTCAGCATAGCGGCGGTGCCCTAAGAAAGGACTAGAAGCGAGATAGATTGTGCTGAGTGAGAAACGAGATCAAGCGAAAGGAGAATACCAGTAGGGGTCATGCTGTAAGACCGGAGCAACATCCTACTGAGGCGCACTACCGGTGGCCGGAACGCCGAGGGAGTGGAATAGCATACAGCTTCAAGCCATACTCCAAACAGCGGCAGGGCAGTCAGTTTAAGGCGGGCTGTCTAACACATATCACCTATGAAGTCTTGGGGGGCAATTGCGGGAGAGGGGCGTCTCTAGGGTCCCGGAAGAACTCCAGGCCTACCTGACAAACGGGTGCCGTTCCAACCTGAATAACAGGGCGGGATGGAATACGAGAAGAACATCAAGTAATCGAGTTGTGAGGGAACTTAAGAAACAGACACAACCGTTGTGGGGTACTTTCCGTGAGCACAGCAGGGAAGGACTACAACACACAGCGCTAGAAGGAGGGCACTGATTTCCACCTGTGAGGAGAACTCTGGAGGTGCCATTGGACCGGTCGGACTTGCGCAGC
Organism: Ranitomeya variabilis; assembly: GCF_051348905.1. NCBI lineage: Eukaryota > Metazoa > Chordata > Amphibia > Anura > Dendrobatidae > Ranitomeya > Ranitomeya variabilis. The sequence continues at coordinate 616,606,619 of NC_135233.1, forward strand.
CTGGTGAACCGTATTCTGGACTGAGGACTCAGAGATCTCCAGTAAAGAGGTAAAGAGACTGCAACCTGGTGTCCTCGTTATTCGCCGCGACCTGCACCGCTACACCACCATTAACCCCACTTATTGCACTGGACGTCCCCCCACTGACAGACAGGGCCACGGACCGGGTCTAGCCACCGTGACAACCCCAGAGCAGAGACCCAGAGGCCCGGCTCCGGGTACCCCTCGGCCCTGCGGCGCTGTGGGGGCGCTCCATGAACACTGAAGAATCACTGTTATATCAACTAGTTAAAAAGTCTGCAGTTTGGAAATGTCAGCTCTCTGCTTTTGCACCACTGCGTGGGGAAAATTGTCAGAATTTCAATCTTTCTGACTGTGAAAAGATGGAGACTGGTGCTTTAACCCCCTGTGATACAGAACGATTATGTAGGCTCCTTCCAATCAAACAGGTACATGACTCTGAGCCGGCGTTCAATAAGTCTATATGACAGACTCTCTTCACATGCAGTAAATCTCACTAAGTACAGCATTTTCCCTAAAACACCTCCTCGTTACCCAGAGGCTCGATCCATCCACCCCCTCGCCACTCCAAAGTGCCAATTTAGGGCAGTGGGGAAGCTGAACTGACAGGAGCTCTAAAAGGATAACAGAATTAAAAAAAAATAAAAATGGCACTTTCATAAAGCCGGCAGGGAACGGAGAGCTTGAAGTGCTCACATAAAGGTTCTATGATCTTGGGTTGAAAAAAGGTGGAAGGAAAAGAAAGCCATAGTATAAGCGGGCTTAGAAAGTAACATAATGACAGTCATTTACCAGCAGTTATAGGTAATTCCGCAAAAAAACATTTAAGCCGAAAAAAAAAAAATCTTATGGATTTGTAGAAAGACAGCAATGTAATGTCGTACCTTGGCATCAGCGTGTCAAGAAAACATGTATGCTGCGAGTAGTCCAGCTTCACCATCATCTTATGTTTCTCCTTAGTCCATAAACAAATCTGCTTTTATCCTGCTGTCAGCTTTTATCTTACATATTGTATAGCTTGTTGCCAAACAGATTGGCCACCAGAGCCTGATCATATGAGCAGTAGCTTCATTCCAGGCTGAGGAGTTGTTTCCAATCACCACCTCTTCTTACCCCATAGCTTTCTATGCAACAGTAGATTATATCCTTTCTCCTGCCCTCTTAGCTCTCAAGCTGTTATCAGTCCTGCAAAACTACCGCCACCTGACCATATGAGCAGTAGCTATGTTCCTGGCTGAGGAGTTGGCTCCAGTCACCACCTCTGCTTAGCCCATACATTTTCTATACAGCAGTTGGCTCCTCTCCTCTTTCTCCCTCCCTCTTAGTTCCCAAGCTGTTATCAGTCCTGCAACGTGTCAAGATGGCACAGAGCAGATAGGAACTGAGTTTTTCAGCTATATAAGATACTTATTTTATTAGTATCAAATGTCTTAAAAACAAAGAAAAATTAGATAAGGATAGACAAAAAAGTACATAAGTGACCATCAAAATAAGCACAAAAATGGCAAAATGAAGGTATGAATGCATAAACATATTAGTGTGTGTATATATAGCAGACGCAGTGGTCATACATATATGGTATATGCAGGCATACAAATACATAATTGGGTATACGGTACAAAAAGGCTTCTATCCATGGTAATGGTAATAGTGCAAATTTCGAGGTCACCACGTGAAGAAAAATCTCCAAGTTTTTTGTGCATTAATTGTGTTGCTTCCTCAGGGGGCTGGTCATTTTGCTATTTTTGTGCTTATTTTGCTGGTCACTTTTGTACTGTTTTCTTTGTCCTTATATAATTTTTCTTGTCGATTATTTTTTTATTGTTTTTTTTATATATATATATTTGAGACTAATAAAATAAGAATATATGATAATGTGTGCAAAACTGTGAAGTGCTGCGGAATATGTTAGCGCTATATAAAAATAAAGATTATTATTATATAACTGGAAAACTTTCTTTTTACTTTATATGTTAGTGTCTATCCTGGACAAATTGTGAATCTTTTCTGCATCCATTGTGTTAATATCAGTATGACATCTATATATATAATTGTCTAAGGGTTTTTCTGTCTGTCTGTCTGTCCTGGAAATCCCGCGTCTCTGATTGGTCGAGGCCGCCCGGGCCTCAACCAATCAGCGACGGGCACAGTATCGACGTAGAAATCCCGCGTCTCTGATTGGTCGAGGCCGCCACGCCTCGACCAATCAGCGACGGGCACAGTATCGATGTAGATGTCATAATGGTTGCCATGGCGACGATGATGTCATAAAGGTTGCCTCGACCAATCAGCGACGGGCACAGTCTGCTGCGAATTCTGGAATCATCATTGTCCATATACTACGGGGACATGCATATTCTAGAATACCCGATGCGTTAGAATCGGGCCACAATCTAGTCTATATATATAATTTTCTAAGGGTTTTTCTGTCTGTCTGTCTGTCCTGGAAATCCCACGTCTCTGATTGGTCGAGGCCGCTAGGCCTCGACCAATCAGCGACGGGCACAGCATGGCGACGATGATGTCATAAAGGTTGCCTCGACCAATCAGCGACGGGCACAGTCTGCCGCGAATTCGCCTCGACCAATCAGCGACGGGCACAGTATCGACGTAGATGTCGTAATGGTTGCCATGGTGACGATGATGTCATAAAGGTTGCCTCGACCAATCAGCGACGGGCACAGTCTGCCGCGAATTCTGGAATCATCATTGTCCATATACTACGGGGACATGCATATTCTAGAATACCCGATGCATTAGAATCGGGCCACAATCTAGTTGATCTATAAATGGTTCATTGATATCAGAGGTTTTTATTAAATTTGGGTAAGCTGGTGAATTAGCATCTACTGCAACAAATGCGGCTGAAAGCCTTTGTGACATGTTCTTGGCTGGGATAGGCCGTCTTGTCACCTTGATTAATTCTATTTGAAACCATTTAACTTTTCCAAATTTTGTTGGGAAGATTCTGGGCAGAGAAGGACATAAAATGTTTACAGAGACAAGCTTTTTTTTAACATACAGTTGTGGCTAAAAGTTTTGAGAGTCTCAAATTCTTGTTTTCAGAAAGTTTGATGTTTTAGTTTTTATACAAGCAATTTGCAATGTCTAGATTTTGAAGACTGAGCAGATGAATTGTAAATGTATATTAGTGATTTATCGGATCATCAAGAATTTCACAGAGAGAATCAGTTGCTATCAAAGCAAAGAGCGCACAAGACAAATAACTGGACTAGGTCTTGGAGAGGATTCCGGGTATGGAATCGGTTCAGTACCACTGCAGAGCTTGCTCTGGACTGGTAACAGGCAGCGGTCAGTGCATCTGTACATATGAGGTGAAGGCTTCTGGAGGCTGTCTGGTGTCAAGAAGAACAGAGAAGCCACTTGTCTGCCATACAGTCCAAGAGCTATGGGCATTTTTTTTTTTTTCATGCTAGTTTTTAAGTACTTTACTAAAGGGGTGTTGCTTACTGAGTAATGTTCCAGAGGAGCCTAAAGACACACCCCAGAGGATCCTGAGAGTCACACCCTTTAGGTAAATACCATAAAACTTGGCACTAAACCAAAAGGTTTATATCTTTTTAACCATATGGTGGATAAAAAAATGATTTAGCCCGGGGAGCAGCAGGAGAAAAATAAGTGCAAAAACTGAACACTTTTTGACATAACAGGTCATCTTTAAAATGTATTTGTCCCCTGACATTATTCTATGTTCGAGGCAATATGTTCTGCAGAGTCAGCGAGTGCCAGAGGTGTAACGATCATGGTCGGAGAGTGTGCAACCGAGCCAGTGCGGGAGGGGGGCCACCAACACCAGTGACTATTTCAGCTGGATGTTCAGCTGAAGTGTATTGTGGTGCAGAGACTCAGGTCCTATGTCACAGGTCCTATAAGGTCCTGTCACAGGTCCTATAAGGTCCTATGTCACAGATCCTATAAGGTCCTATGTCACAGGTCCTATAAGGTCCTATGTCGCAGGTCCTATGTTGCAGGTCCTATAAGGTCCTATGTGGCAGCGCCATAAGGTCCTATGTGGCAGCGCCATAAGGTCCTATGTGGCAGCGCCGTAAGGTCCTATGTGGCAGTGCAGCGCCCCAGAGTCCTGGTCGTTGCAGTACTGTGGCTCCGCCGCTAAGGGGGGCTATGGTACGTCTGATGGCACTGAAGGAGTTCATCTGACCAGGTATCACATACACCAATACATTTCACAGTCTGGCCTCCAGAGGGAGCTAAGGGTACTATTCATTAGGCCACTCCTCACAGTCTGGTAAAACTGGGGGTTAGGCAGGAAGTTAGAGAGAAAGCTGACTGGGTTGGAACCAGGCAACACCTTGTGGCAGAGGGTGTTGTAGGGGAAGATTCGGTAGGGTCCCTGTCAGGGGTGGGATCCTGACAGAGGCCTGGCAAACAGAGAGAAAGCTACGGGACCGCGCCTGCACTTCATAGCGGCGGTGCCCTAAGAAAGGCCAAGAAGCGAGATTTATTGTGCTGAGTGAGAAACGAGATCAACGCAACAGGGAGAATACCAGTAGGAGTCGTGCTGTTAGACCGAGGCAACATCCTACTGAGGCGTAAATAACCGGTGGCCGGAACGCCGAGGAAGTACAGGGCTATAAGCATTACTTCAAACCAACGGCAGGGCAGAGAGCTATAGGCTGTCTGTCTCACCTACATCACCTACGCAGACATAGGGGGCAACTTGTGGAGAGGGGCGACTCTAGGGTCCCGGAAGAGCTCCGAGCCTTCCCGTCATATGGGTGCGTCCTACCATAAGATCTGGGGGACGAGAAGAAGAAGAAGAACATCAGAATCGAGTTGTGAGGGAACACGAGAAACAGACACAACAGTTGTGGGGACTATCCCGTAAGCACAGCAGGGGAGGACCACAACACATAAGCGCTAGAAGGAAGGCACAGATTTCCACCTGCGAAGGGAACTCTGGAGGTGTCATCGGACCGGCCGGACTTGCGCAGCCCGGCTAACCGTATTCCGGACTGAGGACCCAGAAGCCTTCAGTAAAGAGGTAAAGAGACTGCAACCTGGTGTCCTCGTTATTTACTGCACCGCACCACCACCACCATCCACATCTATCATTGTGCGCCCCTCAGCAGGGTCACGGACCGGGTCTAGCCACCGTGACAACCCCAGAGCAGAGACTCAGAGGCCCGGTACCGGGTACCCCTCGGCCCTGCGGCAGTGGGGGCGCTACAGCAGCGCCGTAAGGTCCTATGTGGCAGCGCCGTAAGGTCCTATGTGGCAGCGCCGTAAGGTCCTATGTGGCAGCGCCGTAAGGTCCTATGTGGCAGCGCCATAAGGTCCTATGTGGCAGCGCCGTAAGGTCCTGCGTCGCTCATGAAGAAAGCAACTTGGAGCGATGAGCTGGATGCTGTCCACAGCTCAGACTTCGGGTGGTCCGAGATGCAGATAAACAACAAAAGCTTCTAAGAGAGCGATTTAGAAAAACTATTTTACTGAAAAGCCCTGCATTATAATCATTTTTATTTTTTTTGTGCAGTTTTTGAAGCTGCAGACTTGGAAAATGCACCGCAAATTAGTGGCATGTAGATGTATACAAGACATTTATACAGTACAAACGCTATTGATAATCACCAGTCACGTTGCTTCCGTATTTCCTAGTTTCATATGTTCAGCAAAGCTTCGGTTTGATTACATTATATAAATCTTTTCATTATGTACTAAAGCTGGGAAATGCAATGTCCATATCCCCGGAGGAAAGGTTAACTTGTCCGGGGAACGCTCGTCATACCTGATGACGTTTGTAGGAAGCTTCCCCGTGACAGGGCTGACTCACTGCGATGTGGCTTGCGAGAGACCTTATTCCCTACTGTGATCAATTTGCAGCCACTTCTCACCAAGCCGAAGAGAAAAGTTATCTTTCCATTAAGGTTTCCCAACAGCAAACACATCTGAACTGGGTAATAATCTAGCAAAAAGTTGTAAATTTTTGCACATGGATTTTTAACAAAATTTTGAATTTTTAAATAAAAAAAATGAAATAAAAATTTGAGTCAAAAGTGATGTCTGTGTAATTTTAATGCATTCACCTGTTACATGACGGCAGCCAAACAACATCTAAGTGGGTTGTGGAACAAAGTTAATGAAGGGGGAGGCAGTAGAAGAAAATCGAAGACGGAAAGGTCACGGCCATAAAAGAAAGCAGAGCTTATATACTCGTAGCAAACACAAAAGATGCATCAGCCTTGTGTGAGCAATGAGACTGACGCAAACTTTGAATATGTAGATTATGGACCCTGTGGATGACTTTCATGCCTCTGTATGTGACACACTTATCGGCGGCAGTGAGAGTTGTGATTACTGCACCAACCTCCATGGCCTCAGACACAATAAATGGTGGAGACATGATGGTAGTACGCCGACATGATGGTGTCTGTAATCGTTTGCTCTGGACATATTACAAGCAAACTGATTTTTTTTTTTTAAACTTTACATCACATCTCGCCGACCCTTTAGGTGTCTCTTGTTTTTCGTAGCTGAGCTCCGACAAAGCTGATGGCAAAGATGTAGACATACCTTCTCCAGGATGATAGACACCACGCTCTGATTAGCGGTCAGACCAAAGGTTTGGTCTTCATTCCCAGACAATATAGAGAAGTCTGAGAGTTTATTCTCCTGGTCCTCATCCCGATCGGTGGCAGTGAGGGTTGTGATGACTGCACCAACCTCCATGTCCTCCGGCACAGCAAATGGTGGAAACTGGGAATAAAGACTAGATGAATAGATTGCAGTGTGGGATAGTAATAAGAGGGTCTGTGAGCACCTACCCTACGTAAGGTTTCATTGCTATGTATGACTATGTATGCACAATCGTATAATCAGGCTATCCCGTCTATCTCACCGTGCCTGCGAAAAGTCCCAGCAGAGCCCTTTGTTGTCCCCGCTGATATCAGTACTGGTGGTGTGGAGGACAATACCAGATGTTGCACTAGTGGCCATAAGGGTTCATCTGATGACATTAAGTGCTGTCTTAAAGGGTTGTACGAGTCTTAAAAAAAAGTCCAGTGCTCCTAGAAAATAACTGGATTGCAGGTGTCGTGCTCGATCATTTCCACAGGGCTCTTCAGAGCTGCATTCTTGGGAATCAGAGTTTGAAGGATAGGTGATAACTTCATAACTTGGTAGCACATGTTTAATGTGTTGCTTATGTCCTTTAGGAGTTTGTACATCTTGAGAACACTTATAGGGGCCTTTTGGATCACTATATAAGTTTTTCAATTAATGCATGTATTTGGACTGAAAACAATAATTGCAATCAGGTTTGATTTTTTGCACCGTTTGCCTTCTAGAGCCTCCGTATTGCACTGTCTATTGCATTACTGACAGCAGAAGGAGTGAACTGAGAATACAGCAGTGAGCATGTTCTTTCAGAGAGTTTAACTCTTGTAATTATTTTTGAGCTCTTCTAGGCAGATTTATGGCCACAGACCACATCAAAGTTGAATGTGCAGGGAAACAATGAGCCTGTTAAAGCCAAACGGTGCAAAATGCTAAAAACATGGAAGAAGGCGTATTCCAGGGAGCTGAATTACAATCCTAAACTTATCCATTACTCATAATCATTATAACAATACAATCTCCGTCGTAATTGCGGTACAAAAAGGAAAAAACAAATAAAGGGTGCGCAAATCAGTCGTATACATCGCCTGGGAAGTGAAAAGATATAGATCTCCAACATCATTCAAATACAACATTTTGTCAGGGACAAGAAAAATGCAACAACTTACAAGAAAATTGGAACATTAGACATGAAGTTTACTTTAACGCTTTTTCCCATATCATAAAATGAGGGCATTTTTGCAAGGATGTGGGTGCAAACTTTCTGACTTTCTGCGTCGCAGGAGAAAGATTGCCTTATTAAATGTACTAATACAGGCGCCTGTTGACTCGATGTATACTTCCACAACGAGGTGTGAACAAAGCCCAATTATACTATGTAAAGACCAGTAAGATGCATCATGTACTGGTGAGAGTTATTGGGTGGTGAGAGTGAATGGCCGCTCATCATGGTCTATAACAAGATAAGCATTTATGAAGTGATTATGGAAGCGCAGCCGGGGGCAGAGGAGGGTTACACACAATAAATTCTCTCTGGCAGAAATCAATAAAAGCAATCTGAGTCGTACATGTCCCCGTTACAAGCTGCGTCTCCTCTCTGATGTGTCCCTGTTACATCTTGTTCCTGGATTTAAGTACCTGGCGCTGTACTGGCACCACGGCAAGCGGAAGTGTAAAAGTTTACATAGTAGACCCTAAACCAGAAGCCTCATCCTAAACCAGGGTCCGAACCCTAAACTAGTGACCAGACTCTAAACCAAGGGCTGGACCGTAAACCAGAGGCCAGACTCTAAACCAGGGGCCAGACACTAAACCAGGGCCCAGACTCTCTAAACCAAGGGCCAGACCCTAAACCACAGACCAGACTCTAAACCAGGGGCTGTACCCTAAACCAGAGACCAGACTCTAAACCAGGGCCCAGACGCTAAACTAAAACAAGAACCAGATCGTAAACCAGGGCCCAGACGCTAAACTAAACCAAGAACCAGACCCTAAACCAGGGCCCAGACGCTAAACTAAAACAAGAACCAGACCCTAAACCAGGGCCCAGACGCTAAACTAAACCAAGAACCAGACCCTAAACCAGGGCCCAGACGCTAAACTAAACCAAGAACCAGACCCTAAACCAGGGCCCAGACGCTAAACTAAACCAAGGACCAGATCCTAACCAGAGATCAGACTCTAAACCAGCGGCTGGACCCTAAACCAAGGCTCAGACTCTAAACCAGCGCCGGACCCTAAACCAGGAGCCAGATCCTATACCACGTGCCGAAGCCTGAACCAGAGACGAGACTGTAAACCAGGGGTTGGATCCTAAACCAGGGGCCGGACCCTAAACCAATCTTCGGAATCACAGGCGACTGTGGCATCCATGTCTGTTGTAACAAATAAACTTACATTTTTCACACTTCCATAGAGAAAAGGAACATTGCAGCCGAACAGGATTATCTGTAGGTTTTATATCATCCTGTGTCACGGGTCATAACCATATTCTTGTGTACGGATACAGATATAGATAATAAAAGTACATATTAAAGGGGTTTTCCATAGGCTAGTGAGTACACATAGATCGGTGGGCGTCCGAAAGCTAAGACCAGCAGATATATATTTTTATACCAAAAATAAGAGTTTCAGCCCCAGAAATCCTGGGTGGTCTTCTTCCCTTACCTGATTCATCACAAAAACTGGAGGATTGTTGTTTATATCCTTCACATCAATTATCACTCTGCAGCTGCTGCTTAGTCCTGGAGATGAATTATAGAAAGATTTTAGCAAAAGATTTAAAAAAATTAATGTTGCAGAGACAGATGGAAGCTATGGCGCTCCGATGTAAGAGTCCTACCTGCACCCAGCGCTTAAATAATGCTAAACTCCCATACTGGGACATTTGATGACATCTATACTATATGAAGAAAAGTATTGGGACACATTCATTGCATTCAGGATTTTAATTGAGACCTGTGGGCACAGGTGTATAACATCCTGCCCCTCACCCCCCATTGTATACTATGCTGCCACTCACCCCCCATGTATAACATCCTGCCCCTCATCCCCCATTGTATACCATCCTGCCCCTCACCCCAGGTGCAAAACATGCGCCCCCCCTGGTATTTAACATATGGCCTCTCACCCCCCCCCCCCCCCCCCCCGGGTATATAACCTCAGCCCCCCCGCCATGATGCCATTTGCCTTTACTACCATCTGACAGAGCAGCCGGTGGTGCAGAGCTAACTGATATCAGCGCAGTCCTGTAATAGGAGCCACTGGTGTAACAAGTCCGTTCATTACATTTCTTCCCCCATCACCTGTGAGTGATATTATTGGAAGTAGAAGGAACCTCAGCTACTCAGCCATGAAGTGTAGACCCCATAACATTAAAGACCGGGGGGGTGGCTGAGTAGAAGAGGGCAAAAAAGTGACCAGAACTCTATCAGCACAAACACTGCGCCCCTGCCAGGAGCTTCATGGCTGAGCAGCTGCATGCAGCCCTACATCACCAAGCACAATGCCGAGCATGGGATGGAGTGGTGTAAAGTCACCACTAGATTCTAGAGGAGACGTGTTCTTTGCAGTGATGGTTCTCACTTCTCTACCTACGTCTGAAGGAGGTGTCTGGGTTTGGGGATTACAGGAGGACGTTGCCCTCTGACTGCATTGTGCCCCCTGAACGGATGGTGGAGGGGGATAATGCTATGGTCTGCTATCAGGAGGTGGCCTCGGCCCCTCAAGTCCAGTGATGGGGAATCTTAATCTTGAGCAAAGACATTGTGCACAATTGTAGCTTCCATCCGAGCTAACACTTTGGGGCAGACCCCTTTTAAGTTCCAGCGCACTTTAATTGCAGAGCACCACGGTGGTTTTAATGTTGCACAGTCAATTAACAATAAGTACATATTTCACTAATGCAGAAGTATAGACAGCACGTTTGAGAGCTGGTCAAAGCCGCATGAAGGTGAAAATGCCCATTTATTCCATTAATAGAAATTGTTATTAAAAATAAGAGCATGTCTAACTGTGTAATGTATAGCCACGTTTACACCCTGGGGGTGAGGTGCACCTCTCGGAGACGTGTGTGCCGGACATGTGGGGCACCCAGTTGGTAATAGACCTTTGTTTTTCTGCAGCAGATGATGGAGGGAGCATGGATGTGATGGTGTGGGCTGCTCTTTAGTGATTGCAGACACACGTGAGGGAGATTTAATTGGCGAATCTCATAATAACGCACTCGATAACTTAGGCTGGAGAGGCTTTCTCACCGCCGCTCTGCTCAATACCTCATCTCCATTATGCTCCTATAATGTGCCAGCGATTGTTGAAGATGTTGTAAGTAGCTTACAATCTACACGAGAACTCGCCTGTTCTACAACTAATGGAAGGTAGAAGTGCAAGACCAAGACATGTAGCAAGAAAAACACGGAAAAGACGGAAAGTCTATTCACGTGTGCAGCGGACGACATGTTCCGATGGACGAGATCTTCAGCTTTACAGCCAAAACCTGAACATGTCTGCAAGTAACGAGCAATTCAGATACCATGGTCAAAAAAGATGCCGGAGAATGGTGGTTAGGCCCACTTACCTCCTTCAGCCCCGCCAAGATCAGCGGCCATCACTTCTAGGGTGTATCTCCTTGCAGTCTCCGGCATTAGACTGTCAACCAGCAACGTTATGTTCCCTGTGCTGTCTCCAATATGAAATACGTGATCATTGGACAGCGTGGGCTCCTGACTCACAATCCGGTACCGTATTTGTGCATTACTAGATCCTGGGTCATCGGCATCTTCAGCCTTAAGCTCAATGACAAGCAAACCTGTAATGTATGAATTATTATTATTAATCACAAGTCTGGCCACCTTCAGTTATTATGAAGACAAGTTATATCCAGTCTACAAGTCTATAAACTTCTGGAGAAAGTTCTATCAAGATCCTATAAAAGTGACGTAAAACATTCAGCCCTTTTCTTGTGTTGGGAATCATCCTTCATTTCATTAGGGGAAAGATGGAAATAATGTATAACAGGCAGGACGGAGCGGGAGAACAACCAGATCCAGATCACTTTTACAATGGAAATCCACTACCAGCTGTGAATCTATGAAGGAGAGTAGCAAGTCAGCCCCAATAAATAAGTGGGACCTATATATCCTGAGAGAACCCACCTTTAGCTGTTGTTTCTGTAATTTCCACATGATAGATATCCTGGGAGAACACAGGTCCATTGTCATTCTCATCCATCACTGTAACCGATATCTCCAGGGGGTCACTATACAGGACATCGTCTACATTCAGAGCTGATACTTGGATCTCATACTATGGTGCAAGTGAATAAAACACATGGCAAAAAACAGGAGGAAATAACTTGCATCATAAGAAATCCAATGCTATGTAATCGAAGCTAATTACAAGGGCATGTGAACGTTTGGGCACCCCTGGCCAAAATTACTGTTGTTGTGAACAGTTAAGCAAGATGAAGATGAAATGTTCTCTAAAAGGCCTAAAGTTAGATATGACACATTTCCTTTGTATTTTAGGCAAAAAAACAAAAAATCATTTTTTAAATTTTAAAAATGGGAAAAAAAGGAAAATGGGCTTATGGAAAAGTTTGGCACTTTGCATGGTTAATACGTAGCTGCACCCCCTTTTGCAAGTATCGCAGCTTGTAATTGCCTATTTATAGCCAGAAAGTCTTTCATTTCTTGTTTCAGGGATTTTCATCCATTCTTTCTTGGAGAATTCCTCCAGTTCTGTGAGATTCCTGGGTCGTCCTGCATTCTCAATTTTGAGGTCTCACTACAGATTTTCAACGAAGTTCAAATCAGGGGACTGTGAGGACCATTGTAAAATCTTCAGCTTGCGCCTTTCGAGGTCGTCTTTTGTGGATTTTGACGTGAGTTTGGGATCATTATCCATTTGTAGAAGCCATCCTCTTTTCAATTTCAGCTTTTTTACTGATTGGTGTTATGTTTGCATCAAGAATTTTTTTATTTCATTGAATTCATTCTTCCCTCTACCCATGAAATGTTCTCCGTGCCATTGGCTGCAACAGAACCAGAAAGCATTGATCCCCCCCCATGCTTAATGGTTGGTGAGATGTTCTTTACCATTCTGTGCCCTTTTTTCTCTTTGCTTTGATCATTGTGGTCAAAGAGTTCTATTTTAACCTCGTCGGTCCACAGGACTTGTTTGCAAAATGCATCTGCCTTGTTTGGATGTTCTTTTGCTTACTTCTGATACTGAATTTTATGGTGAGGACACAAGAGAGGTTTTCTTCTGATGACTATCATGAAGGCCATATTTGTGCAGGTGTCTTTGAACAGTAGAACAATGTACCACAACTCCAGAGTCTCCTAAATCTTTCTGTAAGTCTTTTGCAGTCAAGCGGAGGATTCTGACTTGCCTCTCTAGCAATCAGACGAGCGGCTCACTGAAATTTTGCTTGGTCTTCCAGACCTGATCTTGACTTCCACTAATCCTGGTAATGGCCATTTCTTAATTAAATTTCAAACTGAGGAAAGGGCAACTTGAACATGCTTTGCTATCTTCTTATAGCCTTTTCCTGCTTTGTGATCCTCCACACTTAAAAATTATCTGAGTACTAGGCTGAAGCTTAGAAGAACCCATGGCTGCTGTTTTTTTTTTTTGGCACAAGGTTAGAGGTGACCTGGCTTTTCCTCACAAGCTAATTAAGGTCTGAAACTTTGGTCAAAGGTATCTGAGCACACACAAATCTCTAAGGGTGGCCAAACTTTTGCATCTGCCCATTTTTCTTATCGTAATTGTAAAGTGTAAAAGATGATAAAATATATACGTTTGCCTAAAATACAAAAGAGATGTGTAATCTTTAACTTTTAGGCCTTTTAGAGATCATTTTATCTTCAACAGTAATTTTGACCAGGGGTGTCCAAACTTTTACATGGCACTGTGTACATGGGTGAGAACCGCCAGAGGGTTATTGCTACACATTGAAATTCTTACAGATACAATGTATCCATAGTGGCATATGTCCTGCATAACACCCCAATACACCGGATATCAGAAATTTGTTGTCTATCATTTACTGCTACGTAAATGTGTACATGTGATTAATTACTTTACTGGCTGAATGTGAAGATTGGATGTCTTTTAGTGTGAAGTTACAGGATGACCTGGTAAATTAGGAAACGTTTCTCCTTGTGGAGAGTGACCAGCTAAGCATAGAATGTCAGAGTGAGGAGACTTATAAGTCATGCATGCTCCTGTGGGAAATTAAATATGCAAATTATTTCTTCAGAGAAGATGACTAGAACTCTAGCGCCACCTTATGGAAGCACTGGTCCTAAAAGTCAATATTGACTCTTTAATGAGACTTGCAATATGGCTTAAAGAAGTTGTCCACTACTATAACCTTTTTTTTTTTTTTTCATAAATCTTGCTGTTATGTGCCACTGAAAACATCTACTGTGTTTATTTTAGCAATATTACCTTTTATCATGCTGTAGCAGCACATTTTAGTGCTGGATTCAGCTCTCATGGGGTTAATCGACAACTTCCTTTCTCCTGAGTCATTGTGCTCTAATACTACAAGTTCCATGATGCATTGCACTGCTACTAAGCCTGAACCTAGCACACCCACTCCAAAACACACCCCAACCCCTCCCTCCTCTCCCTCCTCTATGTTCAGAAAGATTTATGATGTCATTTCTGTCCAACCTCCTCTTTTACATTTGTCCAACCCACACTCCATTACAGATAGATAGAGGGAAAGATAGATAGATAGATAGATAGATAGATAGATAGATAGATAGATAGATAGATAGATAGATAGATAGATAGATAGGTAGGTAGGTAGGTAGGTAGGTAGGTAGATAGATAGATAGGTAGGTAGGTAGGTAGGTAGGTAGGTAGGTAGGTAGGTAGATAGATAGATAGATAGATAGATACATACAGATATATCTATATATCTATGTCTATTTCCATAGGTATGTCCATATCCATGTTTCTAAACCCCTTCACCCCCTGGAGCTTTTTTGTTTTCGTTTATCGCTCCCCTTCTTTCCAGAGCCATAATTTTTCCGTCAGTATGGCCATGTGAGGGCTTATCTTTTGCAGAACAAGTTCTACTTTTGAACACCATCATTGGTTTTAGCATGTCGTGTAGCAGAAAATGTGAAAAAAATTCAAAGTGCAATGAAATGGCAAAAAAAGTGCAATCCCACGCTTGTTTTTTGCTTGGCTTTTTGGCTAGGTTCACTAAATGCTAAGGCTGTGTGCACACGTTGCGGATCTGATTGCAGATCCGCAGCGTTTTTTGCTGCACTGAATTGCATCAAATCCGCAGTGTAGTGCACAACCAATGTAAGTCTATGGGAGCCGCAGACTTGTGCACATGCTGCGGAAAAAGCCGCACCGAAACCGCACCAAGAACTGCATCAAAACCGCACCAAAAGTACAAAACTGCAAAACTGCACCAGGTTTTGATGCAGTTTTTGGTGCAGTTTTGATGCTTTTTTTGGTGCGGTTTTAATGCCGTTTTTGGAAATAAGTAAATAAACGGAAAATGTGCATGATTTGAATGGAAACATGCATGAAAAAACGGATTCCAAGGCCGGATTCATCATTTCACAGCTCAGTTTCATACTTTTTTTGCCGGATCCGTCGCTGTGCGTTTTCTCGCCGGACAGAAAAAACGTTCCTCTGTATGTGTTTTCCATCCGGCGGAAACAGCTTTTTTGACGGATCCGGCAAAAAACGGATGAAACTCTATGAGAAAAAGACGGATCCGTCGGAAAAAAATGGATCCGTTTTTTTCAAAACTCGCCGGATTGTGCCTCACGGCAAAAACCTGATGTGTGAAAGCAGCCAAATATATGGATAGATACATCTATGTATCTATAGATATATCTATAGATAAATATATCTATAGATAGATATATCCATAGATATATAATACAAAGGCCGATGTTTCCATAAGGCTACTTTCACACTTGCGTTTTTCGCAATCCGTCTTTTTGGGAAAAAAACGGATCCTGCAAATGTGCTCGCAGGATGCGTTTTTTACCCATAGACGTGTATTAGTGAAGGATCGCGACGGATGGCCACACGTCGCGTCCATCGTGCAACGGATGCGTCGTGTTTTGGAGGACCGTTGGCACATCCGTCACGTCTGCCATTTTCTACCGCGCATGCGCGGCCAAAACTCCGCCCCCTCCTCCCCGGACTTCAGAATGGGCAGCGGATGCGTTGAAAAACTGCATCCGCTGCCCACGACGTGCACAAATTTCACAACGTGCGTCGGTACGTCGGCCCAACGCATAGCGATGGACCCGTGCCGACGCAAGTGTGAAACAGGGCTTAATGAGTGTTTAATTTAATAAAAAACTGAAAAAAAACGGCGTGGGCTCCCGCGCAATTTTCTGCGCCAGAGGGGGAAAGCCGACGGCCGAGGCCAATATTTGTAGCCTGCTATGAATATCAGCCCGCAGCTGTCTGCGTAGCCTTTACTGGCTATTAAAATAGAGGGACCCCCCCCAAAAAATGACGTGGGGTCCCCCTATATTTTATAGCCAGAAAGGCTACGCAGACAGCTGTGGGCTGATATTAATAGCCTAGAGAGGGGCCATGGATATTGGTCCCCCCCCCCCCCCCCGGCTACAAATACCAGTCCACAGCCACCCCAGAAATGGCGCATCTGTAAGTCTACGTTCACATTAGCGTTCGGCGCCGCAGCGTCGCCGCATGCGTCATGCGCCCCTATATTTAACATGGGGGCGCATGGACATGCATTGTGCTGCGTTTTGCGACGCATGGTTTTTTTTGGCCGCAAGCGTTGGGCGCAGAGGACGCAGCAAGTTGCATTTTTTTTGCGTCCAACTTTTGGCCAAAAAGGACGCATGCGTCGCAAAACGCAGCGTTTTAGCGTGCGTTTTGTTGCGTTTTTGTTTGCGTTGTGCGTTGCGTCTCCGACGCTGCGGCGCACAACGCAAATGTGAACGTAGCCTTAGATGCGCCAATTCCGGCACTGAGGCTGGTTTCACACTTGCGTTTTTGGACGCTGCGTTTTAGCGCTAAAAAACGCATGCGTTTTTTCCTATACTTAACATTAAAAACGCATGCGTTTTTTCGCATGCGTTTTGACGCGTTTTCGGCAACGCATGTGTTTTTGAACGCGCGCGTTTGTTTGCGTTAAAAACGCATGCGTTTTTATAGAAAAAAAAACAGAAAAAACACTGAAAAACCACCCACCACCATCAGGGTGATAAAGGGATCCAAACCCTAACCTCACCCCTAACCGTTTAATGAACATTTTATGACAGTGCCACGAAATTTCAGTGCCACGTAATTTCAGTGCCACGTATGTAAGTGCCACGTATGTAAGTGCCACGTATGTAAGTGCCACGTGCCACGTATGTAAGTGCCACGTATGTAAGTGCCACGTATGTAAGTGCCACGTATGTAAGTGCCACGTATGTAAGTGCCATGTATGTAAGTGCCACGTATTTAAGTGCCACGTGACACGTATTTCAGTGCCACGGATTTAAGTGCCACGTGTTTCAGTGCCACGTGCCATGTATTTCAGTGCCACGGATTTAAGTGCCAGCTATGTAAGTGCCACCTATGTAAGTGCCACGTATTTCAGTGCCACGTATTTAAGTGCCACGTATGTAAGTGCCACGTGCACGTATTTCAGTGCCACGTATTTCAGTGCCACGTATTTCTGTCACGTTTAGGGTTAGGGTTAGGCCCTAACCCTACCCCTAGCTATTTCTATTTATAGTGGGTTTTCTTGTGGATTTTGATGATTGGCAGCTGTCACACACTTCTCAGCATGCGTTTTAAAAACGCAAACGCATGAAAAAACGCATGTAAACGCGGCAAAACGCCGCATTTTTTTTCTACATGCAAAAACGCATGCGTCTAAAAAACGCAGCGTTTTACCACGTTTACATGCGTTTTTTCACACATGCGGTTTTTTAAAAAACGCATGCAGACAAAAACGCAAGTGTGAAACCAGCCTAAGCCCCTCTCTTCCCACTCCCGTGTAGCGGTGGGCTATGGGGTAATAAGGGGTTAATGTCACCTTGCTATTGTAAGGTGACATTAAGCCGGGTTAATAACGGAGAGGCGTCAATAAGACGCCTATCCATTATTAATCCAATATTAATAAAGGGTTAATAAAACACACACACATTAGGAAAAAGTATTTTAATATTCTTCATTTAACCATACTTACCATACTTCAGTGCCTGCAAAAAACGTAAAATAATAAACCGTATAGTACCTGTCCGCCGTAGTCCAAATAATAACGAGGGTCCCACGACGACCTCCCCTATAGAACAGTGACATCGGGTGATGTCACTGCTCTATAGGACCCTCAGTGACACACTGACAGGAGACAATGGCTCCTGCAGTGCATCACTGAGGTTACTATAGTTCACTGGTCTCACTTTATGGCAAAAAGCTGCGTGGGAACTTTCTCATACAGCATACCATAAAGTGAGACTAGGGACTATTTTCTCACAGGGGCGTAGGAATACATTGTGGGGAATACATTGTGGAAGGATACCTTCCTCCCCTCATTGTCTTCCTGGAGCCCCTGGAGAGTGGTTGCATCAGCAGATGCTCCTGTTCTCCACGGGAGATCGTCGTGGGACACTCGTTTTAATTGGATTTCTGCGGATCAGGGAGTATAGTGTTTGTTTATTATTTTAATATTTTTTATGACACTGGCTTCGGGGATCAAAGTGACAAGTGATGGTGAGTATGTAATCTATGTTATATGTACTGTATGTCTGTATGTATGTACTGTATGTCTGTATGTATGTATGTACTGTATGCGCATGTCGTCGCATGGCGCATGTCGTTGCATGGCGCCGCATGGCGCATGCAGTCGCATGGCGCATGTCGTCGCATGGCGCATGCAGTCGCATGGCGCATGCCGTCGCATGGCGCATGTCGTCGCATGGCGCATGTCGTCGCATGCCGTCGCATGGCGCATGCCGTCGCATGCATCATGTCGTCGCATGCCGCATGTTGCATGTCGTCGCATGGCGCATGTCGTCGCATGGCGCATGCCGTCGCATGGCGCATGCAGTCGCATGGAGCATGCCGTCGCATGGCGCATGTCGTCGCATGGCGCATGTCGACGCATGCTGTCGCATGGCGCATGCCGTCGCATGCATCATGTCGTTGCATGCCGCATGTTGCATGTCGTCGCATGGCGCATGTCGGCGCATGGCGCATGTCGGCGCATGGCGCATGTTCTGTATGTGTGTATGTACTGTATATGTGCGGTTTTTTTTTTTTGTTTGTTTTTTTTTACATTCAACACATTAGCCGGATGATGGGACTACTA
Organism: Ranitomeya variabilis; assembly: GCF_051348905.1. Lineage (NCBI taxonomy): Eukaryota > Metazoa > Chordata > Amphibia > Anura > Dendrobatidae > Ranitomeya > Ranitomeya variabilis. The sequence goes on from NC_135233.1 coordinate 616,625,559, forward strand.
CTGTCCCATCATTGGCTAATGTGTCACTGACTGTCACTGTAGCAGGCAGAGCACGATGGGACTTGTAGTCCCATCGGACAATGCCTGCACACAGAGACACACACACACACACACACCAAAGACCACCCCACCCCCCGCAGCAGACCCAGCACATACCGGCAGCAGAGCCCCGGCGCCGGACCCCACCCCCACCCCCACCCCCACATGCCGGCGCAGAGCCCCGGCGCCGTACCTACATACCAGCGCTGGCACGCAGAGCACCGGCGCCGGCCCCCACCCCCACATGCCGGCGCAGAGCCCCGGCGCCGTACCTACATACCGGCGCTGGCACGCAGAGCACCGGCGCCGGCACGAACATACAGACCCCAGCGCCCGCACCTTCATCATCCCTGCCTAGCCCCGCCCGCCCCCAGCACAGCCCCGCAGGCAGCCACCAGCCCCACCCACAGCCCAGTCACTCTTGATGAGTGACTGCTCTGACTGTGCGGCTGGGACACACCTGCTGCTGACGTCACGTCAATTTCCAGAGCCTGGAAATTGACGTGACGTCGGCGGAAATAAGCGGCGGCTGCAGCCTGGGGGTCACGTGACCCGGACTCAGCCGCCGCTACAGCGCCGCTCACAGGCAAAAACGGCAACAAAAGGTATTTGCACAATTCATCAGGGGCCCCGGGGGGATACATTGGGGGGTTAATTGAAAGTAGTGGACAACCCCTTTAAGGCAAAAGCCAAAACCAAAATCTCAACTTGTAGATACGGCTTGTCACTCTCCACAGGAAGAAATGTTACCCAGGGACTGCAGTCCAGAGCCTCTCATCTAGCCAAATCAGGTATCATACTTTGCACTGATGAGAGGCAACAACCCCGAAACACTGTCTGCAAATTAAGATTCTGGTTTGGCTTTTATCCTAAGTCATATTGCAAGGCTCGTTAAAGGGTCGATATTGACTTTTAGATTCCACTAGAGTTCTAGTGCACGTTTTCTCTGAAGAGACAATTTGCTTAATAAATTGGGAAACGAAAGCCGCGGCATGATAGATGTGGAGTGAACGCAGGTCTATGATGTGATCACCTGGGATTGTCGCTCCCAGTCCAGCTCATTTGTCACGTAAATTGTTCCAGACTCATCCACTGTGAACAGATCCCCATCAAAGTTTCCTGAGAGGCGATACTGCACCTCCGTACTATTCCACAGCACCTGAAAGAGTCGCATTACATTTGTACACCTATATAAACAGTAAAGCGCCTTTAATCCGGCATTGGAAGGACTGGACCATGCTGGATCAGTAGATGGACATGTAAAATCACATGGCTATAAAGCACACTACTCTTCCAGATGAAACAGTGAAAGTTCATTAAACAGATTTTGTCCCATTTTGGGGGTCACTTATGTTTTTCGGTCCTCCTAATTTTGTGAGGACCATCAAATAATCCAGAAATATTCCAGATTGCGCTTCATTAATTGTTGGCTGAACACACCTTCCTCCCGGACTCCCTCCCCATACACATGTATTCTTAGTTCGATCAAGCATCCTATGTGTAATTGGAGGGGAGAAGAGAATATGCCGCTGCCAGGCACCTTTGGAAAAGGCTTATCTCCCATGAGAACAAAGCAAGAGCCATATTAAAATTGTCAATCATTTTCTTCTTACAGTCTGCTGAACAAACACTGGCTGATCCTGGCGAAACCGGCAGCTTCAGTGAATGTTCATCTACTATACATGGGCCCATTTGGCCCCAAAATCCATAGATCTGCCCTGCGGGGTCACCATATAGTGAATGTGAGCAGTAGTAACCGGCTGCAGCCACTGATCAGAAGCCGCGTGATGACAAAGCGTCCACACAGAACAATCCATAGGACGTGTCTGGGAAAACACTGAGCGTTGGGCGTTCTTGGTTGGAGATGTGAAGCAGGAATGCGAGTTGGATCCAGCAGAATGTAAAGTCAGTGAAAGTTTATAAAATATTATTTTAAATAATCGTACAAAAGAACAATTGGCAGGAGTATCTGCAGGCCTGATGAACACGCCTGAACACCATCATGTATTGGAGGAGTACCTGCATGCCTGATGAAGATGCCAGTATAACCACACATACAGCATGAGTACCTGAATACCTGATTAAGATGTCCGTACAGCATCATATACAACAGTAGTACTAGCAGTACCTGCATACCCAGGGTCTGACTGGGGTGTCTGGGGCCCACCAGAGGAATGGACTCTAGGGGCCCACCCTACAGCTATATGCAAATATCTGTCATTATAGTGGAGCATCGGCTGTAAAACACCGGTGGCTGCTGCACATCTACCGTGTACCCCAATAACTGGGATGTATAATTACGGTAGTTTACATTAATGGGGTTCTTGGTTAAAACAAGTTATCACTGATCCATGGGCTCCACAAGATAGGTGATCGCTTAGATCCGACCATTAGAAACTGCACCGATCGGAAGAATGGGGAAGTTTTATCCCTGACAGGACACTTTTATCACTATTTTAAAATGCAGCGGCAGGTGGGATTTCTGACCGCAGCTCCATTCATTCTCTTTGGGGCTTCCAGAAAAAAACAAGTGCAGCCACAGAGTGAATGAATGGATCAGTGATCTAGTCGGACATGCCACTCCAGTCTAATAGGGATAAAAAGTTCCACATTTTGCTGAATGGGTCCAAGCAGTCAGACCCCCACCAATCAATATGTTATCACTTATCCTGTGGAGAGGTGATTACTTTTTTCCAGAGGAAACCCCCTGTAAGTGGATCTCCGCCGCTGTGTACAAAGCATTAAAACTCTAATGGAAATAAAGAATCTTCTCCTAATTAATATCAGAGAGAACAAATGACCGCCATACACAACACAATCCACTATACCAAGACCAATAATAAGTACCAAACCACCGTGGATAGGAGATCACCAGAAAATAAATGAACTTGGGAATAATTAAAAATAGGCCTTTATTTATAAGATTGGCAACAATCGCATACAGCAAAAATATATATTAGATATTTAAAATAACAAGTAAAAAGTACGTATAACTTTATTCACGAGGTCAGGGATTAAAATATACTCAATAAAAAGGCCCCCAGTACAATATCTCCTTTCAAGCTATGCATATCATAGGGTGCAAAGGTTACAATAAAAAGTGTTAAAATTACTGACGAAGGAGATACATCCGAAACGCGCGTCGGGCGCACGCAGGTTCAGGTCTCTATTATCCCCCAGGTATATATAAAAATATATTTTTTCATATATATTGCTGTGCTATCTGATACGAGCAAATGGTTACTTATTGCTTGGCCTGAATATAGGCCGGCACACATGGGCACTTCACTTTATTGGGTTGTATAATCCTCTGCTATTATGCACTTTTTTTGCACTATTTGCACAGCGCTATAAAGTTCAATTGTATTTTGCACATAATCTATTTTATATATTTTTCCACGTTTCTTTTGTCATTTTAACACTTTTTATTGTAACCTTTGCACCCTATGATATGCATAGCTTGAAAGGAGATATTGTACTGGGGGCCTTTTTATTGAGTATATTTTAATCCCTGACCTCGAGAATAAAGTTATACGTACTTTTTACTTGTTATTTTAAATATCTAATATATATTTTTGCTGTATGCGATTGTTGCCAATCTTATAAATAAAGGCCTATTTTTAATTATTCCCAAGTTCATTTATTTTCTGGTGATCTCCTATCCACGGTGGTTTGGTACTTGTTTCTCTACTACAGTGGTTTCCACTAGTAATATCTCACAGCATATCCTGACCACGGTTCTACTTTGATTTATTAAGAATACTCTTTAGATTTATATAATTCTGTGGATTATTCTGGGTATTCTGTGTTTAACAGCAAGACCAATAATACCACATACAGGAAGAAATACCACCACACCATGACCAGACCACATAGTGACCGAATAATACTACATACAAGGGACAAATACCACCGCACCATGTCAAGACCACATATTACCACCACTTGGTGACCAAATAGCACATACAAGGGACAAATATCACAACACCATTTCCAGACCACATATTACCACCACATAGTGACTGAATACTACAATACTGATCAGTAATAAAAAAAAAAAACCACAATGCAATCACCATAAGTGCCAGTATTCACAGGAGATCTGTACTTAGTATGCAGTGTCTGTGTAGAGGTAATACAGAGATCACTGGTGGTATTATACACAGGAGCTCTGTATATAGTGTATAGGTAATACAGTGATTACTGGTGACATTGTACACAGGAGTTCTGTATATAGTATATAGTGTATAGTGTCAGTGTATAGGTAACACTGACTCACCAGTGACGTCTCTAGGTGAAGTCCTTCATCTTTCATCCAGCACAGACCACCATCATTTCTTCCAGCCAGGACTCATTTCTGCAGGAAATAACACAGTTATCTAGAGCTCCGCTTGCAGAACACATTACTTAATTTTTCACAACTTCTACATTACACCACATGAAGAAAAAAAGGCGATGTAGTGTCACTCCGCACAGTAACAGGACCGCCCCCTCATTTAAAACAGTGTACTCAAAAAATAAAATAAATACATCACTGCAGTAATAATATCCCTTAATTAGCCCCTATGGTAATAATATTCCCCACCCTGGCCCCGTTTATCTCATTCCTGGCTCCAGCCATATGTTCTCGCATCCTGCCCTCATGAGTATCCATTCTGCACCATATGATCTCCCCATCCTGCCCCATCTGTCTCCATCGTATCCATCCTGCCCCATGATCCAATCCTGCCCCATGTCTTTCATTCTGCCCCGTGTCTCCAATCATGCCCCGTATCTACATTCTGCCCATGCCTCCAGTCCTGCCCCCAGTGTGTCCAGCAATCTGCCCCAGTGTGTCCAGCATATTACCCCAGTGTGTCCAGCATATTACCCCCAGTGTGTCCAGCAACCTGCCCCAGTATGTCCAGCATATTGCCCCAGTGTCCAGCAATCTGCCCCAGTGTGTCCAGCATTGTCCCCAGACAGTGTGTCCAGCAATCTGCCCCAGTATGTCAAGCATATTGCCCCAGTGTGTCCAGTATTGCCCCCGGACAGTGTGTCCAGCAATCTGCCCCAGTGTGTCTGGCAATCTGCCCCAGTGTGTCCGGCAATCTGCCCCAGTGTGTCCAGCATATTAACCCCAGTGTGTCCAGCAATCTGCCCCAGTATGTCCAGCATATTGCCCCAGTGTGTCCAGCATTTCCCCCAGACAGTGTGTCCAGCAATCTGTCCCAGTATGTCCAGCATATTGCCCCAGTGTGTCCAGATTTGCCCCCAGTGTTCAACAATCTGCCCCAGAGTGTCCAGCATTGCCCCCAGACAGTGTGTCCAGCAATCTTCCCCAGTATGTCAAGCATCTTGCCCCAGTGTGTCCAGCATTTTCCCCAGACAGTGTGTCCAGCAATCTGCCCCAGTATGTCCAGCATATTGCCCCAGTGTGTCCAGATTTGCCCCCAGACAGTGTGTCCAGCAATCTGCCCCAGTGTCCAGCATTGCCCCAGTGTGTCCAGCATATTACCCCCAGTGTGTCCAGCAATCTGCCCCAGTGTGTCCAGCATATTACTCCTAGTATGTCCAGCAATCTGCCCCAGTATGTCAAGCATATTGCACCAGTGTGTCCAGATTTGCCCCCAGACAGTGTGTCCAGCAATCTGCCCCAGTGTGTCCAGCAATCTTCCCCAGTATGTCAAGCATATTACCCCCAGTGTGTCCAGCATATTACCCCCAGGTTGTCCAGCATATTGCCCCCAGGTTGTCCAGCATATTGCCCCAGTGTGTCCAGCAATCTGCCCCAGTGTCCAGCATTGCCCCAGTGTGTCCAGCAATCTGCCCCAGTGTCCAGCATTGCCCCAGTGTGTCCAGCAATCTGCCCCAGTATGTCCAGCACTACCCCCAGTGTGTCCAGCAATCTGCCCCAGTGTCCAGCATTGCCCCCAGTGTGTCCAGCAATCTGCCCCAGTGTCCAGCATTGCCCCAGTGTGTCCAGCAATCTGCCCCAGTATGTCCAGCACTGCCCCCAGTGTGTCCAGCAATCTGCCCCAGTGTCCAGCACTGCCCCCAGTGTGTCCAGCAATCTGCCCCAGTGTGTCCAGCATATTACCCCCAGTGTGTCCAGCAATCTTCCCCAGTATGTCAAGCATATAGCCCCAGTGTGTCCAGCATTTCCCCCAGACAATGTGTCAGCAATCTGCCCCAGTATGTCCAGCATATTGCCCCAGTGTGTCCAGATTTGCCCCCAGACAGTGTGTCCAGCAATCTGCCCCAGTGTGTCCAGCAATCTTCCTCAGTATGTCAAGCATATTACCCCCAGTGTGTCCAGCATATTACCCCCAGGTTGTCCAGCATATTGCCCCCAGGTTGTCCAGCACATTGCTCCCAGTGTGTCCAGCAATCTGCCCCAGTGTCCAGCATTGCCCCCAGTGTGTCCAGCAATCTGCCCCAGTGTCCAGCATTGCCCCCAGTGTGTCCAGCAATCTGCCCCAGTGTCCAGCATTGCCCCAGTGTGTCCAGCAATCTGCCCCAGTATGTCCAGCACTGCCCCCAGTGTGTCCAGCAATCTGCCCCAGTGTCCAGCATTGCCCCCAGTGTGTCCAGCAATCTGCCCCAGTGTCCAGCACTGCCCCCAGTGTGTCCAGCAATCTGCCCCAGTATGTCCAGCACTGCCCCCAGTGTGTCCAGCAATCTGCCCCAGTGTCCAGCATTGCCCCCAGTGTGTCCAGCAATCTGCCCCAGTGTCCAGCATTGCCCCAGTGTGTCCAGCAATCTGCACCAGTATGTCCAGCATTGCCCCCAGTGTGTCCAGCAATCTGCCCCAGTGTGTCCAGCAATCTGCCCCAGTATGTCCAGCACTGCCCCCAGTGTGTCCAGCAATCTGCCCCAGTGTCCAGCACTGCCCCCAGTGTGTCCAGCAATCTGCCCCAGTGTCCAGCATTGCCCCAGTGTCCAGCAATCTGCCCCAGTGTCCAGCATTGCCCCAGGGTCTCCAGAACATAAGTCAGACATAAAGAAAAAAAAAGTAAAATCCTCACCTCTCCCGTTCCCAGCGCAGGTCCGGTGCACTCAGCGTCTCTCCGGCTCCGTAACGCTCAGGACAGAGAGGCTGAGCGCGCAGTGATGACGTCATCGCACCCTCTGCCCTGAGACGTCGCAGAGTCAGAGGGCGCTGAAGATGCTGCAGCTGCCGCAGGAACCAGGAGAGGTGAGTATTAAAGGGGGGCCCAATGCCAGCGCTGGTATCGGGGGGGTGGGGGCCCCTGGTCGTGGCGGCGGTCGGCGCCGCCCGAAGATTTAAAGGGCCCGCGTCTCTTTTTTTTTTTTTTCTTCCTCCTCCTCCTCTCTGGGTCGGGGCCCACCGGGCATTTCACCGGTATCCCGGTGGGCCAGTCCGATGCTGTGCATACCTGATGAAGATGTGCAGCGCCCCAGAGTCCTGGTCGTTGCAGTAATATTGTTCCTCCACCAGGGGGAGTGATGTTACGTCTGAAGGCGATAAAGGAGATCTTCTTACCAGGTATCACAAACCATACACCACACTTCACACTCCAGTCCACCAGGGGGAGCTATGCTCCTATCTACTAGGACACTCCTCACAATTAGGTAAAACTGGTGGTTTGGATAGGAAGTTAGTCAGAAGCTGACTGGGCTTCACCCAGGCAGCACCCTGGGAGTCAGACGCTGACTGGGCTTCACCCAGTCAGTTCCTGTCAGGCAGACATAGGGGAAGGAGGAACATCACTGAGCTGCAGACAGAGAGGTCCCTGACAGGGGTGGGATCCTGTCCAAGGCCTAGACAGAAGGCCATGGAGCTGCGCCTGCCCCACGTGCGGCAGCATCCTAAGGAAGGACACGAAAGAGAATTGTATTGTAGAGGGTGAGAAACGAAGTCATAGCACAAGGAGAGGAATCCAGAAGGAGTTCTGCCCTGCAAAAGGCTGCCTCCTTCTGAGGCACAGAAGCCGGTGGCCGGAACACCGAGGGAGCAACAGTCTCTAAGCCTTGCTCCAGAGACCGGCAGGACAGTCAATTCCACGTTGGCTGCCCGACCATATACCCAGGAGGCACGGTGGCAACTTGTGGGGGCTGGGGCGTCGTAGGGTCCCTGTAAAAAGCCTCAGGCCATCAGTCATACGGGTTTGTCCTATCCATACCATCTGGGGGACAGAGAGAAAGAGACATAACATCTAGAACATCTACAACAGTTGTGAGGACATTACCGAGAAGCTCAGCAGGGAGGTACAACACACAGGCGCTAGAGGAAGGCTACTGATTTCCACCTGGATAAGGGGACTCTGAATTTGCCTTCGGACCGGCTGGACTCTGCCTACCCTGTGGTCTGTACCCTGGACTGTGGATGCTGAAGCCTTCAGTAAAGGTAAAGAGACTGCAACCTTGTGTCCTCGTTATTCACTGCCCCTTACATCATCCACCATCCATCACCTACACTTAGGGAAGCCCTGGGGATACACTTCACCTGTGGGAAGGTATACCATCTCGCTGCCATAACATCACCCCAGCGGACCCCTAAGCAGCGTCGGTCACCCTGACCGAATACCACAGGTGGCGTCACGAACATTATGCAAACTTTCCCTTTTATTGGACGTCCCTCAAAGGGCCATGGACCGGGTCGGGCCATCGTGACATTCCCCGAACCGAAGGACCCGGTACCGAGTACCCCATTGCCCTTACGTGGGGGCGCTCCAGATGCCTGTACACTATCATATACGGCATGAGTACCCGCATGTGTGATGAAGATACCCGTACAGCATCATGTACAACAAGAGTACCCTTATGCCTGAAGAAGACGCCAGTATAACATCCTATACGGCAGGAGTATCTGCATGACTGATGAAGATGCCTGTACACTATCATATACGGAAGGAGTATCCATATGCCTTATGAAGATGCCCATATAGCATCATATATGACAGGAGTACATGTAGGCCTGATGAAGACGCCTGTATAACACCATATTTGGAGGAGTACATGCATGCCTGATGAAGATGCCCATACACCATCATACCATATATGACCCGGATACCTGATATGCAACGGGAGTACTTGCAGGCCTGATGTAGATGCCTGTAGACCATCATATACAATAGAAGTACCCATTTGCCTGTTGAAGCCACCCATATAGCATCATATATTGGACTACCTGCATGCCTAATGAAGACACCGTACATCATCAAATACCGGAGGAGTACCTTTGTAACAGTGCCCAGATTGGTAGCCGTTGGCGAGTGTCATGAGTTTGACACCCAAGCACGTTACAGAAAAAAATCAAGAGTTCTGGATGTTGGTATGTTGGCAGTGTTGCTATTGGTACCTTCACCTTCAAGGTGGTCCCTTTCCACTACTCACCAGGTCCATTAGACTTCAAGAAAATGACACCAGGCGCGTTCATAAAAACAAGGCAACTTTTACTTGGCAACACACTTAGGTACACAAGGCAGCAGGTAGTACAATTTACAACTTCTGTCTCCACAGAGATGCGTTCTTATCGATTTTCAGCCAGTGACCCTTTACATATGAATGGTAAACAAGCAGAGCAAATCCGATAAACCTTCATCTTACCGATGCAGGGGCACACAGGTCAATATGTTACGCTGTGAACCCTGAATGCAAACGGCAGTCTGTGATCCATTAATGAGGACCTCTCTTAGAGCCGTGTCCCTCTACTGTGTTCTCAACTGGGCAAGACCCATTTCTTCAGGGCCTCCCACGCCTGGCCTACACTGGACTCACTTCTTTCTTTAATTCTCACACAAATAGATTTTGCCCACTTGCCTGCTGAACTGGAGCTCAGTTGCCTCTAAAGTACCTTAATGATTCTTGCTGTCTTGTGCCTTTCAGCTCTCTCCACGCTAACGCTTTTCCTCTCCAAATCTCTGCACACACTCTTCTATTACATCACTAACTTCCTCAATCTCTCACTACCCAGAGATTCCCAATTCTCCTCCCCACTATGGGCCAGCCATATGGTTAACTCACACTGTCCCTGGCGTCTGTTGCTGTGCAGACTTAACCCTTCACCCAATTGTGTGCATAAGCAAAGCGGAAGACAATGACATCTTGTGACGGTTGGTTAATACTGCAGTCCACAATGAGAGTAACACTTTTTTCCCACAACATTTTTTTTCTCACATTTACATTAAACTCATTGATGTCTTAAGGGTAGAGGGTATGACCGCTCGATCACATCCTCACACCTGCATGCCTGTTGAAGATGCCTGTACAGTATCATATATTGGAGTACCTGCATGCCTGATGAAGATGACTGTAATCATCACATAGTGGAGGAGCACTTGCATGAATGATGAAGACACTAGTACACCATCACATATTGGAGGAGTATCTCCATGCCTGATGAAGATGCCTGTACACCATTATATACTGCAGGAGTACCTGCATGCCTGATGAAGATGCCTGTACAGTGTCATATATTGGAGGAGTATCTGCATGCCTGATGAAGACGTCCATACACCATCACATATTGGAGGAGCAGCACCATGCCTGATGAAGATATATCATATATTGGAGGAGCACCACCATGCCTGATGAAGATGCCTGTACAGTGTCATATATTGGAGGAGTATCTGCATGCCTGATGTACTGTAGACGCCCATAACACCATCACGTGTTGGAGGAGCACGACCATGCCTGATGAAGATGCAGCGCCCCAGAGTCCTAGTCGTTGCAGTACTGATGCTCCGCCGCTAAGGGGGGCTATGGTACGTCTGATGGCACTGAAGGAGTTCACCTGACCAGGTATCACAGACACCAATACACTTCACAGTCTGGCCTCCAGGGGGAGCTAAGGGTGCTATGTATTAGGCCACTCCTCACAATCTGGTAAAACTGGGGGTTAGATAGGAAGTTAGAGAGAAGCTGACTGGGTTGGAACCAGGCAACATCCTGTGGCAGAGGGTGTTGCAGGGGAAGATTCAGGGGGGTCCCTGTACCATGGCTTAAATAAACTTTCTAATTTTGATAACAACACCTGGCTGGAGCGCTGTTCATCTACTAAAGACTCAGGGGGGTCCCTGTCAGGGGTGGGATCCTGACAGAGGCCTAGCGAACAGAAAGAACGTTACGGGACCGCGCCTGCACTTCATCGCGGCGGTACCCCAAGAAAGGACAAGAAGCGAGGTTTATTGTGCTGAGTGAGAAACGAGATCAACGCAACAAGGAGAAACACCAGTAGGAGTCGTGCTGTAAGACGAGGCAACATCCTACTGAGGCGCGTAGCCGGTGGCCAGAAACGCCGAGGAAGTATTGAGCTCCAGGCCTTACTTCAAACCTACGGCAGGACAGTCAGTTCTAGGCGGGCTGTCTCACCCAAAATCACCTAAGTAAACACAGGGGGCAACATCGGGAGAGGGGCGACTCTAGGGTCCCGGAAGAACTCCAAGCCCACCCGTCATACGGGTGCGTCCTAGCCATATCATCTGGGGGGACGAAGAAGAACATCATAATCGAGTTGTGAGGGAACTTCAGAAACAGACACAACAGTTGTGAGGACTATCCCGTAACCACAGCAGGGAAGGACTACAACACACAAGCGCTAGAAGGTAGGCACAGATTTCCACCTGCAAAGGGAACTCTGGAGGTGCCATCGGACCGGCCGGACTCAGGTAGCCCGGTTAACCGTATTCCGGACTGAGGCTCCTGAAGCCTTCAGTAAATAGGTAAAGAGACTGCAACCTGGTGTCCTCGTTATTCACCGCGACCTACACCGCACCACAACATCATCACATTCTCAACTTCACTGGACGCCCCTCAGCAGGGTCACGGACCGGGTCTAACCACCGTGACAACCCCAGAACTGAGACGCAGAGGCCCAGTACCGGGTGCCCCTCGGCCCTGCGGCAGTGGGGGCGCTCCAACTTGGCATCACAAACAGGATCTACTTAAGCCTGAAGAATCAGGTCATGTGTGCCTTGGAACTGTGATTTGTTGTGCTTGGACTGTGACTTATTGCAAAGACTGTGCATTGCCACTTGCCGCCAAAAGTTCCCGCCAAAAACTGCCGCCATTGCAGCGCCACGGGGAGCGCAGAGGAAGAAGAAGGGCATACCATGGGAGGAGACTACCAGAGTGGCGCCAAAAGCGGCGACCGCCCCCTCCGACTATTGCTGCGAGATGATGACCTGCCCAGAAGCAGAGGAGAACCACCCCTTGATTTGCAACAGCGGGAACGAGGTGAAGAGGGAGCTCGACCTTGGAGAAATGGCGGAGCCAGGTGCATGCGTTGCCGCCGAATGCCGGACAGCGAAGATGATCAACAAGTGCCCGAGCGGCGGCGAAGTGACCCCGGGTTGTCCCCACCAACCGGAGACGGATCCGAACTCACCGCAGCTGAAGGACTCGAGCTCCTTGGAGCCGCTGGCGGAGGATCCGAGCCCGCCTATCCCGACCACGGAGCCATGGCGAGCGGAGCCAAATCGGGAGGCCGCCTTGGAGGAGCCGTGGTCCGGGCTGCAGCCGACTCCAGTGTCCTTGTTAACGGAACAGATCGACATCGGTGGAATCACATCAGGCGCAGGTATGGAAGGCGCCCCTACTCCCCCGACCGATCCTGCTCCCCTGACCGATCCCGCGACCGCTCCTCACCCCGACAATAACCTTTTCCTCTCAGTGGAGCGGGTGGTGCTGACTCCCGACACGATGGGGAAGCTGGTGCCTCCGCTACCGACCAGGATGGGGGAACATCTAGACGTGAGCTCGGACGGGGTGATCTTCCAGTGGAATACTTCCCGGATTGGGCCGGATGAAGCTCGGGAGGAAGGCCTCACCCTTGCTGTGCTCACTTGGGAACAATATAAACAATGCCTGATCCTACACTGGAAAAACCGACCCACCAAAAGTGCAACACCCAAAGCCTGCGCACGGCAGGAAAGACGTGGTAAAGCGGGGAACTGTGCTGGCCTTTCACCCGAAACGGGGTTGGGGTCCACACAGGAACCGGGACTACCAACTGACATCTTCGTTACCAGTTACCATGTGAAGACTCCCTTCCGCAACCGATATGGTGACCCATTATTGCAAAGGGGGGATCAGGTGACCTACACCCGCGACCGGAGTGCACAAGGATGGTGCGCTCGGAACGTCCAACGATGTGGGCCTGAGGAGGTGTCACCTGTTACCCCGACCATGACTGATCCGGACTTGACAGATCTTGTTACTATCGCCACAGTACGCCTTGTTGCAGCTACCGAGCTTGCAGCCAGGGTTAGCCTTCGAATCCAGACAACGGGTGAACTGACTGCACCCGAGCGACCAACCACCGATACGGACATCGCATCAGCCGGAGACCAGGGACCGAAGCCGCCACGGTCAGGAGATGTCCACTACCGGCTGATGTCTTGCAATTTACTATGAAGCTTTAAAGTGCTTTGCAAACTGTATATAGTTAACTGTCCGTCTTTCTATGTGTCTTCTTGCTGCTACAACCCGATTAGGGTTAACTCTTAAAGGGATCCCTTAGTTTACCCGGGATCCCTACTTTTGCTGTTGTTTTTGTTTCTTATTCATCATTGTTGAAAAGAACTGCTGGATCATGAACATTGCATGATTACAAACTTATTGTAAATAGTTCACACCTTCTTAAAGGTGCCCTCTACTGGTTTTACAAAGAAAAGGACTCTTTGCGAAGAAACTGTTCTTGGAAACAGCACCGGAGTCCTTGCTGTATACGAACTTGCAGCTTGAGAAGTTGCACTACCTCCAAGAGACTTGGTCCCCTCTTAAAGGGGATGTTCACCAATAGCACTTAAAGTCGAATAATGCTTACATGTCGAAGTTTTATGTAGTTAGCTAGTTAATTGTAAGAAATCTTTAATAATGTGTTAGAGAATGAGGACAGGAAGTGAACCCGTACTGTTGTGAATTCTGTTCTCGAACTCCCTCCGGTGGTTATGAATGGTACTTCGGAGAGTTCTGTCCATGGACTCCCTCTGGTGGCTGTGAGTGGAGCTGCTGGTTCTGAGGTTCCTTCCTCAGCTGACCTCGTTTAGTCCTAGGCTGGCTGCTCTATTTAACTCCACCTAGATCGTTACTTGATGCCAGCTGTCAATGTCCTAGTACTGGTTCAGTTCTCTCTTGGATCTTTCAGATGACCTGTCTACTCCAGCAAAAGCTAAGTCCCTGCTAGCTTATTTGTTTACCACTGTTTTCTTGTCCAGCTTGCTATCATGATTCTGCCTTGCTAGCTGGAAGCTCTGGGATGCAGAGTGGCACCTCCACGCCGTGAGTCGGTGTGGGGTCTCTTTTGCACACTCTGCGTGGTTTTTTGGTAGTTTTTTATGCTGACCGCAAAGATACCTTTTCTATCCTCAAGTCTGTTTAGTTAAGTCTGGCCTCCTTTGCTGAAACCTATTTCATTCCTGTGTTTGTGACTTCCATCTTAACTCACAGTCAATATGTGTAGGGGGCTGCCTTTCTCTTTGGGGGAATTTCTCTGAGGGAAGTTAGGCCTTATTTTCTATCTTTAGGGGTAGTTAGCTCTTAGGCTGTGAAGAGGCGTCTAGGCAGAGTCAGGTACGCTCCACGGCTATTTCTAGTTGTTGCGATAGGATTAGGGGTTGCGGTCAGCAGAGCTCCCACTTCCCAGAGCTTGTCCTGTATTACTAGTTTGCTCATCAGGTCATTCCTAGTGCTCCTAACCACCAGGTCATCATAACAGTACAGCTGGCCAGTAAAGTGTTAATGCATCTCAATAGAGGGATAAAGGAAGTTCTGAGACCATTTTTTTTTTTCCTCTGCAGCGTGTTTTGTTTTTCTTTTCCCCTAAATCTCTGGGTGGTTCAGGACACAGGTGTAGATATGGACATTCAAGGTCTGTCCTCTTGTGTGGATCAACTCACTGCAAGGGTACAAGGCATTCAAGATTATGTAGTTCAGAACCCGATGTTAGAACCCAGAATTCCAATTCCTGATTTGTTTTCTGGGGATAGATCTAAGTTCCTGAATTTCAAAAATAATTGTAGACTGTTTGTTGCTTTGAAACCCCGCTCCTCTGGTGACCCCATTCAGCAAGTAAAAATCATTATTTCTTTGCTACGTGGCGACCCTCAAGACTGGGCATTTTCCCTTGCGCCAGGAGATCCTGCATTGCGTAATGTAGATGCGTTTTTTCTGGCGCTTGGGTTGCTGTTGTGAATTTGGTTTCTGGGCTCCCCCGGTGGTCACTGGTGGTACTGAACTTGTGTGCTTCATCGCCTCTGTTCACCTGTTTCCATCAGGATGTGGGAGTTGTCTATTTAGCCTTGCTCCTCAGTCATTTCTATGCCGGCCAACAATGTTACCAGAAGCCTTTCTGTTGCATGTTCCTGCTCCTAGACTACTATCAGCTAAGTTGGACTTGTAGTCCTAAGTTTGTTTTGCATTTTTGTTCCAGTTCTCTTTGTTTGAATATTTCTGAGGCTGGAAGCTCTTGTGAGCTGAAATTGCCACTCTGGTGTCATGAGTTGATATTAGAGTCTTAAAGTAATTTCAGGATGGTGTTTTGAAAGGGTTTTCAGCTGACTGTGTAGTTCCCTTTTCTGTCTTCCTACTATCTAGTAAGCGGACCTCAATTTGCTAAACCTATCTTCATACTTCGTATGTCAATTTCCTCTAAAATCACCGACATTATATGTGGGGGCTACTGTCTGCCTTTTGGGGAAAATTTCTCTAGAGGTAAGCCAGGTCTGTATTTTCCTCTGCTAGGGTCAGTCAGTTCTCCGGCTGGCGCTGGGCGTCTAGGGATAAAACGTAGGCACGCTACCCGGCCACTGTTAGTTGTGCGGTAGGTTTAGCTCACAGTCAGCTCGAGTTCCCATCTTCCAAGAGCTAGTCCTTTGGTATGCTTTACTACGGTCTCTTGCCATTGAGAACCATGACAGTGGCTATTCAGATTGATCGGCGTTTGCGGGAGCGCAAACCTGTGCACCATTTGGCGGTGTCTACTGAGAAGGCGCCAGAGATTATGCAATGTGATAGAATTCTGTCCAGAAGCGAACGACAGAATTTTAGGCGAAAAAATGGGTTATGCTTCTATTGTGGCGATTCAACTCATGTTATATCAGCATGCTCTAAACGTACTAAGAAGGTTGATAAGTCTGTTTCAATTGGTACTTTACAGTCCAAGTTTATTCTATCTGTGACCCTGATTTGCTCTTTATCGTCTATTACCGCGGACGCCTATGTCGACTCTGGCGCCGCTTTGAGTCTTATGGATTGGTCCTTTGCCAAACGCTGTGGGTTTAATTTAGAGCCTCTGGAAGTTCCTATACCTCTGAAGGGTATTGACTCCACGCCATTGGCTAGTAATAAACCTCAATACTGGACACAAGTAACTATGCGTATTAATCCGGATCACCAGGAGATTATTCGCTTCCTTGTGTTGTATAATCTACATGATGTGTTGGTGCTTGGATTGCCATGGCTGCAATCTCATAACCCAGTCCTCGACTGGAAAGCAATGTCTGTGTTAAGCTGGGGATGTCAGGGGACTCATGGGGACGTACCTTTGGTTTCCATTTCGTCATCTATTCCCTCTGAGATTCCGGAATTTTTATCTGATTATCGTGACGTTTTTGAGGAGCCTAAACTTGGTTCACTACCTCCGCACCGAGATTGCGATTGTACAATAGATCTGATTCCGGGCAGTAAGTTTCCAAAGGGTCGTTTATTTAATCTATCTGTGCCTGAGCATGCTGCTATGCGGGAATATATTAAGGAGTCCTTGGAAAAGGGACATATTCGTCCTTCGTCATCTCCCTTAGGAGCCGGTTTTTTTTTTGTATCTAAAAAAGATGGCTCTTTGAGGCCGTGTATTGATTATCGGCTTTTGAATAAAATCACGGTTAAATATCAGTATCCTTTGCCACTGCTTACTGATTTGTTTGCTCGAATAAAGGGGGCCAAGTGGTTCTCTAAGATTGATCTTCGTGGGGCGTATAATTTAGTGCGAATTAAGCAGGGGGATGAGTGGAAAACCGCATTTAACCCCTTCACCCCCAAGGGTGGTTTGCACGTTAATGACCGGGCCAATTTTTACAATTCTGACCACTGTCCCTTTAGGAGGTTATAACTCTGGAACGCTTCAACGGATCTTGGCGATTCTGACATTGTTTTCTTGTGACATATTGTACTTCATGATAGTGGTAAAATTTCTTCGATATAACTTGCGTTTATTTGTGAAAAAAACGGAAATTTGGCGAAAATTTTGAAAATTTTGCAATTTTCCAACTTTGAATTTTTATGCCCTTAAATCACAGACATATGTCACGCAAAATACTTAATAAGTAACATTTCCCACATGTCTACTTTACATCAGCACAATTTTGGAACCAAAATTTTTTTTTGTTAGGGAGTTATAAGGGTTAAAAGTTGACCAGAAATTTCTCATTTTTACAACACCATTTTTTTTTAGGGACCACATCTCATTTGAAGTCATTTTGAGGGGTCTGTATGATAGAAAATACCCAAGTGTGACACCATTCTAAAAACTGCACCCCTCAAGGTGCTCAAAACCACACTCAAGAAGTTTATTAACCCTTCAGGTGTTTCACAGGAATTTTTGGAATGTTTAAATAAAAATGAACATTTAATTTTTTTTCACACAAAATTTATTTCAGCTCCAATTTGTTTTATTTTACCAAGGGTAACAGGAGAAAATAGACTGCAAAAGTTGTTGTACAATTTGTCCTGAGTACGCTGATACCCCATATGTGGGTGTAAACCATTGTTTGGGCGCATGGCAGAGCTTGGAAGGGAAGGAGCGCCATTTGACTTTTCAATGCAAAATTGACTGGAATTGAGATGGGACGCCATGTTGCGTTTGGAGAGCCCCTGATGTGCCTAAACATTGAAACCCCCTACAAGTGACACCATTTTGGAAAGTAGACCCCCTAAGGAACTTATCTAGATGTGTGGTGAGCACTTTGACCCACCAAGTGCTTCACAGAAGTTTATAATGCAGAGCCGTAAAAATAAAAAATCATATTTTTTCACAAAAATGATCTTTTCGCCCCCAATTTTTTATTTTCCCAATGGTAAGAGAAGAAATTGGTCCCCAAAAAATGTTGTGCAATTTGTCCTGAGTACGCAGATACCCCATATGTTGGGGTAAACCACTGTTTGGGCGCATGGCAGAGCTTGGAAGGGAAGGAGCGCCATTTGACTTTTCAATGCAAAATTGACTGGAATTGAGATGGGACGCCATGTTGCGTTTGGAGAGCCCCTGATGTGCCTAAACATTGAAACCCCCTACAAGTGACACCATTTTGGAAAGTAGACCCCCTAAGGAACTTATCTAGATGTGTGGTGAGCACTTTGACCCACCAAGTGCTTCACAGAAGTTTATAATGCAGAGCCGTAAAAATAAAAAATCATATTTTTTCACAAAAATGATCTTTTCGCCCCCAATTTTTTATTTTCCCAAGGGTAAGAGAAGAAATTGGTCCCCAAAAAATGTTGTGCAATTTGTCCTGAGTACGCAGATACCCCATATGTTGGGGTAAACCACTGTTTGGGCGCATGGCAGAGCTCGGAAGTGAAGGAGCGCCATTTGACTTTTCAATGCAAAATTGACTGGAATTGAGATGGGACGCCATGTTGCGTTTGGAGAGCCCCTGATGTGCCTAAACATTGAAACCTCCTACAAGTGACACCATTTTGGAAAGTAGACCCCCTAAGGAACTTATCTAGATGTGTGGTGAGCACTTTGACCCACCAAGTGCTTCACAGAAGTTTATAATGCAGAGCCGTAAAAATAAAAAATCATATTTTTTCACAAAAATGATCTTTTCGCCCCCAATTTTTTATTTTCCCAAGGGTAAGAGAAGAAATTGGTCCCCAAAAAACGTTGTGCAATTTGTCCTGAGTACGCAGATACCCCATATGTTGGGGTAAACCACTGTTTGGGCGCATGGCAGAGCTTGGAAGGGAAGGAGCGCCATTTGACTTTTCAATGCAAAATTGACTGGAATTGAGATGGGACGCCATGTTGCGTTTGGAGAGCCCCTGATGTGCCTAAACATTGAAACCCCCCACAAATGACACCATTTTGGAAATTAGACCCCCTAAGGAACTTATCTAGATGTGTTTTGAGAGCTTTGCACCCCCAAGTGTTTCACTACAGTTTGTAACGCAAAGCCGTGAAAATAAAAATTCTTTTTTTTTTCACAAAAATGATTTTTTAGCCCCCAGCTTTGTATTTTTACAAGGGTAACAGAATAAATTGGACCCTAAAAGTTGTTTTCCAATTTGTCCTGAGTACGCTGATACCCCCTATGTGGGGGGTAACCACTGTTTGGGCACATGACAGAGCTCGGAAGGGAAGGAGCGCCATTTGGAATGCAGACTTAAATGGATTGGTCTGCAGGCGTCACGTTGCATTTGCAGAGCCCCTGATGTACCCAAACAGTACAAACCCCCCACAAGTGACCCCATATTGGAAACTAGACCTCCCAAGGAACTTATCTAGATGTGTTGTGAGAACTTTGCACCCCCAAGTGTTTCACTACAGTTTGTAACGCAAAGCCGTGAAAATAAAAATTCTTTTTTTTTTCACAAAAATGATTTTTTAGCCCCCAGCTTTGTATTTTTACAAGGGTAACAGAATAAATTGGACCCTAAAAGTTGTTTTCCAATTTGTCCTGAGTACGCTGATACCCCCTATGTGGGGGGTAACCACTGTTTGGGCACATGACAGAGCTCGGAAGGGAAGGAGCGCCATTTGGAATGCAGACTTAAATGGATTGGTCTGCAGGCGTCACGTTGCATTTGCAGAGCCCCTGATGTACCCAAACAGTACAAACCCCCCACAAGTGACCCCATATTGGAAACTAGACCTCCCAAGGAACTTATCTAGATGTGTTGTGAGAACTTTGAACCCCCAAGTGTTTCACTACAGTTTGTAACGCAAAGCCGTGAAAATAAAAATTCTTTTTTTTTTTCACAAAAATGATTTTTTAGCCCCCAGCTTTGTATTTTTACAAGGGTAACAGAATAAATTGGACCCTACAAGTTGTTGTCCAATTTGTCCTGAGTACGCTGATACCCCCTATGTGGGGGGTAACCACTGTTTGGGCACATGACAGAGCTCGGAAGGGAAGGAGCGCCATTTGGAATGCAGACTTAAATGGATTGGTCTGCAGGCGTCACGTTGCATTTGCAGAGCCCCTGATGTACCCAAACAGTACAAACCCCCCACAAGTGACCCCATATTGGAAACTAGACCTCCCAAGGAACTTATCTAGATGTGTTGTGAGAACTTTGCACC
The DNA here is from genome assembly GCF_051348905.1 of Ranitomeya variabilis. Taxonomy (NCBI): domain Eukaryota; kingdom Metazoa; phylum Chordata; class Amphibia; order Anura; family Dendrobatidae; genus Ranitomeya; species Ranitomeya variabilis. The sequence continues at coordinate 616,645,846 of NC_135233.1, forward strand.
CCCAAGTGTTTCACTACAGTTTGTAACGCAAAGCCGTGAAAATAAAAATTCTTTTTTTTTTCACAAAAATGATTTTTTAGCCCCCAGCTTTGTATTTTTACAAGGGTAACAGAATAAATTGGACCCTAAAAGTTGTTTTCCAATTTGTCCTGAGTACGCTGATACCCCCTATGTGGGGGGTAACCACTGTTTGGGCACATGACAGAGCTCGGAAGGGAAGGAGCGCCATTTGGAATGCAGACTTAAATGGATTGGTCTGCAGGCGTCACGTTGCATTTGCAGAGCCCCTGATGTACCCAAACAGTACAAACCCCCCACAAGTGACCCCATATTGGAAACTAGACCTCCCAAGGAACTTATCTAGATGTGTTGTGAGAACTTTGAACCCCCAAGTGTTTCACTACAGTTTGTAACGCAAAGCCGTGAAAATAAAAATTCTTTTTTTTTTTCACAAAAATGATTTTTTAGCCCCCAGCTTTGTATTTTTACAAGGGTAACAGAATAAATTGGACCCTACAAGTTGTTGTCCAATTTGTCCTGAGTACGCTGATACCCCCTATGTGGGGGGTAACCACTGTTTGGGCACATGACAGAGCTCGGAAGGGAAGGAGCGCCATTTGGAATGCAGACTTAAATGGATTGGTCTGCAGGCGTCACGTTGCATTTGCAGAGCCCCTGATGTACCCAAACAGTACAAACCCCCCACAAGTGACCCCATATTGGAAACTAGACCTCCCAAGGAACTTATCTAGATGTGTTGTGAGAACTTTGCACCCCCAAGTGTTTCACTACAGTTTGTAACGCAAAGCCGTGAAAATAAAAATTCTTTTTTTTTTCACAAAAATGATTTTTTAGCCCCCAGCTTTGTATTTTTACAAGGGTAACAGAATAAATTGGACCCTAAAAGTTGTTTTCCAATTTGTCCTGAGTACGCTGATACCCCCTATGTGGGGGGTAACCACTGTTTGGGCACATGACAGAGCTCGGAAGGGAAGGAGCGCCATTTGGAATGCAGACTTAAATGGATTGGTCTGCAGGCGTCACGTTGCATTTGCAGAGCCCCTGATGTACCCAAACAGTACAAACCCCCCACAAGTGACCCCATATTGGAAACTAGACCTCCCAAGGAACTTATCTAGATGTGTTGTGAGAACTTTGAACCCCCAAGTGTTTCACTACAGTTTGTAACGCAAAGCCGTGAAAATAAAAATTCTTTTTTTTTTTCACAAAAATGATTTTTTAGCCCCCAGCTTTGTATTTTTACAAGGGTAACAGAATAAATTGGACCCTACAAGTTGTTGTCCAATTTGTCCTGAGTACGCTGATACCCCCTATGTGGGGGGTAACCACTGTTTGGGCACATGACAGAGCTCGGAAGGGAAGGAGCGCCATTTGGAATGCAGACTTAAATGGATTGGTCTGCAGGCGTCACGTTGCATTTGCAGAGCCCCTGATGTACCCAAACAGTACAAACCCCCCACAAGTGACCCCATATTGGAAACTAGACCTCCCAAGGAACTTATCTAGATGTGTTGTGAGAACTTTGAACCCCCAAGTGTTTCACTACAGTTTACAACGCAGAGCCGTGAAAATAAAACATATTTTTTTCCCACAAAAATGATTTTTAGCCCCCCAAATTTTTATTTTCCCAAGGATAACAAGAGAACTTGGACCCCAGAAGTTGTTGTTCAATTTGTCCCGAGTACGCTGATAACCCATATGTTGGGATAAACCCCTTTTTGGACGCACGGGAGAGCTCGGAAGGGAAGGAGCACTGTTTTACTTTTTCAACGCAGAATTGGCTGGAATTGAGATCGGACGCCATGTCGCGTTTGGAGAGCCCCTGATGTGCCTGAACAGTGGAAACTCCCCAATTCTACCTGAAACCCTAACCCAAACACACCCCTAACCCTAATCCCAACGGTAACCCTAACCCTACCCCTAACCTCACCTCTAACCGTTTAATGAACATTTTCTGACAGTCATAAGTGCCACGTATTTAAGTGCCACGTATTTAAGTGCCACATATTTAAGTGCCACGTATTTAAGTGCCACGTGTTTCAGTGCCACGTGTTTCAGTGCCACGTGTTTCAGTGCCACGTGTTTCAGTGCCACGATATTTCAGTGCCACGTATTTCAGTGCCACGTACTATAAATACTATAACTATGTGGTTATACGTGGCACTGAAATATCGTGGCACGTAAATACGTGGCACTTAAGTACGTGGCACTTAAGTACGTGGCACGTAAATACGTGGCACGTAAATACGTGGCACGTAAATACGTGGCACGTAAATACGTGGCACTTAAGTACGTGGCACTTAAGTACGTGGCACTTAAGTACGTGGCACTTAAGTACGTGGCACTTATATACGTGGCACTTATATACGTGGCACTTATATACGTGGCCACTGAAATATCGTGGCACTTATATACGTATATAAACGTATATTTTAGTGCCACGTATTTCAGGTTAGGGGTAGGGTTAGGGGTAGGGTTTTTTTTTTTTTGTTTGTTTTCTTGTGTTTTTCTATAAAAACGCATGCGTCTAAAAACGCATGCGTTTTACCACGTTTACATGCGTTTTTTCACACATGCGTTTTTTTAAAAAACGCATGCAGATAAAAACGCAAGTGTGAAACCAGCCTAAAAGACGCTTTTTATAGCAAAAAAGTTTTTGCGTCTCCACATTTTGAGACCTATAATTTTTCCACATTTTGGTCCACAGAGTCATGTGAGGTCTTGTTTTTTGTGGGACGAGTTGACGTTTTTATTGGTAACATTTTCGGACACGTGACCATTTTTGATCACTTTTTATTCCGATTTTTGTGAGGCAGAATGACCAAAAACCAGCTATTCATGAATTTCTTTTGGGAGAGGCGTTTATACCGTTCCGCGTTTGGTAAAATTGATAAAGCAGTTTTATTCGTCGGGTCAGTACGATTACAGCGATATCTCATTTATATAATTTTTTTATGTTTTGGCGCTTTTATACGATAAAAACTATTTTATAGAAAAAATAATTATTTTGGTATCGCTTTATTCTCAGGACTATAACTTTTTTATTTTTTTGCTGATGATGCTGTATGGCGGCTCGTTTTTTGCGGGACAAGATGACGTTTTCAGCGGTGCCATGGTTATTTATATCCGTCTTTTTGATCGCGTGTTATTCCACTTTTTGTTCGGCGGTATGGTAATAAAGCGTTGTTTTTTGCCTCGTTTTTTTTTTTTTTTCTTACGGTGTTTACTGAAGGGGTTAACTAGTGGGGCAGTTTTATAGGTTGGGTCGTTACGGACGCGGCGATACTAAATATGTGTACTTTTATTGTTTTTTTTATTTTATTTAGATAAAGAAATGTATTTATGGGAATAATATTTTTTTTTTTTTTTCATTATTTTGGAATATTTTTTTTTTTTTTTTTTTACACATTTGGAAAAATTTTTTTTTAACTTTTTTACTTTGCCCCAGGGGGGGACAATACAGATCGGTGATCTGGCAGTGTGCACAGCACTCTGACAGATCACCGATCTGAGGAAAGTGCAGGCTGCTTCACAGTGCCTGCTCTGAGCAGGCGTCTGTGAAGCCACCTCCCTCCCTGCAGGACCCGGATCCGCGGCCATCTTGGATCCGGGTCTGGGAGCTGCAGGGAGGGAGGTAAGACCCTCGCAGCAACGCGATCACATCGCGTTGCTGCGGGGGGCTCAGGGAAGCCCGCAGGGAGCCCCCTCCCTGCGCGATGCTTCCCTGCACCGCCGGCACATCGCGATCATGTTTGATCGCGGTGTGCCGGGGGTTAATGTGCCGGGGGCGGTCCGTGACCGCTCCTGGCACATAGTGCCGGATGTCAGCTGTGATAATCAGCTGACACCCGGCCGCGATCGGCGGCGCTCCCCCCGTGAGCGCCGCTGATCGCGTATGACGTACTATCCCGTCGGCGGTCATACGGGCCCACCCCACCTCGACGGGATAGTACGTCAGATGTCAGGAAGGGGTTAATACGCCTGAGGGCCATTTTGAGTATTTAGTAATGCCTTTTGGTCTTTCAAATGCCCCTTCAGTCTTTCAGTCTTTTATGCATGACTTTTTCCGTGAATATTTGGATAAATTTATGATTGTGTATCTGGATGATATTTTGATTTTTTCGGACGACTGGGACTCTCATGTCCAACAGGTCAGGAGGGTTTTTCAGGTTTTGCGCTCTAATTCCTTGTGTGTAAAGGGTTCTAAGTGCGTTTTTGGGGTTCAAAAGATTTCGTTTTTGGGGTACATTTTTTCCCCCTCTTCCATTGAGATGGACCCTGTCAAGGTTCAGGCTATTTGTGATTGGACGCAACCCTCTTCTCTTAAGAGCCTTCAGAAGTTTTTGGGCTTTGCTAATTTTTATCGTCGATTTATAACTGGTTTTTCTGATGTTGCTAAACCGTTGACTGATTTGACTAAGAAGGGTGCTGATGTTGCTGATTGGTCCCCTGCTGCTGTGGAGGCCTTTCGGGAGCTTAAGCGCCGCTTTTCTTCCGCCCCTGTATTGCGTCAGCCTGATGTTACTCTTCCTTTTCAGGTTGAGGTCGACGCTTCAGAAATCGGAGCTGGGGCGGTTTTGTCGCAGAAAAGTTCCGACTGCTCCGTGATGAGACCTTGCGCGTTCTTTTCTCGTAAATTTTCGCCCGCTGAGCGAAATTATGATATTGGTAATCGGGAGCTCTTGGCTATGAAGTGGGCTTTTGAGGAGTGGCGTCATTGGCTTGAGGGGGCTAGACATCAGGTGGTGGTATTGACCGACCACAAGAATTTGATTTATCTTGAGTCTGCCAGGCGCCTGAATCCTAGACAGGCGCGCTGGTCGTTATTTTTCTCTCGGTTTAATTTTGTGGTTTCTTACCTACCGGGTTCTAAAAATGTGAAGGCGGATGCCCTTTCTAGGAGTTTTGAGCCTGATTCCCCTGGTAATTCTGAACCTACAGGTATCCTTAAGGATGGAGTGATATTATCTGCTGTTTCCCCAGACTTGCGACGGGTCTTGCAGGAGTTTCAGGCGGATAGACCTGATCGTTGCCCGCCTGGTAGAATGTTTGTTCCTGATGATTGGACCAGTAGAGTCATCTCGGAGGTCCATTCTTCTGCGTTAGCTGGTCATCCTGGAATCTTTGGTACCAGGGATTTGGTGGCTAGGTCCTTCTGGTGGCCTTCCCTGTCGCGAGATGTGCGAGGTTTTGTGCAGTCTTGTGATGTTTGTGCTCGGGCCAAGCCTTGTTGTTCTCGGGCTAGTGGATTGTTGTTATCTTTGCCTATTCCGAAGAGGCCTTGGACTCACATCTCCATGGATTTTATTTCTGATCTCCCTGTTTCTCAGAAGATGTCTGTCATCTGGGTGGTGTGTGACCGTTTCTCTAAGATGGTCCATTTGGTCCCCTTGCCTAAATTGCCTTCCTCATCCGAGCTGGTTCCTCTGTTTTTTCAAAATGTGGTTCGCTTGCATGGTATTCCGGAGAATATCGTGTCTGACAGGGGAACCCAATTCGTGTCTAGATTTTGGCGAGCGTTCTGTGCTAGGATGGGCATTGATTTGTCTTTTTCGTCTGCTTTCCATCCTCAGACTAATGGCCAGACCGAGCGAACTAATCAGACCTTGGAGACTTATTTGAGGTGTTTTGTGTCTGCGGATCAGGATGATTGGGTTGCCTTTTTGCCCTTGGCGGAGTTTGCCTTCAATAATCGGGCTAGTTCTGCCACCTTGGTTTCTCCTTTCTTCTGTAATTCGGGGTTTCATCCTCGTTTCTCTTCCGGTCAGGTGGAGTCTTCGGATTGTCCTGGAGTGGATGCTGTGGTGGAGAGGTTGCATCAGATTTGGGGGCATGTGGTGGACAATTTGAAGTTGTCCCAGGAGAAGACTCAGCATTTTGCCAACCGCCGTCGTCGTGTTGGTCCTCGTCTTTGTGTTGGGGACTTGGTGTGGTTGTCTTCTCGTTTTGTCCCTATGAAGGTTTCTTCTCCTAAGTTTAAGCCTCGGTTCATCGGCCCGTACAAGATATTGGAGATTCTTAACCCTGTGTCCTTTCGTTTGGACCTCCCTGCATCTTTTTCTATTCATAATGTCTTCCATCGGTCATTGTTGCGCAGGTATGAGGTACCGGTTGTGCCTTCCGTTGAGCCTCCTGCTCCGGTGTTGGTTGAGGGTGAGTTGGAGTACGTTGTCGAGAAGATCTTGGACTCCCGTGTTTCCAGACGGAGACTTCAGTATCTGGTCAAGTGGAAGGGCTACGGTCAGGAGGATAATTCTTGGGTGACTGCCTCTGATGTTCATGCCTCCGATTTGGTCCGTGCCTTTCATAGGGCTCATCCTGATCGCCCTGGTGGTTCTGGTGAGGGTTCGGTGCCCCCTCCTTGAGGGGGGGGTACTGTTGTGAATTTGGTTTCTGGGCTCCCCCGGTGGTCACTGGTGGTACTGAACTTGTGTGCTTCATCGCCTCTGTTCACCTGTTTCCATCAGGATGTGGGAGTTGTCTATTTAGCCTTGCTCCTCAGTCATTTCTATGCCGGCCAACAATGTTACCAGAAGCCTTTCTGTTGCATGTTCCTGCTCCTAGACTACTATCAGCTAAGTTGGCCTTGTAGTCCTAAGTTTGTTTTGCATTTTTGTTCCAGTTCTCTTTGTTTGAATATTTCTGAGGCTGGAAGCTCTTGTGAGCTGAAATTGCCACTCTGGTGTCATGAGTTGATATTAGAGTCTTAAAGTAATTTCAGGATGGTGTTTTGAAAGGGTTTTCAGCTGACTGTGTAGTTCCCTTTTCTGTCTTCCTACTATCTAGTAAGCGGACCTCAATTTGCTAAACCTATCTTCATACTTCGTATGTCAATTTCCTCTAAAATCACCGACATTATATGTGGGGGCTACTGTCTGCCTTTTGGGGAAAATTTCTCTAGAGGTAAGCCAGGTCTGTATTTTCCTCTGCTAGGGTCAGTCAGTTCTCCGGCTGGCGCTGGGCGTCTAGGGATAAAACGTAGGCACGCTACCCGGCCACTGTTAGTTGTGCGGTAGGTTTAGCTCACAGTCAGCTCGAGTTCCCATCTTCCAAGAGCTAGTCCTTTGGTATGCTTTACTACGGTCTCTTGCCATTGAGAACCATGACAGGTTGCTTTATGATGAACCAGATTCAGTGGATCAGGCAGAGAAAATCTTGCTGGCTTTGTGTCAGGGTCAGGATGAAGCGGAGGTATATTGTCAAAAGTTTAGAAAGTGGTCTGTGCTTACTCAGTGGAATGAGTGTGCCCTGGCGGCAATTTTCAGAAAGGGTCTTTCTGAAGCCCTTAAGGATGTTATGGTGGGATTTCCCACGCCTGCTGGTCTGAATGAGTCTATGTCCTTGGCCATTCAGATCGATCGACGCTTACGTGAGCGCAAATCTGTGCACCATTTGGCGGTATCTTCTGAGCAGAGGCCTGAGCCTATGCAATGTGATAGGACCTTGACCAGAGCTGAACGGCAAGAATACAGACGTCAGAATGGGCTGTGTTTTTACTGTGGTGACTCCACTCATGCTATCTCTGATTGTCCTAAACGCACTAAGCGGTTCGCTAGGTCTGCCACCATTGGTACGGTACAGCCAAAATTTATTTTGTCCATTACTCTGATTTGCTCTTTGTCATCCTATTCTGTTATGGCATTTGTGGATTCAGGCGCTGCCCTGAATTTGATGGACTTGGAGTTTGCCAGGCGCTGTGGTTTTTTCTTGGAGCCTTTACAGTATCCTATTCCATTGAGAGGAATTGATGCTATGCCTTTGGCCAAGAATAAGCCTCAGTACTGGACTCAATTGACCATGTGCATGGCTCCTGCACATCAGGAGGATGTTCGCTTTTTGGTGTTGCATAATCTGCACGATGTGGTCATTTTGGGTTTGCCATGGCTACAGGTCCATAATCCAGTATTGGATTGGAAATCAATGTCTGTATCTAGTTGGGGTTGTCAAGGGGTACATGGGGATGTCCCATTGTTGTCAATTTCGTCTTCCCATCCTTCTGAAGTTCCTGAGTTCTTGTCAGATTACCGGGATGTATTTGATGAGCCCAAATCCAGTGCCCTACCTCCTCATAGGGATTGTGATTGTGCTATTAATTTGATTCCTGGTAGTAAGTTTCCGAAGGGCCGACTGTTCAATTTATCTGTGCCAGAACACGCCGCTATGCGGAGTTATGTAAAGGAGTCCTTGGAGAAAGGGCATATTCGCCCGTCGTCGTCACCGTTGGGAGCAGGGTTCTTTTTTGTGGCCAAGAAGGATGGTTCTCTGAGACCTTGTATAGATTACCGCCTTCTCAATAAAATTACCGTCAAATTTCAGTACCCTTTGCCGCTACTGTCTGATTTGTTTGCTTGGATTAAGGGGGCTAGCTGGTTCACTAAGATAGATCTTCGAGGGGCGTATAATCTTGTGCGTATTAAACAGGGCGACGAATGGAAAACAGCATTTAATACGCCCGAGGGCCATTTTGAGTACCTGGTGATGCCATTCGGGCTTTCTAATGCTCCATCTGTGTTTCAGTCCTTTATGCATGACATCTTCCGAAAGTACCTGGATCGATTCATGATTGTATATTTGGATGATATTTTGGTCTTTTCGGACGATTGGGAGTCTCATGTGAAGCAGGTCAGAATGGTGTTCCAGGTCCTTCGTGCTAATTCCTTGTTTGTGAAGGGGTCTAAATGTCTCTTTGGAGTTCAGAAGGTTTCATTTTTGGGCTTCATTTTTTCCCCTTCTACTATCGAGATGGATCCTGTTAAAGTTCAGGCCATTTATGATTGGACTCAGCCTACTTCTGTGAAGAGCCTTCAGAAATTCCTGGGCTTTGCTAATTTTTACCGTCGCTTCATCGCTAATTTTTCTAGTGTTGTTAAACCATTGACTGATTTAACCAAGAAAGGTGCGGATGTGGTCAATTGGTCCTCTTCGGCCGTTGAGGCTTTTCAGGAGTTGAAGCGTCGTTTTTCTTCTGCCCCTGTGTTGTGTCAGCCAGATGTTTTGCTCCCGTTTCAGGTCGAGGTGGATGCTTCTGAGATTGGAGCAGGGGCTGTTTTGTCTCAAAGAAGTTCTGATGGCTCGGTGATGAAGCCATGTGCTTTCTTTTCTAGAAAGTTTTCGCCTGCTGAGCGCAATTATGATGTGGGCAATCGAGAGTTGTTGGCTATGAAGTGGGCGTTCGAGGAGTGGCGACATTGGCTTGAAGGAGCCAAGCATCGCATGGTGGTCTTGACGGATCACAAGAATCTGACTTATCTCGAGTCTGCCAAGCGGTTGAATCCTAGACAGGCTCGATGGTCGCTGTTTTTCTCCCGCTTCGATTTTGTGGTTTCGTACCTCCCGGGTTCTAAGAATGTGAAGGCTGATGCCCTTTCAAGGAGTTTTGTGCCTGATGCTCCGGGAGTTCCTGAGCCGGCTGGTATTCTCAAAGAGGCGGTAATTTTGTCTGCCATCTCCCCTGATTTGCGGCGGGTGCTGCAGGAGTTTCAGGCTGATAGACCTGACCGTTGCCCAGTGAAAAAACTGTTTGTCCCTGATAGATGGACTAGTAGAGTTATCTCTGAGGTTCATTGTTCGGTGTTGGCTGGTCATCCTGGAATCTTTGGTACCAGGGATTTGGTGGCTAGATCCTTTTGGTGGCCTTCCTTGTCACGGGATGTGCGTTCTTTTGTGCAGTCCTGTGGGACTTGTGCTCTAGCTAAGCCCTGCTGTTCTCATGCCAGTGGGTTGCTTTTGCCCTTGCCAGTCCCGAAAAGGCCCTGGACGCATATTTCCATGGATTTTATTTCAGATCTCCCTGTCTCTCAAAGGATGTCGGTTATCTGGGTGGTTTGTGATTGCTTCTCTAAGATGGTCCATTTGGTACCTTTGCCTAAATTGCCTTCCTCCTCTGATTTGGTTCCATTGTTTTTCCAGCACGTGGTTCGTTTACATGGCATTTCGGAGAACATCGTGTCGGACAGAGGTTCCCAGTTTGTTTCGAGGTTTTGGCGGTCCTTTTGTGCTAAGATGGGCATTGATTTGTCTTTTTCTTCAGCTTTCCATCCTCAGACAAATGGCCAAACCGAACGAACCAATCAGACTTTGGAGACATATCTGAGATGCTTTGTTTCTGCTGATCAGGATGATTGGGTGTCCTACTTGCCTTTGGCTGAGTTCGCCCTTAATAATCGGGCCAGCTCGGCCACTTTGGTTTCGCCTTTTTTCTGTAATTCTGGTTTCCACCCTCGTTTTTCTTCAGGACAGGTTGAGCCTTTGGACTGTCCTGGTGTGGATTCTGTGGTGGACAGGTTGCAGCAGATTTGGACTCACGTGGTGGACAATTTGACATTGTCCCAGGAGAAGGCTCAACGTTTCGCTAACCGCCGTCGCTGTGTTGGTCCCCGACTTCGTGTTGGGGATTTGGTTTGGTTATCGTCTCGTTATGTTCCTATGAAGGTTTCGTCTCCTAAGTTTAAGCCTCGTTTCATTGGTCCTTATAAGATTTCTGAAATTCTTAATCCTGTGTCATTTCGTTTGGACCTTCCAGCTTCTTTCGCCATCCATAATGTGTTCCATAGGTCGTTATTGCGGAGATATGTAGCTCCTATGGTTCCCTCCGTCGACCCTCCTGCCCCGGTGTTGGTTGAGGGGGAGTTGGAGTATGTGGTGGAGAAGATTTTAGATTCTCGTATTTCGAGACGGAAACTTCAGTACCTAATCAAGTGGAAAGGTTATGGTCAGGAGGATAATTCCTGGGTGGTTGCCTCTGATGTTCATGCTGCCGATCTTGTTCGTGCCTTTCATTTGGCTCGTCCTGATTGGCCTGGGGGCTCTGGTGAGGGTTCGGTGACCCCTCCTCAAGGGGGGGGTACTGTTGTGAATTCTGTTCTCGAACTCCCTCTGTTGTGAAATTGGATTTTGGGCTCCCCCGGTGGCCACTGGTGGAATTGAACTTGTGTGCATCATCCCCTCTGTTCACCTGTTCCCATCAGGATGTGGGAGTCGCTATTTAACCTTGCTCCTCTGTCACTTCCATGCCGGTCAACATTGTAATCAGAAGCCTTTCTGTGCATGTTCCTGCTACCAGACAACTTCCAGCTAAGTCGGACTTTTGTCCTTGTTTGTTTTTTGCATTTTGTTCCAGTTCACAGCTGCAGTTTCGTTTCTGTGTCTGGAAAGCTCTTGTGATCTGAAATTGCCACTCTGATGTTATGAGTTAATACTAGAGTCTTAAAGTAATTTCAGGATGGTGTATTGATAGGGTTTTCAGCTGACCATGAAAGTACCCTTTCTGTCTTCCTGCTATCTAGTAAGCGGACCTCGATTTTGCTAAACCTATTTTCATACTACGTTTGTCATTTTCATCTTAAATCACCGCCAATATATGTGGGGGCCTCTGTCTGCCTTTCGGGGAAATTTCTCTAGAGGTGAGCCAGGACTATATTTTCCTCTGCCAGGATTAGTTAGTCCTCCGGCCGGCGCTGGGCGTCTAGGGATAAAACGCAGGCTACGCTACCCGGCTACTGTTAGTTGTGCGGCAGGTTTAGTTCATGGTCAGTTTAAGTTTCCATCCTTCCAAGAGCTAGTTCCTATGTATGCTGGGCTATGTTCTCTTGCCATTGAGAACCATAACAGTTTGACCGGCCAACAAAGGGTTAAATTAATTGGCAGAGAAAGGAGAGAAAAAAGAAGTTTTTTTTTTTTTCCCTTCAGTTCTGAGTGTGCTTTCAATTGAATCACTTGCAAGTCTGCCTATATTGCAGCCTTCCTCTCTCTCTCTCCTTCTAATCCTGGAATGGCTCTGTGTTCACCTGTTTAAAATGGATATTCAGAGTTTAGCTGCAGGTTTGAATAATCTCACCACGAAAGTTCAAAATTTACAAGATTTTGTTGTTCATGTTCCTATATCTGAACCTAGAATTCCTTTGCCTGAATTTTTCTCGGGGAATAGATCTTGCTTTCAAAATTTCAAAAATAATTGCAAGTTGTTTTTATCCCTGAAATCTCGCTCTGCTGGAGATCCTGCTCAGCAGGTCAGGATTGTGATTTCCTTGCTCCGGGGCGACCCTCAAGATTGGGCTTTTGCATTGGCTCCAGGGGATCCTGCGTTGCTCAATGTGGATGCGTTTTTTCTGGCCTTGGGGTTGCTTTATGAGGAACCTCATTTAGAGCTTCAGGCGGAAAAAGCCTTGATGTCCCTATCTCAGGGGCAAGATGAAGTTGAAATATACTGCCAAAAATTCCGTAAATGGTCTGTGCTTACTCAGTGGAATGAGTGCGCCCTGGCGGCGAATTTCAGAGAGGGTCTCTCTGATGCCGTTAAGGATGTTATGGTGGGGTTCCCTGTGCCTGCGGGTCTGAATGAGTCCATGACAATGGCTATCCAGATCGATAGACGTCTGCGGGAGCGCAAACCTGTGCACCATTTGGCGGTGTCTACTGAGAAGACGCCAGAGAATATGCAATGTGATAGAATTCTGTCCAGAAGCGAACGGCAGAATTTTAGACGAAAAAATGGGTTGTGCTTTTATTGTGGTGATTCAACTCATGTTATATCAGCATGCTCTAAGCGTACTAAGAAGCTTGATAAGTCAGTTTCAATTGGCACTTTTCAGTCTAAGTTTATTCTATCTGTGACCCTGATTTGTTCTTTATCATCTATTACCGCGGATGCCTATGTCGACTCTGGCGCCGCTTTGAGTCTTATGGATTGGTCCTTTGCCAAACGCTGTGGGTATGATTTAGAGCCTCTTGAAACTCCTATACCTCTGAAGGGGATTGACTCCACCCCATTGGCTAGTAATAAACCACAATACTGGACACAAGTAACTATGCGAATTAATCCGGATCATCAGGAGATTATTCGCTTTCTTGTGCTGTATAATCTACATGATGTGTTGGTGCTTGGATTGCCATGGCTGCAATCTCATAACCCAGTCCTCGACTGGAACGCTATGTCTGTGTTAAGCTGGGGATGTAAGGGGATGCATGGGGACGTACCTTTGGTTTCCATTTCGTCATCTATTCCCTCTGAGATTCCTGAATTCTTGTCTGACTATCGTGACGTTTTTGAAGAACCTAAGCTTGGTTCATTACCTCCGCACCGGGAGTGCGATTGTGCCATAGATTTGATTCCGGGTAGTAAATACCCTAAGGGTCGTTTATTTAATCTGTCTGTGCCTGAACATGCTGCTATGCGAGAATATATAAAGGAGTCCTTGGAAAAGGGACATATTCGTCCTTCGTCATCTCCCTTAGGAGCCGGTTTTTTCTTTGTGTCTAAGAAAGATGGCTCTTTGAGGCCGTGTATTGATTATCGGCTTTTGAATAAAATCACGGTTAAATATCAATATCCGTTGCCACTGCTGACTGATTTGTTTGCTCGCATAAAGGGGGCCAAGTGGTTCTCTAAGATAGATCTCCGTGGGGCGTATAATTTGGTGCGAATTAAGCAGGGGGATGAGTGGAAAACCGCATTTAATACGCCCGAGGGCCACTTTGAGTATTTGGTGATGCCTTTTGGCCTTTCAAATGCCCCTTCAGTCTTTCAGTCCTTTATGCATGACATTTTCCGTGATTATTTGGATAAATTTATGATCGTGTATCTGGATGATATTCTGATTTTTTCGGATGACTGGGACTCTCATGTCCAGCAGGTCAGGAGGGTTTTTCAGGTTTTGCGGTCTAATTCCTTGTGTGTGAAGGGTTCTAAGTGCGTTTTTGGGGTTCAAAAGATTTCCTTCTTGGGATACATTTTTTCCCCCTCTTCCATCGAGATGGATCCTGTCAAGGTTCGGGCTATTTGTGATTGGACGCAACCCTCTTCTCTTAAGAGTCTTCAGAAATTTTTGGGCTTTGCTAACTTTTATCGTCGATTTATTGCTGGTTTTTCTGATGTTGTTAAACCATTGACTGATTTGACTAAGAAGGGTGCTGATGTTGCTGATTGGTCCCCTGCTGCTGTGGAGGCCTTTCGGGAGCTTAAGCGCCGCTTTTCTTCCGCCCCTGTGTTGCGTCAGCCTGATGTTGCTCTTCCTTTTCAGGTTGAGGTCGACGCTTCTGAAATCGGAGCTGGGGCGGTTTTGTCGCAAAGAAGTTCCGACTGCTCCGTGATGAAACCTTGTGCTTTTTTTTCTCGTAAATTTTCGCCCGCCGAGCGGAATTATGATATTGGGAATCGGGAGCTTTTGGCCATGAAGTGGGCTTTTGAGGAGTGGCGTCATTGGCTTGAGGGGGCTAGACATCAGGTGGTGGTATTGACCGACCACAAAAATTTAATTTATCTTGAGTCCGCCAGACGCCTGAATCCTAGACAGGCGCGCTGGTCGTTGTTTTTCTCTCGGTTTAATTTTGTGGTGTCATACCTACCGGGTTCTAAGAATGTTAAGGCGGATGCCCTTTCTAGGAGTTTTGAGCCTGACTCCCCTGGTAATTCTGAACCTACAGGTATCCTTAAGGATGGAGTGATATTGTCTGCCGTTTCTCCAGACCTGCGGCGGGCCTTGCAGGATTTTCAGGCGGATAGACCTGATCGTTGCCCACCTGGTAGACTGTTTGTTCCTGATGATTGGACCAGTAAAGTCATTTCTGAGGTTCATTCTTCTGCGTTGGCAGGTCATCCTGGAATCTTTGGTACCAGGGATTTGGTGGCAAGGTCCTTCTGGTGGCCTTCCCTGTCACGAGATGTACGAGGCTTTGTGCAGTCTTGTGACGTTTGTGCTCGGGCCAAGCCTTGTTGTTCTCGGGCTAGTGGATTGTTGTTGCCCTTGCCTATCCCGAAGAGGCCTTGGACGCACATCTCGATGGATTTTATTTCGGATCTTCCTGTTTCTCAGAAGATGTCTGTCATCTGGGTGGTGTGTGACCGTTTCTCTAAGATGGTCCATTTGGTTCCCCTGCCTAAGTTGCCTTCTTCTTCCGAGTTGGTTCCTCTGTTTTTTCAAAATGTGGTTCGTTTGCATGGTATTCCGGAGAATATCGTTTCTGACAGAGGAACCCAATTCGTGTCTAGATTTTGGCGGGCATTCTGTGCTAGGATGGGCATAGATTTGTCTTTCTCGTCTGCTTTCCATCCTCAGACTAATGGCCAGACCGAGCGGACGAATCAGACTTTGGAGACATATTTGAGGTGTTTTGTGTCTGCAGATCAGGATGATTGGGTTGCTTTTTTGCCTTTAGCGGAGTTTGCCCTCAATAATCGGGCCAGCTCTGCCACCTTGGTGTCTCCTTTTTTCTGTAATTCGGGGTTTCATCCTCGATTTTCCTCCGGTCAGGTGGAATCTTCGGATTGTCCTGGAGTGGATGCTGTGGTGGAGAGGTTGCATCAGATTTGGGGGCAGGTGGTGGACAATTTGAAGTTGTCCCAGGAGAAGACTCAGCTTTTTGCCAACCGCCGGCGTCGGGTTGGTCCTCGGCTTTGTGTCGGGGACTTGGTGTGGTTGTCTTCTCGTTTTGTCCCTATGAGGGTTTCTTCTCCTAAGTTTAAGCCTCGGTTCATCGGCCCGTACAAGATATTGGAGATTCTTAACCCTGTGTCCTTCCGTTTGGACCTCCCTGCATCTTTTTCTATTCATAATGTTTTTCATCGGTCATTGTTGCGCAGGTATGAGGTACCGGTTGTGCCTTCCGTTGAGCCTCCTGCTCCGGTGTTGGTTGAGGGCGAGGTGGAGTACGTTGTGGAAAAAATCTTGGACTCCCGTGTTTCCAGACGGAAACTCCAGTATCTGGTCAAATGGAAGGGATACGGTCAGGAGGATAATTCTTGGGTGACTGCCTCTGATGTTCATGCCTCCGATCTGGTCCGTGCCTTTCATAGGGCTCATCCTGATCGCCCTGGTGGTTCTGGTGAGGGTTCGGTGCCCCCTCCTTGAGGGGGGGGTACTGTTGTGAAATTGGATTTTGGGCTCCCCCGGTGGCCACTGGTGGAATTGAACTTGTGTGCATCATCCCCTCTGTTCACCTGTTCCCATCAGGATGTGGGAGTCGCTATTTAACCTTGCTCCTCTGTCACTTCCATGCCGGTCAACATTGTAATCAGAAGCCTTTCTGTGCATGTTCCTGCTACCAGACAACTTCCAGCTAAGTCGGACTTTTGTCCTTGTTTGTTTTTTGCATTTTGTTCCAGTTCACAGCTGCAGTTTCGTTTCTGTGTCTGGAAAGCTCTTGTGATCTGAAATTGCCACTCTGATGTTATGAGTTAATACTAGAGTCTTAAAGTAATTTCAGGATGGTGTATTGATAGGGTTTTCAGCTGACCATGAAAGTACCCTTTCTGTCTTCCTGCTATCTAGTAAGCGGACCTCGATTTTGCTAAACCTATTTTCATACTACGTTTGTCATTTTCATCTTAAATCACCGCCAATATATGTGGGGGCCTCTGTCTGCCTTTCGGGGAAATTTCTCTAGAGGTGAGCCAGGACTATATTTTCCTCTGCCAGGATTAGTTAGTCCTCCGGCCGGCGCTGGGCGTCTAGGGATAAAACGCAGGCTACGCTACCCGGCTACTGTTAGTTGTGCGGCAGGTTTAGTTCATGGTCAGTTTAAGTTTCCATCCTTCCAAGAGCTAGTTCCTATGTATGCTGGGCTATGTTCTCTTGCCATTGAGAACCATAACATCCCTCCGGTGGTTATGAATGGTACTTCGGAGAGTTCTGTGTTGTGAATCTGCTTTTGGGCTCCTTCTGGTGGTGGCTGGTGGTACTGGTGATTCGGGTGTGTTTTCTTTCTCAGTTCACCTGTTTTCATCAGTAGTGGGGAGTTCCTATTTATTCCTGCTCTTCAGTCATTGCCTTGCCGGCCATCAATGTAACAGAAGCCTTTCTGTTGCATGTTCCTGCTCCTAGACTACTGATCAGCTAAGTTGGACTCTTAGTCCTAAGTTTGTTTGCATTTTTTGTTCCAGTTTACAGTTATGTCATTCTCTGTAGCTGGAAGCTCTTGTGGGCTGAAATTACCACTCCGGTGTCATGAGTTGACACATGAGTCTTAAAGTAATTTCAGGATGGTATTTTAAAAGGGTTTTCAGCTGACCGTGCAGTTCCCTTTTGTATCTTTCTACTACTTTGGCGGCGAATTTCAGAGAGGGTCTCTCTGATGCCATTAAGGATGTTATGGTGGGGTTCCCTGCGCCTACAGGTCTGAATGAGTCCATGACAATGGCTATTCAGATTGATCGGCGTTTGCGGGAGCGTAAATCTGTGCACCATTTGGCGGTGTCTTCTGAGAAGGCGCCAGAGAATATGCAATGTGATAGAATTATGTCCAGAAGCGAACGGCAGAATTTTAGGCGAAAAAATGGGTTGTGCTTCTATTGTGGTGATTCAACTCATGTTATATCAGCATGCTCTAGACGCACAAAGAAGGTTGATAAGTCTGTTTCAATTGGCACTTTACAGTCTAAGTTTATTCTATCTGTGACCTTGATTTGTTCATTATCGTCAATTACCGCGGACGCCTATGTCGACTCTGGCGCCGCTTTGAGTCTTATGGATTGGTCCTTTGCCAGGCGCTGTGGGTTTAATCTAGAGCCTCTGGAAGTCCCTATACCTCTGAAGGGTATTGATTCTACGCCATTGGCTAGTAATAAACCACAATACTGGACACAAGTGACTATGCGTATGACTCCAGACCATCAGGAGGTGATTCGCTTCCTTGTGTTGTACAATCTACATGATGTTTTGGTGCTCGGATTGCCATGGTTACAATCTCATAATCCAGTCCTTGACTGGAAAGCAATGTCTGTGTTAAGCTGGGGATGTCAGGGGGCTCATGGGGACGTACCTTTGGTTTCCATTTCATCATCTATTCCCTCTGAGATTCCGGCATTTTTGTCTGATTATCGTGATGTTTTTGAGGAGCCTACGCTTGGTTCACTCCCTCCTCACAGAGATTGTGATTGTACCATAGATCTGATTCCAGGCAGTAAATTTCCAAAGGGTCGTTTGTTTAATTTATCCGTACCTGAACATGTTGCTATGCGAGAGTATATTAAGGAGTCCCTGGAAAAGGGACATATTCGTCCTTCTTCATCTCCCTTAGGAGCCAGTTTTTTCTTTGTATCTAAAAAAGATGGCTCTTTGAGGCCGTGTATTGATTATCGACTCTTGAATAAAATTACAGTCAAATATCAGTATCCTTTGCCACTGCTGACTGATTTGTTTGCTCGAATAAAGGGGGCTAAGTGGTTCTCTAAGATTGATCTTCGTGGGGCGTATAATTTGGTGCGAATTAAGCAGGGGGATGAGTGGAAAACCGCATTTGAGTATTTAGTAATGCCTTTTGGTCTTTCAAATGCCCCTTCAGTCTTTCAGTCCTTTATGCATAACATTTTCCGTGAATATTTGGATAAATTTATGATTGTGTATCTGGATGATATTTTGATTTTTTCGGATGACTGGGACTCTCATGTCCAACAAGTCAGGAGGGTTTTTCAGGTTTTGCGGGCTAATTCCTTGTGTGTGAAGGGTTCTAAGTGTATTTTTGGGGTTCAAAAGATTTCTTTTTTGGGGTACATTTTTTCCCCTTCTTCCATTGAGATGGATCCTGTCTAGGTTCGGGCTATTTGTGATTGGACGCAACCTACTTCTCTTAAGAGCCTTCAGAAATTCTTGGGCTTTGCTAATTTTTATCGTCGATTTATAACTGGTTTTTCGGATGTTGCTAAACCTTTGACTGATTTGACTAAAAAGGGTGCTGATGTTGCTGATTGGTCCCCTGCTGCTGTGGAGGCCTTTCGGGAGCTTAAGCGCCGCTTTTCTTCTGCCCCTGTGTTGCGTCAGCCTGATGTGGCTCTTCCTTTTCAGGTTGAGGTCGACGCTTCCGAGATCGGAGCTGGGGCGGTTTTGTCGCAGAAAAGTTCCGACTGCTCCGTGATGAGACCTTGTGCGTACTTTTCTCGAAAATTTTCGCCCGCCGAGCGAAACTATGATGTTGGTAATCGGGAGCTTTTGGCTATGAAGTGGGCTTTTGAGGAGTGGCGTCATTGGCTTGAGGGGGCTAGACATCAGGTGGTGGTATTGACCGATCACAAGAATCTGATTTATCTTGAGTCTGCCAAGCGCCTGAATCCTAGACAGGCGCGCTGGTCATTGTTTTTCTCTCAGTTTAATTTTGTGGTCTCATACCTACCAGGTTCTAAAAATGTGAAGGCAGATGCCCTTTCTAGGAGTTTTGAGCCTGATTCCCCTGGTGATTCTGAACCTACAGGTATCCTTAAGGATGGGGTGATATTATCTGCTGTTTCCCCAGACCTGCGACGGGCTTTGCAGGAGTTTCAGGCGGATAGACCTGATCGTTGCCCGCCTGGTAGACTGTTTGTTCCTGATGATTGGACCAGTAGAGTCATCTCGGAGGTTCATTCTTCTGCGTTGGCAGGTCATCCTGGAATCTTTGGTACTAGGGATTTGGTGGCTAGGTCCTTCTGGTGGCCTTCCCTGTCTCGAGACGTACGAGTTTTTGTGCAGTCTTGTGATGTTTGTGCTCGGGCCAAGCCTTGTTGTTCTCGGGCTAGCGGATTGTTGTTATCTTTGCCTATTCCGAAGAGGCCTTGGACTCACATCTCTATGGATTTTATTTCTGATCTCCCTGCTTCTCAGAAAATGTCTGTCATCTGGGTGGTGTGTGACCGTTTTTCAAAGATGGTTCATTTGGTACCTTTGCCTAAGTTGCCTTCCTCATCCGAATTGGTTCCTCTGTTTTTTCAAAATGTGGTTCGCTTGCATGGTATTCCGGAAAATATCGTTTCTGACAGGGGGACCCAGTTCGTGTCTAGATTTTGGCGGGCATTCTGTGCTAGGATGGGCATTGATTTGTCTTTTTCGTCTGCGTTCCATCCTCAGACTAATGGCCAGACGGAGCGAACTAATCAGACCTTGGAGACTTATTTGAGGTGTTTTGTGTCTGCGGATCAGGATGACTGGGTTGCCTTTTTGCCGTTAGCAGAGTTTGCCCTCAATAATCGGGCTAGTTCTGCCACTTTGGTTTCTCCTTTCTTTTGCAATTCGGGGTTTCACCCTCGTTTTTCTTCCGGTCAGGTGGAGTCTTCGGATTGTCCTGGAGTGGATACTATGGTGGATAGGTTGCATCGGATTTGGGGACAGGTGGTGGACAATTTGAAGTTGTCCCAGGAGAAGACTAAGCATTTTGCCAACCGCCGTCGTCGTGTTGGTCCTCGTCTTCGTGTTGGGGACTTGGTGTGGTTGTCTTCCCGTTTTGTCCCTATGAGGGTTTCTTCTCCTAAGTTTAAGCCTCGGTTCATCGGTCCTTATAGGATTTTGGAGATTCTTAACCCTGTATCCTTTCGTTTAGACCTTCCGGCATCTTTCGCTATCCATAATGTCTTCCATCGGTCGTTGTTGCGGAGGTATGAGGTGCCGGTTGTTCCTTCTACCGAGCCTCCTGCTCCTGTGCTGGTTGAGGGTGAATTGGAGTATGTTGTGGAGAAAATCTTGGACTCCCGTATTTCCAGACGGAGACTACAATATCTGGTTAAGTGGAAGGGTTATGGTCAAGAAGATAATTATTGGGTAACTGCTTCTGATGTTCACGCCTCTGATTTGGTTCGTGCCTTTCATAGGGCTCATCCGGATCGCCCTGGTGGTTCTTGTGAGGGTTTGGTGCCCCCTCCTTAAGGGGGGGGGTACTGTTGTGAATCTGCTTTTGAGCTCCTTCTGGTGGTGGCTGATGGTACTGGTGATTCGGGTGTGTTTTCTTTCTCAGTTCACCTGTTTTCATCAGTAGTGGGGAGTTCCTATTTATTCCTGCTCTTCAGTCATTGCCTTGCCGGCCATCAATGTAACCAGAGCCTTTCTGTTGCATGTTCCTGCTCCTAGACTACTGATCAGCTAAGTTGGACTCTTAGTCCTAAGTTTGTTTGCATTTTTTGTTCCAGTTTACAGTTATGTCATTCTCTGTAGCTGGAAGCTCTTGTGGGCTGAAATTACCACTCCGGTGTCATGAGTTGACACATGAGTCTTAAAGTAATTTCAGGATGGTATTTTAAAAGGGTTTTCAGCTGACCGTGCAGTTCCCTTTTGTATCTTTCTACTATCTAGTAAGCGGACCTCGCTTTGCTGAACCTACCTTCATACTGCGTATGTCTTTTCCTCTGAACTCACCGTCAATATATGTGGGGGGCTTCTGTCTCCTTTTCGGGGGAATTTCCCTAGAGGTAAGCCAGGTCTGTTTTTTCCTCTACTAGGGTGAGTTAGTTCTCCGGCTGGCGAGAGGCGTCTAGGGATAAAACTTAGGCACGCCCCCCGGCCACTATTAGTTGTGTGGTAGGTTTAGCTCACGGTCAGCTCGAGATTCCATCACCCAAGAGCTCGTCCGTTATTTATGTGTCCTGACGTTCCCCTGCCATTGGGAACCATGACAGTTCTGTCCATGGACTCCCTCTGGTGGCTGTGAGTGGAGCTGCTGGTTCTGAGGTTCCTTCCTCAGCTGACCTCGTTTAGTCCTAGGCTGGCTGCTCTATTTAACTCCACCTAGATTGTTACTTGATGCCAGCTGTCAATGTCCTAGTACTGGTTCAGTTCTCTCTTGGATCTTTCAGATGACCTGTCTACTCCAGCAAAAGCTAAGTCCCTGCTAGCTTATTTGTTTACCACTGTTTTCTTGTCCAGCTTGCTATCATGATTCTGCCTTGCTAGCTGGAAGCTCTGGGATGCAGAGTGGCACCTCCACACCGTGAGTCGGTGTGGGGTCTCTTTTGCACACTCTGCGTGATTTTTTGGTAGTTTTTTATGCTGACCGCAAAGATACCTTTTCTATCCTCAAGTCTGTTTAGTTAAGTCTCGCCTCCTTTGCTGAAACCTATTTCATTCCTGTGTTTGTGACTTCCATCTTAACTCACAGTCAATATGTGTGGGGGGCTGCCTTTCTCTTTGGGGGAATTTCTCTGAGGCAAGTTAGGCCTTATTTTCTATCTTTAGGGGTAGTTAGCTCTTAGGCTGTGAAGAGGCGTCTAGGCAGAGTCAGGTACGCTCCACGGCTATTTCTAGTTGTTGCGATAGGATTAGGGGTTGCGGTCAGCAGAGCTCCCACTTCCCAGAGCTTGTCCTGTATTACTAGTTTGCTCATCAGGTCATTCCTATTGCTCCTAACCACCAGGTCATCATAACACCGTACGGGGTTAGTCGGTGAGTCCTCCTAGGAGCCATACAGAGATGGCTCAGCGGTCCTAAACTGAGAGAAGGTTGATAAGTTCTATACTGTGTTTAGTAGCAGAAAGGCAGTAGGCCCGGATGAGGAATGGGGCGGTCCTGCAACAGAGCGAGAGGCAGTAGGCCTGGGGCAGATAGACAGGCGGTCCTGCAGATGTAAAGGTGGAAAATGAAGAAAAGTTGATTAGCCTTATAGTGTTTTATAAGAAGGTCTTTAGTGGATTCAGCTCATACGTCCTTAAAGGTAATGTTAAATTATTGTTCAGAAATTGCACTAAGTAGAATACCCGGTTGGGTAAGAGAAGTTATTTATAGTATGTTATTTAAAATATTTAACCATGTTTGTAACGTTCAAGTGTCCTCACCTCCCATAAAGGGAAGCTCTGTTCAAATTTACTTGTTATTGCATTTCAAAAATTGTATGTCTTTTTGCTGACATGAATTGTTGTTTTCTTCCCAGTCCAGGAGTACTGGATTTAACCGGGGGGGAGTGCAGCGCCCCAGAGTCCTGGTCGTTGCAGTACTGATGCTCCGCCGCTAAGGGGGGCTATGGTACGTCTGATGGCACTGAAGGAGTTCACCTGACCAGGTATCACAGACACCAATACACTTCACAGTCTGGCCTCCAGGGGGAGCTAAGGGTGCTATGTATTAGGCCACTCCTCACAATCTGGTAAAACTGGGGGTTAGATAGGAAGTTAGAGAGAAGCTGACTGGGTTGGAACCAGGCAACATCCTGTGGCAGAGGGTGTTGCAGGGGAAGATTCAGGGGGGTCCCTGTCAGGGGTGGGATCCTGACAGAGGCCTAGCGAACAGAAAGAACGTTATGGGACCGCGCCTGCACTTCATCGCGGCGGTACCCCAAGAAAGGACAAGAAGCGAGGTTTATTGTGCTGAGTGAGAAACGAGATCAACGCAACAAGGAGAAACACCAGTAGGAGTCGTGCTGTAAGACGAGGCAACATCCTACTGAGGCGCGTAGCCGGTGGCCGGAAACGCCGAGGAAGTATTGAGCTCCAGGCCTTACTTCAAACCTACGGCAGGACAGTCAGTTCTAGGCGGGCTGTCTCACCCAAAATCACCTAAGCAGACACAGGGGGCAACATCGGGAGAGGGGCGACTCTAGGGTCCCGGAAGAACTCCAAGCCCACCCATCATACGGGTGCGTCCTAGCCATATCATCTGGGGGGACGAAGAAGAACATCATAATCGAGTTGTGAGGGAACTTCAGAAACAGACACAACAGTTGTGAGGACTATCCTGTAAGCACAGCAGGGAAGGACTACAACACAC
This sequence comes from Ranitomeya variabilis, assembly GCF_051348905.1. NCBI lineage: Eukaryota > Metazoa > Chordata > Amphibia > Anura > Dendrobatidae > Ranitomeya > Ranitomeya variabilis. The sequence continues at coordinate 616,669,296 of NC_135233.1, forward strand.
AAGCGCTAGAAGGTAGGCACAGATTTCCACCTGCAAAGGGAACTCTGGAGGTGCCATCGGACCAGCCGGACTCAGGTAGCCCGGATAACCGTATTCCGGACTGAGGCTCCTGAAGCCTTCAGTAAATAGGTAAAGAGACTGCAACCTGGTGTCCTCGTTATTCACCGCGACCTACACCGCACCACAACATCATCACATTCTCAACTTTCACTGGACGCCCCTCAGCAGGGTCACGGACTGGGCCTAGCCACCGTGACAACCCCAGAACTGAGACGCAGAGGCCCGGTACCGGGTGCCCCTCGGCCCTGCGGCAGTGGGGGCGCTCCATAGATGCCTGTACAGTATCATATATTGGAGGAGCACCAACGTGCCTGATGAAGATGTATCATATATCGGAGGAGCACCACCATGCCTGATGAAGATGTATCATATATTGGAGGAGCACCACCATGCCTGATGAAAGATGCCCGCACACCATCACATATTGGAGGAGCACCACCATGCCTGATGAAGACACCAGTACACCATCATATATTGGAGGAGTACCTGCACACCTGAAAACGCTGTTTTGGTGTTCACCGCTAAACATTTTATAACATTTGCAGTTATTACTTTTCAATCACTGCTTATTCTGCGGTTTCCCCCTCACATCCCGGACGTGTCGCCTCCTCCCTTTAGCGCCCACGGCTCAGGGTTTTCTGATACTTCCTGTAGATTGTTTTGCGTGGAAGCTTTGATATCACATGACTCCTGAGCGGCTGCTGCTCACGTATATTCACTATATGCTGTGCCCGTTTGCAGCTTAAGACGAGCGTCTCTGCGGTGGGTTGAACCTGGGTTACGAATTTAAATTAAAGTTATTGTGCGAGGAGAATAAGTGTTTTCCTTGTTTCCACAGCCTCCCGAATGTCATGAGATGAACAATATGATAACCGGCGTCTCCAGTAAATGAGAAAATCCTGAACTGAGGCAGAATTCATCGTTGCTATAGAAATGGTTGACACAAACACTGACAGTGTGGAAAGACGGCCTGCGGTATCTAGTGCTGTGGATGGAGCGTCCACCTCCCACACTGCACAGCGGGCCCTAACATGGACACACCGGGCCTCCACTCTATAAATCAGATTTCAGGACCGATAAAACTGTCTATGGAGCACCACCAATGTTTATATTCCTGCTAATGTCTTTATAGCGCGTCCTCTGCTCTGCCTCATATATATGACTCTATTAAATGGAGACATGACAGCGCCGGGGCACGCCTTATAGGATGTTTATTACAGTTTACTTCTTCAAAAAAGTTATTTTCCAGTGTGGCGTGCGAAGGATTCCCCCAACATACAATGAAAGTTTATTGTAACTTCTGGGAACTATTTTGCTCCAGCTGAATCTTTGTTTTCATATGGAAACTCCTGCTTGTAATGGCGGTATGGCATTAATTTACATCCCATATTATGTAGCAGCTAGACAGACTTTTCGCATAGGCTCTATAGTGTCTTGCCAACTTTTCTTGTTGCTCAAGTGCCTTCATGAAAGGACACTCCATTGTTTGAGCATTTTATAGTTTACAGACCTACGGAAAAAGATGTCACTTTTTTAAAACCTTTACTTACTCGAGAAATCCTATGCGGATAATTTCCCTTCCAATTCTCAGAAATGAACACCAGACTTGGACTAAACCAAGTACTTTCCGCCACGGCGATTTCCAGGGTCCCGGATGCTACGTTACCCTTGGGATCATCACCCAGATCTTTCACCTTAACTATGAGCCTGAAGTGGCTGTCATCAGCTCTTGATAAGTAAGTGACCCCTGTGTAATAAAAGACACTTCAAAAAGTTAAAAACTATGGATTAACCAGTTTGACAACACACATTATCGCTCTATTGTTTTACTTTTGTTCTTGCGATCGTACTTGGATCAATGTTATTCTATGGGACCGTGCACATGTTAGTCTGGGGAAAAAACTTCACAGCAAGCCCTGGTTTGATCTGATATTCAGATCGCACTCGGTTGTGCAAGTCCAGGTGAGCACACAGACGCGAGACGTTGGTATAGCTTCCAGATGACACATGGAATCATGGGGACTAGGACTACGTGGAAATTCAGGAGCCGACGGACAGATGGAGGGGAATCCAGTAGGAATATGGATGCAGGTTGAAACACAGTAGTACAAGTAATGAAGCACACAAAACCAGAAATACTAGTCTCAATCCCAAGACACAGGTGTGTGCCAATGGACTTGAAATGGGTCTGGGGAGATGTCATTGATCCGTGCTGATCCAACGTGGAGCACAACAAAGGGCAGCAGACCCAGGAGAATAGAGTGGAGTCTGGCATACCCAACATAGGCGTGTAACAGCTTTTTAGCCTGGGTGCCTATGGACAAGTTATTCTGGAGTATGCCTGCATCCATCAGAGTTCTGTATATTCAGAAAGTCATTCCAATGAGAATAGCAAGTCAAATTGCGATGTGGTGGTCCAACGTCCAGTCAACCGTGGCAGCCGGTCTTGTTCTGGGCACTTTTCACTTTTTAGGCCCTGGACCATCATGACGTTGTGGGGCCTGGTAAGCTCTAGAGGTACTCAGGATGCGGGACGGAAGAGAGAAGACTGGATGGCAGACCAGGGCAGCTCAAATCATTTTGCTTTTCTCTAGAATCCACCCTAAGTGATACGGTGGAGAGGTCTGAACCAAGGAGGAGGTTGGAGTGGTTTCACTTTGATTTCTGCCATTGATCACCCCCTCTGTGGCTTAACGATAAACGCCAATCAAATCAGATATTCTACAATTTTTGGGATCCATCGACAACGTTCATCCTGTTGCGTTATAACTCCAAAGACCAGGACATAAAACAATCTTACACAACCGCTGGAGATTGCAGCACGGTGACGACTTACATTAAGATCAGACCATTAGCGAGAGCTCGTCTCTGCTGAAACGTTTGTCCTTGGCGTCCTCAATACATCAGCTCTGCGGTAAATGAATGTATTGTACCCTCAGAATGAATTCATCACATTAGGCGCAGTGGAAGGCAATTAATGGAGCCTTGTGTTCTGAATGGATCAAAATGCTGAGATTTGTTTTGTTTTGTTTTTTTTTTTTCTTTCAAGAGCAGTCCATTTATTTATGTCAAAATGAGAGCGTGGAAAAAAAAAAGCTCTCATTAATCTATCAGTTCTGTGCCGCTTTCTGTATACAATTATCACCAGACAAAAAGTTTTCCACTTGCTTCAGGATTTACCTAAAATACTGTAAATGATGATTAGGGCTCCTTTCCACTTGCGAGAAAAAAAACGGTCCGTAATCTGGACCGAAAAAACGGATGTAACTATGCGATTGTCATGCGAGTGCAATGCGATTTTTAATCGCATCATCCGTTTTTTGTAATCGCATCATCCGTATGACATCCGTATTACTGTCCGTTTTTTACGCACCGGTGTCCTTTGAAAAGCCGGTAATTCAGCGCGGTGTACAGTAAAATCACACTGACAGGTTAGAATAGAGTAGATATATACACATAGAATAGGTATATATACATATATATATGTCAGTGAGACACCTATATACTGTATGTATATTTATATTTAATGCAGCGCTAGATAGCATAAAAGCCGCTAATTCAATTGCTGGCTTTTGCTCTCTCCTTCACAAACCCGACAGGATATGAGACATGGTTTACATACAGTAAACCATCTCATATCCCTTCTTTTATTACATATTCCTCTTCACTAATGTAAGAAGTGTCTGTGTGTCAAATTTGGGGGCTCTAGCTATTAAATTAAAGGGTTAAATCGCGGAAAAAATTGGCGTGGGCTCCCGCGCAATTTTCTCCGCCAGAGTGGGAAAGCCAGTGACCGAGGGCAGATATTAATAGCCTAGAGAGGGTCCATGGTTATTGCCCCCCCTGGCTACAAACATCTACCCCCAGCCACCCCAGAAAAGGCACATCTGGAAGATGCGCCTATTCTGGCACTTGGCCACTCCCTTCCCACTCCCGTGTAGTGGTGGGATATGGGGTAATGAAGGGTTAATGTCACCTTGCTATTGTAAGGTGACATTAAGCCAGATTAATAATGGAGAGGCGTCAATTATGACACCTATCCATTATTAATCAAATAGTATGAAATGGTTAATAAAACACACACACATTATTACAAAGTATTTTAATGAAATAAAGACAGAGGGTGTTGTAATATTTTATTATACTGGTAATCCACCTGAAGACCATCATCCTGAAACAAAGTTAAAAAAACAAACAACATTCCATACCTTCCGTCGTTATGTCCCACGATGTAAATCCATCTGAAGGGGTTAAATCATTTTACAGCCAGGAGCTGTGCTAATGCACTCGCTCCTGCCTGTAAAACCCCGGGTACCGAATGGAAAGCAGGGGATTGTCCTGTACTTGCCTTGAGTTGCGGTGATGCGCCCTCTGCTGGATGTCCTCATATGAACTCGAGCGTGGGAACTTTTACCAGGCTCCAGTTCATGAGGATATCCAGCAGAGGGCGCATCACCGCAACTCAAGGTAACTACAGGTCACCCTGCATTTCATTCATTCGCCGGGGTTTTACACACAGGAGCACAATTGCATTAGCAAAGCTCCTGGGTGTAAAATGATTTAACCCCTTCAGATGGATTTACATCTTGGGACATGACTGATCATCGGAAGGTATGGGATATTGTTTCTTTTTTATTTTTACTTTGTTACAGAACGAGGGTCTTCAGCTGGATTAAGAGAATAATAAAATATTACAACACCCTGTGTCTTGGTTTCATTAAAGGACTTTGTAATAATGTGTGTGTGTTTTATTAACCATTTCGTACAATTGGATTAATAATGGATAGGTGCACATAATTGGCGCCTCTACATTATTAACCTGGCTTAATGTCACCTTACAATAGCAAGGTGACATTAACCCTTCATTACCCCATATCACACCGCTACACGGGAGTGGGAAGAGAGTGGCCAAGTGCCAGAATAGGCGCATCTTACAGATGCGCCTTTTCTGGGGTGTCTGGGGGCAGATGTTTGTAGCCAGGGGGGGTCCTATAACCATGGACCCTCTCTAGGCTATTAATATCTGCCCTCAGTCACTGGCTTTACCACTCTGGCGGAGAAAATTGCGCGGGAGCCCAGGCAAATTTTTTCTGCGATTTAACCCTTTAATTTAATAGCTAGAGCCCCCAAATTTGACACACAGACACTTCTTACATTAGTGAAGAGGAATATGTAATAAAAGAAGGGATATGAGATGGTTTACTGTATGTAAACCATGTCTCATATCCTGTCGGGTTTGGGAAGGAGAGAGCAAAAGTCGGCAATTGAATTAGCGGCTTTTATGCTATCTAGCGCTGCATTAAATATAAATATACATATATAGGTGTCTCACTGACATATATATATATATATATATATATATATATATACACATTCTATGTGTATATATCTATTCTATTCTAACCTGTCAGTGTGATTTTACTGTACACCGCGCTGAATTGCCGGCTTTTCAAAGGACACCGGTGCGTAAAAATCGGACAGAACTTGCATGGTGCGAGTGCTGTGCGATTTTTTTCTCGCACCCATTGACTTGCATTGGCGAGTCTCGTCCGAGAATTGCAGCAATACGCAGCATGCTGCGATTTTTTTCTCAGCTGACCCAGATTTTTCTCAGTCCGATTTCGGCTGAGAAAAAAATTGCAAATGAAAAGACACCTATTAAATGACATTGGTCCGAGTGCAATCCGATTTTTTATCGGATTGCACTCGTCCGTTTTCCTCGCAAGTGGAAAGGGGCCCTTATTTTTAGATACTGGTTGCAGAGGAGGAACATATATGTTATGTGAGCGGGGGACATCTATTAATGCGTTTACTCCAGAAATTGGCATAAAAATGTTGCATATTATGGAGCATCTATTTGGAACGTTTGACATTTTTTTTTTTTTTAAGTATTGGAAGTTATCGGAAGGGAGAAGAGTGGTGCTGCAAACTCACTGCATCAGAAAGACCATAAAAAGTAGGACTGAATATACAGGCGCTTTTCTCTGGAACTGTATGGAGGATCTTAAAATATAATAATAATTATAAAACGCAATACTCATTGGAATAAAATAAGAGAAAAAACTTGACACCTTTTACCTAGTGACGGATCCTCTTTAATGAAGAGTGGAAAAATTAAGAGTGGACAGTGATGAAACAAACACGAGTCTTGGGGTTCGCGCAGACGATCGAATTTTCGGTCCAGGTGTGATCCGGCAAAACATCAGATTGCACTTGGACCAATATTAGCATATTGTGCTCTGCATATGTCTGATTTTTATTTTTCTTTCCCTTGGACCGAATCTGTCCTGGGGAAAAAAATGCTGCATGCCTGAGTTTAATCCGATTATCAGATTGCACTTAGCCATGCAAGTGAGTAAAAAAAAAACGGACTGCATTCGGACAACATCTGAGTGCAGTCTAATTTTCACGGACTGACAGTATGGAGAAGATAGACATTTTCTTTTTCTTCACATCTGAGAAAATCGGATCAAAGTCTGATCAGAGCATGCTTGGCATAATCGATCTGGTTTTTCTCTGAGAGAAAATTGGTCTTGTGATAATAGCCAGGGTTATTCTGGCTGTGACACAGGTTGCACGGCTCCATGTGCTGCGGTTACTCCACCGCGTAGAGCAGTGTGAATGGGAACGCATTGCAACCCCTAGGGTACATGTCACAAAAAGTTGTTGGATTTTTAGCAAGTTGCTTTTCAAGGTCGCGGTATCATAGATTACACAATATTCCATTCACCTGCATTATACTGCAGCTCATGGTGATCTGTGTCATGTCCAAAATCATTGTCTAGTCCCATTCTTCAGGCCACCACATTCATCGACCGTTTTAGCATTTTTTTTACCTTCCTCTGTTAAGGACACTGCTCCAGACCTCGGCTCCATCTGGAAGAGTTTCCGACCACCGCCGAGAATTGTGTAACGTAAATCTGCATTCTCTGACTCCGGATCATCAGCGTCTGTCGCCTGAAGGTGCAGGAAAGCAACACCTGCAAATGTGGAAGAGTTATAGAACTGCAGCTTATCATATTATTATAATATACATTCTGTCCAAAACCACAACTAATCTGATGATTTGGGCTGTATTTAGGGAACACAAGTCTGTTCCTTGCTCTGGACGCAGCAGCACCCCTTCTGCTGTTGTAGCATCTAATGGGCGCCAGATCCCAGATCATTCACTGTATTAACAAAAGGCGACAATTTGTTGCAAAATAAAGTGCACCCTCCCTGAGTAATAAATACCGGGGTGTAGTCCAGTACGGTTCTGTTTAGTGGGGTCTGCAGATGTTTTCGCACACGCGGAGCGCGGTCTCTATCACCCACTCATAATACGGGCTGTCCGTTGAGATTAGCAGGCTATAATGGTCCTATCTCTCCGGCCTGACATTTTAGCAGTCAGCCGCAGGGTGTGCGAAGTTTCGTATTGACATCTAAAAGCAGATCGGCAGCGGCACTTCCAGGAGAGGACATGGAACAATCAGTCACGAGCGCGCTGTATTTCATTCTTTGTTCCCATCTTCAGAATGTCCTCTCTAAAGGGTCTGCTAATCCCACCATGAAGCCCCAGCCTCACCCATCTGCACACTATCCGGGCTAGGAGGTCTCTACAGTATGAGAAGCCGTTCATGGCAGCATATTGGTAGGCCAAGCGGTGATGTACACAGGTGAACATGGCGTGCAATGCAACTGGTGAAATCCATGGAAGGATCTCCAGTAACACAGTTAGCCTAAACACTTTCATCTTTGGAAAATTGTTAAAACCCGGTGATCTTGAACCATATATTTGCCTCTCTACCTGATAAGTGACACAAGTAAATATATCAAAACAGTATTTAAAAATTGGTTTACAGTTTATGCAAATAAATCAAGATGTTCCACCATGATATACATATATTACCTGCTTTGCTTCCCCTGCTGACAATCCCATTCAAGGAGCTAACGTTCAGAATTGGCACGTTGTCATTTTCATCTGTCACCTCAATATATACAGTCACGGTCCGGTGTTCTCCAGCAACCTGTACAAATTAAAATATTACTATAATACTGCCCCTATGTACAAGAATATAACTACTATAATACTGCTCCTATGTACAAGAATATAACTACTATAATACTGCCCCCTATGTACAAGAATATAACTACTATAATACTGCTCCTGTGTACAAGATTGTAACTACTATAATACTGCTCCTATGTACAAGAATATAACTACTATAATACTGCCCCTATGTACAAGAATATAACTACTATAATACTGCTCCTATGTACAAGAATATAACTACTATAATACTGCCCCTATGTACAAGAATATAACTACTATAATACTGCTCCTATGTACTAGAATATAACTACTACAATACTGCTCCTATGTACAAGAATATAACTACTATAATACTGCTCCTATGTACAAGAATATAACTACTATAATACTGCCCCCATGTACAACAATATAACTACTATAATACTGCCCCTATGTACAAGAATATAACTACTATAATACTGCTCCTGTGTACAAGAATGTAACTACTATAATACTGCTCCTATGTACTAGAATATAACTACTATAATACTGCCCCTATGTACAAGAATGTAACTACTATAATACTGCCCCTATGTACAAAAATATAACTACTATAATACTGCTCCTATGTACAAGAATATAACTACTATAATACTGCCCCCCTATGTACAAAAATGTAACTACTATAATACTGCCTCTATGTACAAGAATATAACTACTATAATACTGCACCTATGTACAGGAATATAACTACTATAATACTGCCTCCTGTGTACAAGAATATAACTACTATAATACTGCTCCTATGTACAAGAATATAACTACTATAATAGTGCCCCTATGTACAAGAATATAACTACTATAATATAACACATGCAGCTCAGTCATGGAGATATATATTATGGCTTTACCGTCACAGCATATGAGTCCTTGTTTTCCCGATCAAAGGGCTTGAGAGCACATAAAACTAGTGAGTCTGGATCCAGCTCAAATATTCCTTCATCGTTTCCAGCCAGCTCTGCAATATACCGGCCATCTGCTCCCAGCTCTATCTAAAAGGGAATTTACTGTAAGGTTAATTGAGAGAATATTTTTGGCAAAGGACAAACAAGATCACTAGCCGGCATCCAGCGAGTGAGAATACAACGTGTTCTCGGGTGTGCGGCATTAACACATGCTAAGTCTCTTTACTATGGTTCCAAGTAGACTTATCAGGGGGCAGTTCTGTGCCCAACTATCAGATCAGATCAGATGTCGCAAATATATGAATAAACACTTGGAAACTTCACAACGTAAATGTGAACTGTGACCGGTTGGATGGGATTTCTGGAGAGCGTAAAATTTGTCAAAGCTTTGTCAATTACAGCAAACCGTAGCGCCCATCAGTAGCAAACAAGTAAAGAATTGGATCAGAAAATCTTCATATAGAAACCAGAATGACAAATACGATATTATCAATCAAATAGATCTGAGCATTTAGGTAAATGGAAATAACTGATTTTATATAAAGGAAACCTATTTTTAAAAATATAACGAGTTGAATAAATGTCTCATGAGATTCCCCACAGATTTGATGTAGAAAAGTTTTATATAGGTTGAAAAAAAGACTCGGGTACATCAAGTTCAACCTAGGTTGACCGCTATAAAGAAAAAAAAAAAAAAAACCTCCCGAGATGGCTCTGTGCCCCCTCTGCCAGAAGAGGAAGGCCAAAGACCGGCAGAGGACCCCGTGCAGATTATGGAGGAGCGGCAGCGTTTCTTTAAAACATGGCGCATTGCGGTTATAGATGTAATGCCACGTTCAAGTTACTGAGATATGGGTCGCGATGTTCGTAATCGCTGCCGAAACAGATGAGACCAAGAAACAGACTTTCTATTAGGGACTGATCTGAAACGCGTAGTCTGAATATAAAGTCTTTTCAGTCCTTGGTCTCAACTCATGCAACACCGCATCTTTTAACCATACCTCTGGGTCATTCTGAGTCGGCTTCGTGCACACGATGCGATTTTTGCTGCGGATCCGCAGCGGATTTGACGCTGCGGATCCGCAGCAGTTTTCCATGCGGGGTACAGTACAATGTTACCCTATGGAAAACAAAAACCGCTGTGCCCACGATGCGGAAAAATACGCGCGGATTCGCTGCGGAAAAAAAGAAGGCGCATGTCACTTCTTTCTGCAGATTCCGCAGCGGTTTTCAACAAGCACCAATAGGAAAGTGCTGTTGAAAACCCGCAGAGGAATCCGCAGGAGAAACCGCAGGAAAATCCGCAGTGAAAACCGCAGCGGTTTTGCACTGCGGATTTTCCAAATCCGCAGCGGAAAAATCCGCAGCAGAATCCGCATCATGTGCACATACCCTTAACATTCCACTCCCTTGGCGGGAGAGGAAGCACGTCCTTGTCAGTGTTCTGCCTGCCTCACAACATTCGGGTGAATCAATCCACCCACAATTTCCACCCACCCTTGCCCTGTTGGTCGCACTAGGAGCGCTATTCCATTTTTTTCCCTCACCTTTTAACTTACTGACACACGTGCTTTGTCGAATAACACAGATACTTTGCTCCTGTGGTGTGCGCAAATTGGAAAGTTAGAGCTTTTGTTCATAAACGCCAGCTATGCCAATCTACGCCAAGCACATGGCGGGCAGCCTTGACTACAAGGTGAAACTCTGGAGCTGCTTCTTCCTGTATTGTGATCGCCATTATCAAATCAGCGGCGTCTACGTGAATGTCATTGTCTCGCACGTGGCTCTGCTTTTTGCTCTCTCAATTTGTTTTTATTAAAAAGTTCTGAAAAAGGTCAAGTTGCTCCTGTGGCACATGTCCTGTGCTGAATCACTCTGCCTTTCTCTAATGCTAATTGTCTGCCACAAGGTACTTGTGAATTTCCAAGCCCTGACCTCTCCGACATCAATTAGCAATGCTACTGGTGGATGCTGCTGACTCATGTGGAGCTGTTGCCCATGCGAAATAACAAAAGTTGCACAGTACAATTTTTTCCATCAAGATGATCAAATCAATCTGATTAAATTCTACATTTATCCTTTAGTAATCTGCCCATCATCGGGAGAGAAATCAAGTGTTGATGTAGGAATACAATGGTTAGGACTTCATGGTGGTGTCTGGCTTCTGCAGCCTATGGTGAGGTGAATTTGCTAAGCAATGGGTCAAGGTGAGATGCACGATCAGAGGTGTTGACTAGCCTGCCAGCACATGGAATGGTGTGGACTTGTAGATCTAGCTATGCAGAATGGCATGTGGATCGGTGGAGCAATTAGTGCTAGATGCAGCAGAATAGAGAGTGCAAACTGCACAATGGAGCAACAGAGATGAGTATGCAGACAAGTACAGTTGCAGCGCCCCCACTGCCGCAGGGCCGAGGGGTACCCGGTACCGGGCCTCTAAGTCTCTGCTCTGGGGTTGTCACGGTGGCTAGACCCGGCCCGTGACCCTGCTGAGGGGCGCCCAATGAAAGGTGTGGATGGTGGTGGTAGTGCGGTGCAGTGCTGGTCACAGTAAATAACGAGGACACCAGGTTGCAGTCTCTTTACCTCTTTACTGATGGCTTCAGGGTCCTCAGTCCGGAATACGGTTAACCAGGCTGCGCAAGTCCAGCCGGTCCGATGGCACCTCCAGAGTTCCCTTTGCAGGTGGAAATCTGTGCCTACCTTCTAGCGCTTATGTGTTGCGGTCCTCCCCTGCTGTGCTTACGGGATAGTACCCACAACTGTTGTCTGTTTCTTGTGTTCCCTCACAACTCGATTCTGATGTTCTTCTTCGTCCCCCAGATGATATGGCTAGGACGCACCCGTATGACGGGTAGGCTCGGAGCTCTTCCTGGACCCTAGTGTCGCCCTTCTCCTATTGTTGCCCCCTATGTCTTCGTAGGTGATTAGTGTGAGACAGCCCGCCTATAGCTGACTGTCCTGCCGTAGGTTTGAAGTATTGCTTGGAGCCTAGTACTTCCTCGGCGTTCCGGCCACCGGCTACGCGCCTCAGTAGGATGTTGCCTCGTCTTACAGCACAACTCCTACTGGTATTTCTCCTTGTTGCGTTGATCTCGTTTCTCACTCAGCACAATATACCTCGCTTCTTGTCCTTTCTTAGGGCACCGCCGCTATGAAGTGCAGGCGCGGTCCTGTGACGTTCTCTCTGTTTGCTAGGCCTCTGTCAGGATCCCACCCCTGACAGGGACCCCTCCGAGTCTCTCCCCGCAACACCCTCTGCCACAGGGTGTTGCCTGTTCGATTCCCAGTCAGCTTCTCACTAACTTCCTATCCAACCCCCAGTTTTACCAGATTGTGAGGAGCTCCCCCTGGAGGCCAGACTGTGAAGTGTATTGGTGTCTGTGATACCTGGTCAGGTGAACTCCTTTAGTGCCATCAGACGTACCATAGCCCCCCTTAGCGGCGGAGCATCAGTACTGCAACGACCAGGACTCTGGGGCGCTGCACATTGATGCATCAGATTTGAGGGTGTGGACTTCACATTGAAGAAACAGACACAAGTATGCAGACAGGTACCTTGTTGCAGCAGATTTGAGAGTGTGGATTGCACCCTGGAATAACAGAGATGAGTAGGCTGAGAGGTACCTTGATGCAGCAGATTTAAGAATACAGACAGCTCCTAGAACAGTAGAGCTGAGTTGGTAGTGCTGGGTGTGAGAATAGCTCTTAAGGCCCCGTCTCACATAGCGAGATCGCTAGCGAGATCGCTGCTGAGTCACAAGTTTTGTGACGCAACAGCGACCTCAGTAGCGATCTCGCTATGTGTGACACGTACCAGCGATCAGGCCCCTGCTGTGAGATCGCTGGTCGTGTCGGAATGGCCTGGACCTTTTTTTGGTCGTTGAGGTCCCGCTGACATCGCTGAATCGGTGTGTGTGACACCGATCCAGCGATGTCTTCACTGGTAACCAGGGTAAACATCGGGGTACTAAGCGCAGGGCCGCGCTTAGTAACCCGATGTTTACCCTGGTTACCAGCGTAAATGTAAAAAAAAACAAACAGTACATACTCACCATCTGTTGCCCGTCAGGTCCCTTGGCGTCTGCTTCCTGCTCTGACTGCCGCCGTAAAGTGAGAGCACAGCAGTGACGTCACCGCTGCGCTCTGCTCTCACTGTACGGCGGCTCAGTCAGAGCAGGAAGCAGACGGCAAGGGACCTGACGGGCAACAGATGGTGAGTATGTAGTGTTTGTTTTTTTTGGTAACCAGGGTAAACATTGGGTTACTAAGCGCGGCCCTGCGCTTAGTAACCCGATGTTTACCCTGGTTACCCGGGTGCTGCAGGGGGACTTCGGCATCGTTGAAGACAGTTTCAACGATGCCGAAGTCGTTCCCCTGATCGTTGGTCGCTGGAGAGAGCTGTCTGTGTGACAGCTCCCCAGCGACCACACAGCGACACAACAGCGACGCTGCAGCGATCAGCATCGTTGTCTGTATCGCTGCAGCGTCGCTGTGTGTGACGGGGCCTTTAGGAGAATCTGAGTAGAATAATTGGGCACCTGGCTGCCGAAGAACCAAGTGAGACGTGTGGCCTAACTTCTGAAAAGCACGTGGTAGCAGCTTGCACTAGTGATACCTGAATATTCGGGAAGCATGCAGCTGCCTGAGTTGGCCATGAATGGCCTTGGATGATAACATCACAAATGCATGCCAGTTTACCACAATTTGCCATAATAACATGACGCAGACTAGCTAAAGAGAAGGAAGAAGCAGAGCCCAGAGCTGGAGGTGGCAAAGGAGAGTAACCCAGCCCTCCTGGAGCATTGATGTGGATTTGATGCATCATAGTAAGAGTCCTGATAATATTAATGTTGAGTAATATATACACATGTATCATTTCCTGTAATTAGTGATTATCACGTTCCACTATTTTCTTACCTTAGTTAGGTACAAGGGGAACGTTCCTTTGTAATTTTCAGGAACTTGTATTTTTTTTACATAGGTAGAAGCAATGGTGACCTGGGTTGTATTAAATAAACACAGGAAAGATCATATATCTCATTAACACAAGCAAACATGCACAGAAATGAAATGAAGTCCCATTAGTTTTTCATTCGAGAGCCCAAAAATGTATTTTCCTTAACTTGGAACCTCCTACCAAGAGCAGAAGACGAGGAGCCTCCTGTGGTGTCTAGCACGGTGTAGGATATTATGTTCTTATTTTAAGTCACTGATCTCTGCAAAGTAAACTTTATACATTTTTCTATGACCATCGATGCTATGATTCTTGCTGAATTTAAAGGAATATTCTCAAGTTTAAAGGTGATCTCCTAACTTTTGGATAGGGGATAACTTTCTGATTGCTGGAGGTCTGACTGCGAGGGACCACCGGCGATGCCGAGACCACAGAAGAACCCCGTGAGAATGAAGCAAAGGTCAATCATGTGCACTGACGCTCCATTCACTATTAATGGGATTGTAGAGCGCTGTGTTTGGCTGGTCTTCAGCACTCCCATTAGAATGAATGGAATGGCAGTGCGCTTGATCGACCACTGCTCCCCTCACACGGGGGTCTACAGAACCACAGTTCTTAGGATTTCTGAAGGTCACAGCATTCAGACCCCCCCAGCGATTGCTCCTGTGATGATGATAATTTCCAAAACTTGAGAAGACTCCTTTAAGGAATTTTGCTGTTTCACTATATAGTAAATGTCACACGTATGTTATTTTATTGCCCCCCCTCCCCCCCAAAAAGTCTAAGATCATGCCTATAAAATAGATCAACTACTTAAACGACCCCAAACCACCAGGACTATGTCTCAATCCTTGAACTTTCCATGGTCACATCTCTTATGTTGTGGATGGGGCCAAATAACTTTGCTTCCATTAGCAAAGTATTTACCTGTATACCTGGTCACTAAAAAAAAAAAATGTAAAAAAATATATACATTACCTTGATAGATGCAGACAGGACGGTTAGGAGATATAATCCACGCATCGTCTCTGTAAGAAAAATATACTCTGTAGAATCACATCTGGGGTGTTAAGGAGGTGGGATGTCACTTTGGGACCCCAACACATGTCTTCTCAACTTTCAAAGTTGTCACCAAATCCGTAACTTTTCAATCACTGGGGTCCGTCTACGATCCTGAGAACCCCCAGTGATCATAATGTTTTCCACTATCCGGTAGATTGGGTGATAACTTTCAAGCTTGATAATACCGCTTTAATGCAACAATGGTAAATTTAAGTTTCCTGTTTTTGTATAAAATGACTAATTATTGGTTCATTGATAAATAAATTGTGTATTCGCCTGTTTCAATATTCCTTGCATCATGTTGGTCCTTTAGGCTTTGCGGTATTTTTGCGTTGATTTATAGCCCCGGATACGGCACAAGTCTTTATTGCTCATTGCGTTTATACCTTTGTATCTGAATCGCGACAAAGGAGCAATCATCTCACCTGTCCCGGGAGCACAGCAAAATACTACAGTAATAGCAACAGTCCAAACGATAGCTGGGACTCACATCTTCTTAAAAGAATTGCTTTATTGATCCAGTAGTATAAAAGGCAATAAAATTTTTTGACCACAACAGTACAAAATTTAAAAAGGCAGAAAATAAATTTCAACTGCGCTCCCAGGCAACATGTTTCACACCTGCATGGTCCTTTGACTTGGACCATACAGATGTGAAACATGTTGCCTGGGAGCGCAGAGGATATTTCTTTTATGCCTTTCTAATGTTTGTGCTGTTGTGGTCAACCATTTTTTGTTAGCCTTTTATATTACTGGATCAATAAAGCAATTATTTTAAGAAGATGTGAGTCCCAGCTTTCGTTTGGACCGTTGTTATACAGGATATATGTTCCTTTCTGCAGGCTCCATACTTTTATTGCACCAGTGTTTCACCCTTATATTACTGATTTCAGCTGTGGCTATCTAGACTTCTAGTGCTCTCTTAAGGTAACTTTCTTCCCTCATCTTAGGTCCCCAAAACTGATCTGTGCAGAATATAATTCACTGTCTGGCTGTATAAGGACGAGGTTGAAAGGTTCTGACGTGTGTAGCATTTCCATCTTCTCAGGATGGTAATGTGAATTTCTCCTGTGTATATATACAGTATATATATATATATATGATGGTCTGAGTCACTGCCATCCAGAAGTAAAGTAAGGGATTTTTTATTTTTTTTTAAAGATATGAAAGGGATTGTCTGATGTAAATTCATTATAGGTGAATGCAATGTTGTGTGCGGTTTTCTCTACACTTAATGAGTTTAATGTATTATAAGATTGGAGTAGATTGTGCCAGGTCCCAGATCCTCTGGTAAAAATGGCAGGGTGGCCCTCTGTTGTCCAGACACTCATCAATATCGAGACCTTCACAATTCGCCCAAACAGGAAATCTATCGGACAAAATGCAAAGGCTGCAGCCGATCAGCCAGCATTGATTGCCTGCAGTGATAAAGTGATTTGCCGAATGTTGATGGGGAGACACAGCAACGTTTGCAGAGGAATGGTGCCAATCCATTTTTTATTTTTTTTTTAATTATCAAAACTACCCCAGGCCCATAAAGTGTAACTTGTAAAGTAGTGGACAACCCCTTTAAGTTCTAAAGTAATAAATAAATATAAATATATATATATATATATATATATATATATATATATATATATATATATATATATATATATATATTATAGTGGGGCAAAGAAGTATTTAGTCAGTCAGCAATAGTGCAAGTTCCACCACTTAAAAAGATGAGAGGCGTCTGTAATTTACATCATAGGTAGACCTCAACTATGGGAGACAAACTGAGAAAAAAAAATCCAGAAAATCACATTGTCTGTTTTTTTATCATTTTATTTGCATATTATGGTGGAAAATAAGTATTTGGTCAGAAACAAAATTTCATCTCAATACTTTGTAATATATCCTTTGTTGGCAATGACAGAGGTCAAACGTTTTCTGTAAGTCTTCACAAGGTTGCCACACACTGTTGTTGGTATGTTGGCCCATTCCTCCATGCAGATCTCCTCTAGAGCAGTGATGTTTTTGGCTTTTCACTTGGCAACACGGACTTTCAACTCCCTCCAAAGGTTTTCTATAGGGTTGAGATCTGGAGACTGGCTAGGCCACTCCATGACCTTGAAATGCTTCTTACGAAGCCACTCCTTCGTTGCCCTGGCGGTGTGCTTTGGATCATTGTCATGTTGAAAGACCCAGCCACGTTTCATCTTCAATGCCCTTGCTGATGGAAGGAGGTTTGCACTCAAAATCTCACGATACATGGCCCCATTCATTCTTTCATGTACGCGGATCAGTCGTCCTGGCCCCTTTGCAGAGAAACAGCCCCAAAGCATGATGTTTCCACCACCATGCTTTACAGTAGGTATGGTGTTTGATGGATGCAACTCAGTATTCTTTTTCCTCCAAACACGACAAGTTGTGTTTCTACCAAACAGTTCCAGTTTGGTTTCATCAGATCATAGGACATTCTCCCAAAACTCCTCTGGATCATCCAAATGCTCTCTAGCAAACTTCAGACGGGCCCGGACATGTACTGGCTTAAGCCGTGGGACACGTCTGGCACTGCAGGATCTGAGTCCATGGTGGCGTAGTGTGTTACTTATGGTAGGCCTTGTTACATTGGTCCCAGCTCTCTGCAGTTCATTCACTAGGTCCCCCCGCGTGGTTCTGGGATTTTTGCTCACCGTTCTTGTGATCATTCTGACCCCACGGGGTGGGATTTTGCATGGAGCCCCAGATCGAGGGAGATTATCAGTGGTCTTGAATGTCTTCCATTTTCTAATTATTGCTCCCACTGTTGATTTCTTCACTCCAAGCTGGTTGGCTATTGCAGATTCAGTCTTCCCAGCCTGGTGCAGGGCTACAATTTTGTTTCTGGTGTCCTTTGACAGCTCTTTGGTCTTCACCATAGTGGAGTTTGGAGTCAGACTGTTTGCGGGTGTGCACAGGTGTCTTTTTATACTGATAACAAGTTTAAACAGGTGCCATTACTACAGGTAATGAGTGGAGGAAAGAGGAGACTCTTAAAGAAGAAGTTACAGGTCTGTGAGAGCCAGAAATCTTGATTGTTTGTTTCTGACCAAATACTTATTTTCCACCATAATATGCAAATAAAATGATAAAAAAACAGACATGTGATTTTCTGGATTTTTTTTTCTCAGTTTGTCTCCCATAGTTGAGGTCTACCTATGATGTAAATTACAGACGCCTCTCATCTTTTTAAGTGGTGGAACTTGCACTATTGCTGACTGACTAAATACTTTTTTGCCCCACTGTATATATATACAGTATATATATATATATATATATATATATGTATATATATATATATATATATATATATATATATATATATAAAAAATGTATTTATATTTATTACACTTAGTGTCTTATAATTGCATAGTTTTATTGGATATGTTAAATTAGCTGGGAAAGAGTCAGGGTTAAAACAATGGGGTGGACAGTCGAGCCTCAAGACCACTCAGATGTTGGTATATACAGGATGCTGCTATATTATATCCTGGGACAGACATGAAGAATTGATGGAAGAACAGTATATGCGATTCCTTGGGGACCCACCAGTTACTTTCCCTTGAAATTGTTCTTAATATATCCACTGCTGCTGAGCTACAGTAACTGCTGAACCCTCATCCCTGCTGAGCTACAATAACTGCTGAGCCCCCATCACTGATGAGCTACAATAACTACCGAGCCCTCATCACTGATGAGCTACAATAACTACTGAGCCCTCATCACTGATGAGCTACAATAACTACTGAGCCCTCATCACTGATGAGGTACAATAACTACTGAGCCCCCATCACTGATGAGCTACAATAACTACTGAGCCCCCATCACTGATGAGCTACAATAACTACTGAGCCCCCATCACTGATGAGCTACAATAACTACTGAACCCCCATCGCTGCTGAGCCCTCATCATCACTGCTGAGCTACAGTAACTGCTGAGCCCTCATCACTGATGAGCTACAATAACTGCTGATGCCTCATCACTGCTGAGCTACACTAACTACTGAGCCCTCATCATCACTGCTGAACTACCATAACTACTGAGCCCCCATCACTGCTGAACTACCATAACTACTGAGCCCTCATCACTGATGAGCTACAATAACTGTTGATGCCTCATCACTGCTGAGCTACAATAACTACTGAGCCCTCATCACTGCTGAGCTACAATAACTGCTGAGCCTCCATCGTTGATGAGCTACAATAACTGCTGATGCCTCATCACTGCTGAGCCCTCATCATAACTGCTGAGCTACCATCACTACTGAGCCCCCATCACTGATGAGCTACAATAACTACTGACCCCTCATCACTGCTGAGCTACAATAACTGCTGATGCATCATGACTGCTGAGCTACAATAACTACTGATCCCTCATCACTGCTGAGCTACAACAACTGCTGAGCCCCCATCACTGCTGAGCTACAGTAACTGCTGAGCCTCCATCGCTGATGAGCTACAATAACTGCTGATGCCTCATCACTGCTGAGCTACACTAACTACTGAGCCCTCATCATCACTGCTGAACTACCATAACTACTGAGCCCCCATCACTGCTGAACTACCATAACTACTGAGCCCTCATCACTGATGAGCTACAATAACTGTTGATGCCTCATCACTGCTGAGCTACAATAACTACTGAGCCCTCATCACTGCTGAGCTACAATAACTGCTGAGCCTCCATCGTTGATGAGCTACAATAACTGCTGATGCCTCATCACTGCTGAGCCCTCATCATAACTGCTGAGCTACCATCACTACTGAGCCCCCATCACTGATGAGCTACAATAACTACTGACCCCTCATCACTGCTGAGCTACAATAACTGCTGATGCATCATGACTGCTGAGCTACAATAACTACTGATCCCTCATCACTGCTGAGCTACAACAACTGCTGAGCCCCCATCACTGCTGAGCTACAGTAACTGCTGAGCCTCCATCGCTGATGAGCTACAATAACTGCTGATGCCTCATCACTGCTGAGCTACAATAACTACTGAGCCCTCATCACTGCTGAACTACCATAACTACTGAGCCCCCATCACTGATGAGCTACAACAACTGCTGAGCCCCCATCACTGCTGAGCTACAGTAACTGCTGAGCCTCCATCGCTGATGAGCTACAATAACTGCTGATGCATCATGACTGCTGAGCTACAATAACTACTGATCCCTCATCACTGCTGAGCTACAACAACTGCTGAGCCCCCATCACTGCTGAGCTACAATAACTGTTGATGCCTCATCACTGCTGAGCTACAATAACTACTGAGCCCTCATCACTGCTGAGCTACAATAACTGCTGAGGCCCCATCACTGCTGAGCTACAGTAACTGCTGAGCCCTTATCACTGATGAGCTACAATAACTGCTGAGCCTCCATCGCTGATGAGCTACAATAACTGCTGATGCCTCATCTCTGCTGAGCCCTCATCATAACTGCTGAGCTACCATCACTACTGAGCCCCCATCACTGATGAGCTACAATAACTACTGAGCCCTCATCACTGCTGAGCTACCATAACTACTGACCCCTCATCACTGCTGAGCTACAATAACTGCTGAGCCCTCCTCACTGCTGAGCTACAATAACTGCTGATCCCTCATCACTGCTGAGCTACAATAACTGCTGAGCCCTCATCATCACTGATGAGCTACAATAACTGCTGAGCCTTCATCACTGCTGAGCTACAATAACTGCTGAGCCTTCATCATCACTGCTGAACTACCATAACTACTGAGCCACCATCACTGATGAGCTACAATAACTGCTGAGCCCTCATCATCACTGATGAGCTACAATAACTGCTGAGCCTTCATCACTGCTGAGCTACAATACTGCTGAGCCCCCATCACTGATGAGCTACAATAACTGCTGAGACCCCATCACTGATGAGCTACAATAACTGCTGAGCCCTAATCATCACTGCTGAGCTACAATAACTGCTGAGCCCTCAATTCTAATGGTCGGAGACATCCACCTAAAGACATTTGCAGAAAAAGAACCTTTTATTTAAGAAAAGCCATTTTGCAACAGAAAGCAGAAAAGTCACTTACCTGACCTGACGCGTGAAGGACGAAAATCCAAATTAGTAGTTTGATATAATAAAACCTCTTATAGTTAATAATTGACTCTGTAATTAGAAACGCACCAATCACTGGAAAGATGGAGACTCAGACGACCAAAGCCTGGAGCTGCCATTACACTGAGCTGGGGCAAGATGCCAAGATGGTGTGTATATTATATACCCTTTATGGGCACATTACTGTACAGCTACATCTATGGACATTAATATGGCGTCCACCCCCCTCTGCAGATATAACGGCTCCCGCTCTTCTGAGGAGGTGCTCTATAAGATGTTGGAGGCGTCTACAGTAATATTTGCCAATTCATTCAGAAAAGAATTTGTGAGGACAGACCCTGATGTTGGGAGAGGCCGAACAAATTTACTAAAATGGCGCATGTTGCATGAATAAATGCAGCACAATTGTAAATTAAGCAAAAAGTGTTGAAAGTGTTTCATTAATTTAGGAGCATTTTGCAGTCCCTCTTTCTCTGTGTGGTGTATGCCATTTACTTACATTTTTTGCAATTAGATTTACAAAATACAAAGCCATTTCAGACCCCCTGTATCTAACTGTTGCTGTGGTTGTGCCACATATAAAAGCCCATTAAAGCTGCGCCCCTAGCCAGACCAAAGGTGCACCGAAGTGCCCTCATTCCAGTGCTCACTCTTCGTAAGGGTTAACTTTCCTACGCCTGACTACGCGGGACATTAATACAGAATTGGTGGAATGCTGAATCCGATCTCCAGTTAATCAGTTTAACTCTGGAAATAATTAATTGAAGATTTGCTGTGATTAAAAGCACAAGGATTGCCAGATACACTCAAAACCCAAATAGTAAAACTTCAGCAGGAGGGACGTTTCCTGAATCTCACGAAAACCATGAAAATTCAACATGGCTGCACCTTTTGTGAGATGCCACTATTAATGTATGTAGCTGAGATCAATGGTGGCTACTTTTGGCATGGGCAGAGCCACAGCGTCCTGAACTCCAAGGGTCCAACTACTTGCGTCTTCACGCCTAGCATGGTGGTGTCAATTATTGGAGGAAGAAATATACTCTACAGACATCCTCTCTGTCCCTATTGGGGCTCACAATCTAGATTCCATATCATTATGTCTGTATGTGGTAGGAGGAAACCGGAGGACCTGGAGAAAACCAGAGAACCTGGAGGAAACAGGAGGACCTGGGGGAAACCGGACTACCTGGAGGAAACCAGAGAACCTGGAGGACCTGGTGGAAACGGGAGGACCTGGGGGAAACTGGGTTACCTGGAGCAAACCAGTGACCCTTGGGGAAACTGAAGGACCTGGGGGAAACTGAAGGACCTGGGGGAAACTGAAGGACCTTGAGGAAACCAGAGGACCTGGAGGAAACCCACACAAACATAGGCAGAACATACAAACTAATTTAGAGATGTTGTCCTTGATGGGATTTGAACTGGGGACGTGCAAAGTAACCATGCTGACCACTGAGCCACCGTGTTAACCGAGGTTCCACTTTATACTTTTTCACAAGTCACTTCTCTACAGCTAAGGTTCAGAAGTGGAAAAGAAATGAATTACCGCATCTGCATGGCACGGACTCTTATGGCTGTGTGAGTCTTCTCTGATCCAATAATTTCCAAGTGCGGATTTAGCCTTTGGTTCTACTGCTAAAGTGGAAATGACACAAAACCAATGGTCTCCTGTAAAGATTAGAATCGCCTCATTAATAAAGTCTGTGATTAGGGCTGCAGATGGAAAATCCCTTTAATTCTGCTTTAATAACGACACTGATCCAGCGCCGGTTTATTTAAACATCAGATTTATTAAAGCAGGAGAACATCTTGTGGCGAGAGAGGATTCCCCTCCACCGCTTTATAAATAGAGCAGAACGTAAGCGGCAATTACTTTCCATATGGTTCTTCTGGCTGCATTGCCTAATCTGCTCTTTGTACCGCAGAATATTAACCCTGCAGCTTCTGGACAACTTTATGTGACGTCACAAAGACATTTAATGTACATCCCAGGTCCATCCACAATGTTTACCCTTCATCATCTACTGATCCATTGCCAGAACGCTACGAGGCTCCAGTTTAGGGCTCATTCAGATGTCCATGAATCCCCTTTGTGTTCTACCCTTGAGGACATGCGCTCATTAAACTTTGGAGACTGTTTTTTTTCTTAATTAAATGCATGTATGTTTGGCGCCCCAAATTTCTGCATTTGGGTTTGCTTAAAAATATTGTACAGTTTTACCTTTTTTAGCCTCTATGATGCACTATCTATTCTTGGCGGCAGAATGGGTTAACTAAGAATCCGGCAGTGAGCTCATTCTGAATTTCTAACTTGATCTGTCTTTTTTATTACTTCTCTCAGCTGACTCACCACCACAGACCAAATCAAAGCTGAATGAGCAAGAAAACAAAAAGCCTGAAAAAAAAACAATGCAACATTTTTAGTGAAACCGAATAACAAATACTATCTTTAGCCCCAAATAAATTTAA
Organism: Ranitomeya variabilis; assembly: GCF_051348905.1. Lineage (NCBI taxonomy): Eukaryota > Metazoa > Chordata > Amphibia > Anura > Dendrobatidae > Ranitomeya > Ranitomeya variabilis. The sequence goes on from NC_135233.1 coordinate 616,692,934, forward strand.
GTAAAAATAGCATGACCCCCCCAATTAAAATAAATATAAGTACCCATCTCCTGTATCAGTGCCATTCTAGAGACTTTGGTGCTGCTGTTCCTGAAAAGTTATTTGACTTGTGTCATATGCAGGCTGCAGCCAATCACCACTTGTCAGCAGCAGCCGTTACTATATTGTCAGAGAAGACAGAATTTTGAATGTGCTGCAGCCAAGTAGTGATCACTCATTGGCTGGTGCATTACTTACTGATACTAAGTTACATCCTGTATTATACTCCAGAGCTGCACTCACTATTCTGCTGGTGCAGTCACCGTGTACATACATTACATTACTGATCCTGAGTTACCTCCTGTATTATACTCCAGAGCTGCACTCACTATTCTGCTGGTGCAGTCACCGTGTACATACATTACATTACTGATCCTGATTTACATCCTGTATTATACTCCAGAGCTGCACTCACTATTCTGCTGGTGCAGTCACTATGTACATACATTACATTACTGATCCAGAGTTACATCCTGTATTATACCCCAGAGCTGCACTCACTATTCTGCTGGTGCAGTCACTGTGTACATACATTACATTACTGATCCTGAGTTACATCCTGTATTATACTCCAGAGCTGCACTCACTATTCTGCTGGTGCAGTCACCGTGTACATACATTACATTACTGATCCTGAGTTACCTCCTGTATTATACTCCAGAGCTGCACTCACTATTCTGCTGGTGCAGTCACCGTGTACATACATTACATTACTGATCCTGATTTACATCCTGTATTATACTCCAGAGCTGCACTCACTATTCTGCTGGTGCAGTCACTATGTACATACATTACATTACTGATCCTGAGTTACATCCTGTATTATACCCCAGAGCTGCACTCACTATTCTGCTGGTGCAGTCACTGTGTACATACATTACATTACTGATCCTGAGTTACATCCTGTATTATACTCCAGAGCTGCACTCACTATTCTGCTGGTGCAGTCACTGTGTACATACATTACATTACTGATCCTGAGTTACATCCTGTATTATACTCCAGAGCTCCACTCACTATTCTGCTTGTGCAGTCACTGTGTACATACATTACATTACTGATCCTGAGTTACATCCTGTATTATACCCCAGAGCTGCACTCACTATTCTGCTGGTGCAGTCACTGTGTACATACATTACATTACTGATCCTGAGTTATATCCTGTAGATCTTTTATTATAAAAATGAAAAACATAACAATAATAATAACAGAAACAAAACAGAAATATCAGCCAGAAAATAATCAGTATAATGAACACTGGTCCAGCCGCTCATCCTCTCCTCTCACACATATTATATATACAGAATAATAACTAATAATAACTAACATTAAGTACTTACACCTTCTGGTTCGGTCACCAAACTAAATAATAGCAAACAATATAAACAATAGCACACAAAAACAAATAAACAATAGCAAACAAAGACTATATACACATACATTTTTTTTATTATTTATTTATTTTATTTTTTTATTGTTATTTATTTTTTATTATTTTTTTATTTATTTTTTATAAATAAAATAACCACAAACTATGCAAATATATACAATACTAAGCTAACCACTACCCCACACTCAAGCACACCATTCCCAACCTCCGCACTGACCTGAGAGCTGGTCCTGCGTCTCATGCCTCAGTTCATGTCCAACGTCCATAGGCCAGATCAGGCAGTGCCAGTTTTTCCCCCAAACAACCCAGTGTCCCATAGTCCCACAAGATAAACCCACCTCCCCCCTTTTCCCACCACCCAACCTAACACCTACACCCAAATCTATATCCCCATATACAATATGTACAATATATACAGCAGCACACACCACAATAATCACAACTCACGAAGCCCAAGTTCGGCGCCTGCAGCCCTACATCACTGTATAATGATCAAACAAAACAAAAATCTACAGTGTCAGCAGCAGCCCACCACCAGGAAAGGAGATGACCAGACTAGGGCACACTAAAAGAAAAGCCCCTCCAGAGGAGAGCGGCCCTCCGTGTGCCCAGTCTCTCATACTCCAGAGAGCGCACCTTCACCAGGTCACCGAGTATGGTCCTAAACACATCGTCCACTGGGAGGATTTTTCGTTGCGTCGATACTAAGCACCGCGCGTTCCACGTGTGATACCTAACCACTGCGCTAACTAGAAATAAGGTGCAGCAGTCCCGACCACCAAGGTCTCCGAATGCTCCGTAGGCCCATTCCACATAGGAGAGACCGGCCAGCCGAGACCAGCCAATGAAGGCGCCCACCCTGTTGTACACCTCTGTGTTGAAGGGACAATGAAGCAGGAAGTGGTCCTTGCTTTCCAGCAAGGTACCACAATGCTCCCGAGGACAATTCCTGTCCTCAGAGCTCCTACACTTCAGATTGTCCCTCTCACACAGTTTCCCATGGAAGCAGCGCCAAGTCCCAAAACTTCGAGGGGATCCTGATAGAATTCAAAAGATGCAAACCCACCCCAAGATCCCGACTTGGGCAGTCCCTGAGCGCCAGAGGCCTCTGGAAATGGGTTAACAGAACCCTATTGTCAAGGAGTTCTGATCTCCCACATTCCCAGACGCCACCGACGAATTACCTTCAGAACCAAGGTAGCGTAAGCCGGAAGATGTCCATGCGGTGTGCGAAGTTCCTTCACTTGCCCTCCTGTCTCCCATTCCTGGAAGAAAGGCTGAAACCATCCCCTACAGGAGAATACCCACGGAGGAGCCCTCTCTTTCCAGAGGTTTGCAATATTGATCTTAATGAAGGTATCCACAAGGAATACCACAGGGTTGACCATACCCAACCCTCCTAGTCTCCTCGTACGGTAAGTAACCTCCCTCTTGACCAGGTTTAGTCTATTCCCCCATAACAGTTGGAAGAACAAACTGTAGACCCGAGTCCAGAGAGATTCCGGCAAGATGCACACACTGCCCAGATAAATCAGTAAAGGGAGCAGGTAAGTTTTGATCAGGTTTACCCTTTCCCTTAGGGTCAAAACCAGGATCTCCTCCTCCCAGCCAGAGACTCTCACACTTATCCCGATTGATCTTGGACCCGGATGTCTCTGAGTAGCGATCTACCTCTGTCATCAGCCACCCTGCCTCCTCGTGAGAGGAAACAAACACAGTGACATCATCGGCATACGCCACCACCCTCAGAGTGGCTTCCGGTGCTGCCTGGTCCATCCCGATCCCGGCCAACGGTCCACACTCCACCCCCATAAGAAGAGGGTCAATCGCAAACACGTACAGCAGCGGGCTCAAGGGGCACCTCTGGCGAACACCGGACCCAACTTCAAAAGAGCTGCGAATCCAACCATTCACAAGCGGAAAACTCTCTGCCCCACTGTACAAGGTCTTAAGCCAATCAACAAATCCCCCCGGCAAGCCATATCTCAGAAGGACGGACAAGAGGTACTCGTGATTAACCCGATCAAACGCTTTTGCCTGGTCCAGTGACAGCATGTACCCCTTCCAGTGACCAGCCCTACTCTGCTCCACTGCCTCTCGGACACAGAGCACAGCACTAAATGTGCTGCGGCCTGGAACAGAGCAATGCTGGGCCTCCGAAAGGAGTCGGGGTGCAAATTTCACCAGCCGATTAAACAGCACCTTTGCCAGAACCTTCCTGTCTGCATTGAGAAGCGCTATGGGATGCCAATTCTCAATGCAAGATGGGTCCTTACTCTTTGACAAGATGATCAGAGCAGACCTCCTCATTGACTTTGGCAGTGCCCGAGGAAAGACACTCATTGAATACCTCAGTCAAGAGGGGAACCAAAACGTTCTTAAAGGTCTTATAGAATTCAGAAGTTAAGCCATCTGGACCAGGCGATTTTTTTTTGGGCAAGCCCTTCAATCGCCAATTGAACTTCCTCTTCCCTGATTATTTCTGTCAAAACGTCAAGAGAGGGGTCTACCTCTGGTTCGGGGACGGCTTCAGCCAGGAAAGCCGATATCTCATCCCAATCAAGATCCCTCTTCCCCAAGAGGTGCGAGTAGAAGGATCTGACAACCTCCAGGATCCCTGATCTGGATCGCCTCAGAGACCCCATAGTGTCGACCAGTCCTGTAACTACTTTACTATTCACTGACATCTTGCAGTTTCTGTAAGGGTCGGGCGAGCGGTACTTCCCGTAATCCCTCTCAAAAACCAAAGATGCGTGTCTATCGTACTGACACCTCATAAGCAAAGATTTCACTCTGGAGATCTCCTCGCGGCTACCTCCAGTTGAGACAAGATGCTCGAGTTTCCTCCTCAGACCCTGATACAGGTGGTACCTGCTCAGACTCCTGAGGCTCGAGAGCTGGCGGAAGAATCTCGCCACCCTTTCCTTGAACATCTCCCACCACTCTGACTTACTACTACAAAGATCCAGTAAGGGTACCTGGCTCTGAAGAAAATCCTCAAAGGACTGTCTTATCTCCTCTTCTTCCAAGAGAGACGAATTGAGACTCCAAAAGCCTCTTCCCATCTGGAGGGTCTCTGTAACATTCAGAGAAAACAAAATTAAACAGTGGTCGGAGAACTCCACCTCAACAACAGACACTGCTGAAGAGACAGCTTCCTCCTTTAAATAAAACCTATCTATTCTGGACCTACAGTTACCTCTATGATAGGTGAACCCCTCGTGGCCTGGGGTGTGCCGAATGTGGACATCTACCAGGCGAGCCTCACTAGCTATACTATTAAGGGCGACGCTATCATAAGTCAACTTGTCTCTGGAACCTCCTCTACCTCGGGGCCTCGTGACAGCATTGAAGTCCCCTCCAAAGACAACCTGCCGACTTGTAAAAAGGTAGGGCTTGATCCTCATAAAGAGACACTTCCGGTCCCACTTAGATTGGGGACCATAGATGTTAATGAGCCGGAGCTCTTGTCTCTTTATGAGGACATCTAAGATCAGGCACCTCCCCATTTCTAACTCAATAACCCGTCAGCATTCCACCGGTGCGGTAAAAAGGACCGCCACTCCGCTATACGGCTCGGCCGCAAGAGACCAATAGGAGGGCCCGAGTCTCCACTGCCTTTTAGCTTTAAACACGTCTGCCATGTTTGGCAGCCTGGTCTCTTGCAAAAAGAAAATGTCAGCTTCAACCCGGCTGAGAAAATCAAAGGACGCAAATATAGCTGTATTTGACTTTATGCTGGCGACATTAATGGACGCCATCGTCAACGGAGTGGGTACTGCCATCATTGGTGATTGAGTTAGATGGCTTTCTTCTTCCCACTCCCCTTATCCTCTGCTTCAGAGGAGGAATCCTTCCCCCTCTTTAATGACCTAGAGGTGTCCATTTCCACATGTTTTTTCTTTTTATCCTCCTCGTCTCCAGACTCTGGGCCAGTCCCTCCCTCCAAGGACCTTACATTCCCAGAAGAAGGATATTCGGCGCCCCCTGTAAGCCCCGCCAAAGCCGGAACCTCACCCTCAGCTTCCTCCTCAGATGAAGAGATGTTCTCAAGGGCTTGGAACCAGTTAGAAAGACCAACCAGAGGGGAGTCAGTTTTTCCTTAGGTACCTTGGTCAGAGCGGGAGAAGATGTTTTATCTCCCTTCTTTCTCTTCTTTTTGGTGCCAAGCTTACGCTTTTCCTGTAGCCACTGCCTATTATCCTCATCCATACTTTCATAATGGGAGGCAGTGGCGGTTTCCTCCCTGTGGATCCTCCTGACCTCCTCATCCAACTCATCATCCCTCGGGGCCTCAGCAGCAAGACTGGCATCCAGGACAGGGGCCGCCGCAGTAGCCCGAGGCTCGTCCAGCTCCCTATCCTGTCTGCGCTTGTCTAGACGCCTCAGCTGGGCAGGCGTCTTTTTATTGCTTTTCCTCCTTGGCCCCTCAGCTCCCTCACACCTGCTAGTCCCTTCCCCAGCAGAATCAGCCTTGCGGCTTTCTCCAACCGGGGTCACGACTGCATTAGCGAAGGAGCGAGGACAACGGCTGAATGGGTGACCTAATTCACCACACAGGTGGCACCTAATCTCCACACAAGATGCAGCAAGATGGCAGATATCCCCACACAATGCACATTTCTGCACAGTGCAGTTTGTGCTGAAGTGTGTGGGGTCGTCGCACTTGTGACAGAGCTTCGGTTGCCCCTGGTAGAAGACCAGGATACGATCCCTACCCAGGAAGGCAGATGATGGTATGTGGGCAACCGTACCACCTGAACGCTTAAGTTTTACCATAAACGTCCAGGCCCCTGACCAGATACCAAACTCGTCACGGTTTTTCTTTGGCATCTCCACTACCTCTCCATACCGGCCAAGCCACGTCATGATGTCATAACAAGAAAGCGACTCGTTACATGTCATCACGGTCACTTTCTTGACTTGATTTTGGCGAGACACCGCCTGAAAGGCAAAGTCTCGCCAGCCGGGCTCATTTTTTGCCAACTCATAGTTCGACCAGAAGAGTTCAAGCCCCTCCGGCCGAACAAAGCTGACATCAAACTCAGGTGTGGAATAGGGATGTATCAAGGCATAGATGTCAATCGCCTTGAAGCCCATCCTCAGCAGGAGCTCCACAACCTTCGACCTTGGAGGACATGCATCACTGCCCCTCCACCGAAGACGGACCACATTCCTACGCACACTACCCGGCCCGGCTGTTGGGAGGAACCACACTGTATCCCCCACTCTTTGCTCTCAGAAGGCCCCGAGGCCATGCCTCTCTATCCAGAAGGATAGATCAACCTCTCGACCCTCTACCATTAGTGATCTCTCCCCCCTCTTGAGAGCCTCCAGGACACGCCGTTGCAACATGCCGTCCCCAGAGACGAGGAGGACGCCCTATTTCCCCTGGAGGTGACAGTGGCAAAGCTCCTGACAGGCGCTGCCACCACCGGGGGGGCAACCGGACCAGTGACCACATCCACACCAACAGCATCACCATTACCCACCTCCATAACCCCCTCACCTTCTACCAAACCAGCAACCACACCACTAGACAAAGAGTTTTCCGCATTCATACCCACCACATTCCCTCCTGCTGGACCAGTGACAACAGGGGGTGACACTTTGGCCTCCGCATCATCAGGCACAAGGGGCTGAGTCTCCTCCACTGAAATGGAGGTGACCTCACCCCTGGTTGTATGTGTGCCCTCCGCATCATCGGTTGATATTTTCCGCTGCTTCATGGTTGCTACCAGGCGCTGTTGATCTTTAGCTGCTGTGAGGCACCGCTTATCCTTAGCATCAGGATCTTGTTGACCAGCGGCACCAACAGAAAATAGGACTTTGGGGAGGACCGGAACTCCCAGCCCCGGTAACCCCCTCACGCTGCCGCCGCTCCTCAACTAAGTGATCAGCGGCAACAGTATTCAGGGGCACCGAGGCTACCGAAGCTGCCCCCGACACTGGGCCGCTCCCCCCTCCCACTGAGGAGCGGACCACAGTATCGTGGCCTGACTGTTCGCCCGCCACCGGGCCGCCCTCACTGTCCAGCCTCTCGGCTGATGCACCTGCTGCTACGTTCCTGCTACTACAAGCAGAGATGGAGCTCTGCGCCTCATTGCATTGCTTTGTAATCTCGTGCCTTTGCACCGGATCCACAGCAGAACGCGGGCTGGGCAACGGGGCTTATACAGCGAGCTGACCCTGCAGTCGACTCAGGGGGTACAGGGAGGGGGGCATATACATAGCTTACCGCTTCCTGCAGCTTTGGCTTGGTGGTTTTCTTTGCCTTTTTCTTCTGGCCCCCAGGTGTCTCCTCTGGTAAATCATCACCAAGATGGAAGTTCTGAAGGCACACTGGGGACTCCAGGAGCTTGATCTCTGCCATTAGCGCCCCTCCCTGGCCAATGTTGCCACTGTCCTCCCTAGAGCCAGCAGAACTGCGACGAGATGTCATTGTCGCCTGTCCAGCAGGGACCTCGCTGCACGTGGCCTGTGAGTGACTAAGCAGGCTGCCAGGTGGGGCTTTGTGCTGGTCATCCTCCTCCTCATCATCATCATCCACCTGGCTCTCAGGCTGCAGCCCCATCTGCCTTTGCTCTCTGTTATCAGCCATTTCTCTGAATCGGTCTTCATTTATAAGCTTTTCTTTAAATGGTCCACTTTTTTCTCTGATGTAAGCTTTTCTGACTTCAAGGTCATTGATCTCAACTTTCAGTCTCCTTACCTCCACCTGGAGCTGATTCTTCCTCGGTTTGGAGGAACCTGCAGCTTTGTCGCTTGTGCAGCGCAGATCCTCCCGAAGCCTCCTCAGTGCCTTACTAGCCTCTTCAGCTCATGGAGGTACCTCATGACCCGGGAGGCATAGGTGGACACAGACTCCCGGGGTCTCTGCAGTGCCCAACTCTCCTCAGTGAGGTCGGCCTCACCTCCGTGAGCACTCAGCTTTCCTCCGGAAGGACCGCCATCTTGCACACTAGCAGGCTTCTCCTCCATGGAAGCCTTGCAGCTTCTCTGGGTCTCTGCAGCCTGGGGGGAGTAGGAGACACATTGCTGCGACTCCTGGTGGAGCGTCTCACCCCCGAATCCTCTGATGTGCAGGCTGGTTGCTGGTTCCTTCTGCCCCCCGCCAGCCTGGTCCGGGAAGCAGAAGCCTGGGACTTGGCTCCGTCACTCATCCCAGGAAACCCACTCCCTCCCTGGGTAACAGAGATAGCAGGTCCCCGGGTGGAGAGGTGGTGGTTCTCAGGAGCTCAGGAGCACACAGCAGGTTCAGTGACGACCACACCCACAATCACCACAATGAGTAGCAGCTGAGCTGCATTCACTACTCTGAAGGTGCAGTCACTGTGTACATACATTATATTACTGATCCTGTACTGTTCCTGATTTACATCATGTTATGAACTGCACTCACTGGTTCTCAGGTTTTCAGAGCAGAGATCTCCTAACATCCCCTGCTTGCTTACTATGGGCACACAGTTGGGGTTGGTTATTTGTATTGCACAAGTGTGGTGTTTTAGGTAAGCTGTTATGGGCTGCCTGAACATATGGGACTTAAAGATGTTGTCCACTACTTGGACAACTTCTCATACTCTTCGTTTGGCCCCCATAAAATAATAAAGCTTTTATATTCTCCTCCTGTGCTGGCATAGTTCCCACGGTGTCAGTATTCTGTCTCCCGAGGCTCCCGTGCTGTTGTTGTGACACGTGACATCACCACCCTATCAGCGCTGGCGTCATTGTCCCCCGCCTCCTGTTGACTTGAGCAGGAAGTGGATGTCTGAGATCAGCTACAGCCCGGGCTTCCTTTTTATATCCGATTTGTTCGTAGGTGGGGACAGTGATGCCAGCGCTGATTGGGCGCCGGTGTCACTTGTCACAACAGCAGCATCAGAGCCCTGAGACTGCAAGTGTTGACACTGCGGGACCAGTACCGGCATGGGAGGTGAGTATGAGTGTTATTATTTTATGGGGGCCAAACATTTTGATCAAGAATGGGTTGTCCTAGTAGTGGACAACCTCTTTAAAGGGGTTCTTCAAGAGAGTAATAAAATGATCACATTATTCAAACAGTCTATTCTAATCACGTGTAAGGATGGGTTGCAGTCTATAGAAACAATGTGTCCGACACCTGCGTCTCAACTGTCAGAGGAGCTGTATCATAATCATACATACCATAACTGCCAGAGAAAAGAACACCGGAAAGAAAATATACAAGGTAAAAAAATAAATAAATCTAAGAGGGTCTGCTTGTCTTTAGTATTAAATTAAATACTCTGTGGCCACTGACCAAACACATAACAGTATATTGCTATACTTGGGGAAAAACTGTGAAATATCCCATAGTTCTAGTGACTCACATCTCCATGGCCCAGACAGACCTCCAATGAAATGGGGATGAGATAGGAATCAAACTAAGCTTGTAATGAAACCTTTCTGGCTAAGATGGGTGGATGATGAGGCGCAGTGCTGGAGGGGGCCTCCCCCTCCAATACAAAGACCAAAATAAGGGACCACACAGCTTTAGTATTACATTAATTTGCAAGTGCGCAAAAAGTATATGATCAATATATACACACATGACAGGAGATTAAATAAATCTTGTTGTGTTTCTTTGGCAGCTCTGGCATTTATACACACGATACAGCTCCTCCGGATGGGCTGGCATTTGAATAATGTGACAGTGGCCATTTTAGTACAGTTGTGCTCATAGGTTTGCATACCCCAGCAGAATTTTTGCTTTCAATGCCTTTTTTCAGTGAATGTGAATGATAACGCCAAAAGTGGCTGAGTGAAGCCATTTATTGTCCAACTACTGTTTTCTCTTTTTAAATCATAATGACCCTGATCAAAAGTTCACATACCCTGGTGATTTTGGTCTGATAACATGCACAGAAGTTGACACAAATGGGTTTGAATGCCTACCAAAAGTAGAATCCTCACCTGTGACCCGTTTGCTTGTAGTTAGTGTGTGTGCATAAAAGCTGAGTGAGTTTCTGGCATACAGACAGACTCTTGCATCTTTCATCCAGCCACTGATGTTTCTGGATTGTGAGTAATGGGAAAGCAAAAGAATGGTCAACGGATCTACGGGAAAAGATAGTTAAACTGTATAAAACAGGAAATGGATGCAAAAAGATATCCATTGAATTGATACCAGTCAGCAGCGTTCATACTGTGATTTACAAATGGAAAATCAGTTGATCTGTAAAAACAAAACCACGGTCAGGTAGACCAACAAAAATGTCGTCCACAACTGCCAGGAAAATTGTTGGGACGCAAAGAAAGACGCACAATTAACATCAGCTGAAATACTGGACTCTCTGAAAACTAGCGGTGTGACTGTTTCTAGATGCACAGTAAGGAAGCACTTGAAGAAAAATGGGCTGCATGGTCGTATCGCCAGAAGAAAGCCATTACTGCCCAAATACCACTAAGTTTCTCACCTACAATACGCAAAACAGCACAGAGACAAACCTCAAAACTTCTGGAACAAGTTAATTTGGAGTGATGAGACCAAAATTGAACTTTTTGGCCACAGCCATATATGTTAAATTTGGAGAGAGGTCAACAAGGCCTATGATGAAAGTAACACCATTCCTACAGTAAGCTACGGAGATGGATTGCTGATGTTTTGGGGATGTGTGAGCTACAAAGGCACAGGAAACTTGGTCAAAGTTGAAGGAAAGATGAAGGCAGCAAATTTGCAATCAGCCCGGAAGCTGCACATGGGACGTGATTGGTCGTTCCAACATGACAACTATCCAAAACACAAGGCCAAGTCGACCTGTCATTGGCTACAGCAGAACAAAGTGAAGGTTCTGGAGTGGCCATCTCAGTCTCCTGACCTCAATATCATTGAGCCACTCTGTGGATATCTCAAGCGTGCAGTTCATGCTAGACAGCCCAGGAATTTGCTGCAACTGGAGACTTTTTGCCAAGAAGAGTGGGCAGCTCTACCTTCTGAGAAAATAAAGAACCTCATCCACAACTATCACAAAAGACTTCAAGCTGTCATTGATGTTAGAGGGGGCAATACACTGTATTAAGAAATGGGGTATGTGAACTTTTGATCGGGGTCATTTGGATGTTTTGGTAAATGGGTTCACTCAACCATGAACCATGAGTGGAGAAAGTTTTTGGTGTTATCATTAATATTCTCTGAAAAAAGGCCAATAAAGTAAAAATTCTGCCGGGATATGTAAACTTTTGAGCACAACTGTATATTAAAACCTGTTTTGCATATTTCAAGCCACATTTCATACATTTATGGTCTGTATCCTATAGGTTTTCTACTGTATTGAAACTACAACTCCCAGTATACGTTAAGGGAGTTGTGACCACACCACACCAGGTTGCCAAGCTGATGTAGACCCAGTGTTAACTCTTACGTCTCCATCTTGTCAGATAGGAAGCCTGAAACTGGGGTTTATAACAGTAAATAGTTTATTATAAAATATTTCATGTAAACAAATAAATTGATAATTCATCGAAGTGCAATACAGTTCAAAAAATGTCGTAGCCTACAGTACACGTCATCACTGCAGAGGTCTCTGTGCCAGTGTGATCACATGAACATGAACCTGCAAGGTAAAAACAGGAGTGGGGTGTACGAGCCCGCGTACAAAAATTCAAGTTTTAACACAAAAGTTAGATAATGAGATTTTTCTCTCTTCAACTCCAAAACCAACCGGTTGCGATCGGACACAGAGGAGGCACGAAGTCGCTGACTGCCGATATATCCTTGCACGAAACGTTCCAATGTCCCAATGCCATGTTCCAGTCCAGCTTATTAAGGCATAAATTAGAAATGAAAATCTGAGTTCTAGATCGGTTTATATCTATGTCTCCATTTCAAAGAAAGTCAAGTATTTCCTCCAGGGGTCCGGCCACCTCTTCTTAGCTCTTCAGAGGACAGATAAGTCATGGCAGGATTTGGATTTCTGCTTGAACGCCATCTTCTTGTTATTTTTGGCTACGATCTTCCCCAGGAATCTCTTGGCTTTTTTCCCTATGCTTTCCCTCCTTTTGCTGCTGGCCATTCTTCTTGCATTGTCTTCTTTGCTGTCTTTGCGGAGTCTGATCTGACGCACGATGCCCTCGAAAAGGTCCTTGACGTTGTGGTGGAGGGCGGCTGAAGTTTCGATAAACTTGCAGTCAAATACCACAGCACACGCTCGACCCTCTGGAGGAGGAAATAAGAAGAATGTTAGAAATACAGGAAAGACCACCAGGGTCTGAGTATGGACTGGACGAGTTATAAGTAATGAATTAATAATGGCTTTATTACTGCACAGCCCCTCTTATCTGACCATCTCTGCTCACCTTCTACAGAGACCTCCCGTGACCGCACCAGATCGCTCTTGTTTCCCACCAGAATAATTGGGATGTCCTCGGACTGCCGAGCTCGGCGTAGCTGGATTCTGAGCTCGGACGCTTTCTCGAAGCTGGCTTTGTCTGTTACCGAGTACACGATGACATAAGCGTCTCCCATTTTCATGCACTGATTGTGCAGCCAGTGGTTGTCATCCTAGAAGCGCAAATGTGAAATGTTAATTACCACCAAATCTGCAGCGATTATCACACATCAGTCACTTAGGGGTAATTATTTATGCAAATTAGATGCGTGCATTGCAAGCACATTGTCTACGGAGCTTTCATTTTTTTTTTTTTTTTTTTGCATCTGAAGCTTCTGATCCAGATGGATATTAGATTGCAGGGTCTAATTGATGTCTAAAATTGTGCCCCCTGGTGGTCAGTAGTAGAATTGACAATAACAAAAAATGGGGTATTATTACATATAAAAAGATGGGGCAATTATGTCTCCTGTGAAAGGAGTGATAAAATGTTGGAATTCACTAATGATAAGGAACAACATGAGAAATAAAGGCCTAACTGCACATATTAACATCCTATATTTAATATACAGTTACAGTTTGCATTATACTCCAGAGCTGAAGTTACAATTCTGCTGGCTTTTATTAAAAAAACAAACAAAAAAACAAACAAACATGACAGCTTAGTTCTTGCATTGGACGTCCAGTGCTTGGTGTTTCCAGAATGCAATCTCTGGGCAGGCACTGAACAATCAGGGGATGCTGGAAGATTTCAGCTCTGAAGTTGCAGCACAGTGAGTACAGCTCTGGATTATAATATGTGATGTAATTGCATTTACTAAGTGACTTTTTCTGTGTATTCTGAAGGAGTCACCAGAGATGTGAAGGAAATAGGAGGGGAACATACCTGCTCCCAAATATCGAAGACTAAAAGACTCGCTTCTTCCCCGTCTACCACAATCGATCTGTCGTATGTGTTTCCTAGAAAAAAAAATTAAATCGATTTTGATCAGCGAAATGAAAAAAAAACACATTTAATTCAAAAATTCCATCTGTATATAATGAGGGTTGTAGTTCTAGAGTGCGGAGGGTTACACTATTGCGCTAAGTAACAAGCGGCTGAAGTTTCCAATCAATTGTATCTAAATATAACTGGAATCAGGAAGGATTGTGTCATCTCATCAAGAAGGGAGGACTAATTCCACTAAATGAATATTATGCACGCCAGGAGCTCATGGCAACACTCAGCGAGCGGCGAGATCCGTACAGTATTCTGACACTGAGCAGGTGTCCAGCATTGTGGTACTGTGGGGCACCGCAAGGGCGAATCTGATGCCAAACCCTGCGGAAAGGATGAATGGACCCTGGGGGTCTACACATAGCACCCCAACACCAAGCACACATAGCCCGGCCGTCTGAGCATCCAAGATTCAGCAGTGGAGGCACCTCGGAGGACATTGTATAGGGCACCTCGGAGGACATTACATAGGTCATCTACAGCAGAGGCACATACTCCTCTCCGAGAGACTTTACCCCCACATAGACAACTCGCAAGCATCATCCCTAGTTCTCAAATGGATGATATCAGAGAACAAAAGCTCACACCCTTTACTTCTTTAGGACCTTTTTTCTTGCACATTTTGGCTTAGGAAGTTTTGTAGTAAGAACGTGTTTTCGATGGCTTACCTGCCTCCTCGACATCCTGCAGATCCTCAACGCCACCGAAAATCCTAGCCAAGCTGGACTTGCCCACCCCGTGTTCCCCCAGAAGGATAACTTTAAAGAGCTGATCTTCGGAGTCGCTTCCAGAGGAGATGACAGAGTCTGAGGAATCGGAGGTCCAGCTCTCTCGCTGCTCATCTCCGGGGTTGTAGGAGGGACAGCGCACCAGTTTGGCCAGCTCGCTGGCTTTAGAGCCTCCATGTAGCTCCTTGTCATCCACCGGCATGCTCCTCCGGTGTAGCTGCTGGTGCACCGCGAATGGCATGCTCCCTCGTCTCTTCTCAAGGCTCTTGATCCGGTCACTACGGTTCAGGGTCATGTCTTAAAGGGAAAAGACAGTTATGAATGTTATAGGCAGTCGAATAATTCCGCATTAACCCCTTCATGGATTCATTTTTATAATATAATCCAGTTGAGCTTTCTGCTACTTTTCCTTCCACCCACATCATCTATCATCTGCCGTTACATTATTAACCCTTCTCTTACAAAACAAATATATATCGGAGACCGGAGTTTGCATTGATTTGCAGGCATAATGTTGTGCCAGTCTATGAGCAGCGTGAACGGTTCTGCAAGATGTGAATGGTTCTGCAGGATGTGAATGGTTCTGCAGGATGTGAATGGTTCTGCAGGATGTGTATGGTTCTGCAGGATGTGCACGGTTCTTCACAACTTTATCAGTAGCGTATCTTCATGTAAAGTAATAGGCAAATATATTGCAATAAATGGCTTACTTACTTTCTGCACTGGGTTCACGGATGAGCGGAGACGAGGGCTAAGTCCCTGCAGTAATCCTAGAGGTTGGACTGAGCTGCGCCTGAGTCTCAGGAGTTGCTCCTCTGTTGATCATGTCGGTAGCTGGGCTCTTATGTATGCCTAGGGGGCTAGCACCCTCCGTGACGTCCCTGCCAGCCCAGCATATGAGAGCCCTGTACCCTCCCTACTTCCATATTAGTCCACCGTGTGACATCACAGGCTCCCATGCTTAGTCAGGCTCTTGTGCATTCACAACGTTACCGCTCCGACCTTATGGCACAAAAGGATTGGAATGGCAAGACCCCGAACATCTGCCCTCCTCCATAAATTGGCATGCAAATTTTTCCACATTAAAAGACAATAAAATTGATTGTAGTCCCAGACTAAGCATTTGTACGGATTTTTGCACAGACCTCCTGCAATCATATTAACCCTTTGTAACAACCGGTCATATATTTTTTAGATAATTGAGTGGTGCAGTAACGAGTTCTCGTTTGACAGTGATCCAGCTATCACATTGACTTATTTTGTGACTTAACAGTTTGCAAATGCTGAATGACTAATTTTTCGACCAGGGTGCATTACAGATGCCTCGTCTGTGCAGTGCAGGGAGGAGAACTTGACTCCATTAGTAGCACAGACAGTGACGTTGGCCCGGATTGGGTTACAGCTGAGACAAATGTAGAAGCTGGAAGTCATACTAGGTGACCAGGCAGCTCCTATAGGTTGGATGTGGTATCCCCACAGCTGCCCTGGTGACGTGTCCCCCCCCATGACAGGTGCAGCTCAGGAAGTGATACTGTACCACCCCAGAAGCCTCGGTCTCCAAAACAAACTGTATCAATGTGATCACCGGCAGGATTCATCCACTGACTGCACAGCGTGTCAATGTCATGAATTCACAGGGTGCTCGGGGTGTGAGATACCACCGCTCCATGAATCAGGGACCCCAGAGGTTATAGGGAGAATTTAGAGCTCAAGATCATTGCCATCTGCAAGTCTCCGCAGGTGGTGGAGAATGCGGGCACACATGGAAATGATGATTAATGACTATGTCTCAAATGCATCCAAAATTAAAAATGAAGCAACAATTTGATTACAAACCTAATCACATTCTATGTACTAATCTTAGCACTAAACATCTCCATAGGAATAGTACGTAGAAAAAGCAAAAAAAGTGGAGCGTACTCACCACACGGGTCCTGAAGTGCTGTGTGCACGAAACGGCCGTCGTCCGTTTGTCTCCACATCCCTCCCTGCTGCACTATTGTATGTTCGAATAAAAGTATGACATTTCTACTCTGGTGAGTGCGCTCCACTTTTTTTGCTTTTTCTACGTACTGTTGTGGATTTCTTTTTTGGATGCAGCACCCAGGTTGTATATGGGGGAATGTTATTACGGCTAAAACAGCAAAGAAGGGTTGGAGATATTAGGATCTAACGAATCGCAGCGGTGCGGAAGTGTTTTGTTTCTTGCCTTGATCTCAATAGGAATAGACTACAAAAATAAGATCTTGTGAAGGTGCCGGGAGGCCGTCGACATCGACTTGGAATTTATATTTGATCACCAATCAATAAATGTGATTACACGATCCGCAATAAATAGTAGTGGTCTGTCATGTAGACAGAATATTGTGTAAAAGTCACGATATAATCAATATACAAATTCATCTATACATATAAATGTATATCTTTATTTGAACACAACATAGCGGGGAACTTCCTGTTATCATTGTTATTTTCTTACGTCTTTCCAGTAAGTCGCTGTACACAATCCTCAGTCTTATCTCCTGTCCCCTCTCCGGGTAAGATAAATACTGGTCTTCCTGTAAAGATTCTGCCCTATTAATAACAACAACACTCTGCCCTCCAATGCCAGTAACTACAGACTGGGCACTTCCATTACTTACTGCAGGAGTGAAAAACACATCTAGTTTATCCTACTGTATAATGGCTGTTATTAAGAGTATACATATGGATAAAGAGCTTCATGTGAAGACTAATTTGAAAACAGCAGTTAGTATAGCAAAATGGAGCAAGTATTATAGCAGTTATATTCCAGTACATAGGGGGACGTATTATAGTAGTTATACTCTTGTACATAGGAGCAGTATTATAGTAGTTATATTCTTGTACATAGAGGTCAGTATTATAGTAGTTATATTCTTGTACACAGGAGCAGAATTATAGTAGTTATATTCTTGTACACAGGAGCAGTATTATGGTAGTTATATTCTTGTACATAGGGGCAGTATTATAGTAGTTATATTCTTGTACATAGGAGGAGTATTATAGTAGTTATATTCTTGTATATAGGAGCAGTATTATAGTAGTTATATTCTTGTACACAGGAGCAGTATTATAGTAGTTATATTCTTGTACATAGGGAGCAGTATTATGATAGTTATATTCTTGTACATAGGAGGAGTATTATAGTAGTTATATTCTTGTATATAGGAGCAGTATTATAGTAGTTATATTCTTGTACACAGGAGCAGTATTATAGTAGTTATATTCTTGTACATAGGGAGCAGTATTATGATAGTTATATTCTTGTACATAGGAGGAGTATTATAGTAGTTATATTCTTGTATATAGGAGCAGTATTATAGTAGTTATATTCTTGTACATAGAGGTCAGTATTATAGTAGTTATATTATTGTACATAGGAAGCAGTATTATAGTAGTTATATTCTTGTACACAGGAGCAGAATTATAGTAGTTATATTCTTGTACACAGGAGCAGTATTATGGTAGTTATATTCTTGTACATAGGGGCAGTATTATAGTAGTTATATTCTTGTACATAGGAGGAGTATTATAGTAGTTATATTCTTGTATATAGGAGCAGTATTATAGTAGTTATATTCTTGTACACAGGAGCAGTATTATAGTAGTTATATTCTTGTACATAGGGAGCAGTATTATGATAGTTATATTCTTGTACATAGGAGGAGTATTATAGTAGTTATATTCTTGTATATAGGAGCAGTATTATAGTAGTTATATTCTTGTACACAGGAGCAGTATTATAGTAGTTATATTCTTGTACATAGGGAGCAGTATTATGATAGTTATATTCTTGTACATAGGAGGAGTATTATAGTAGTTATATTCTTGTATATAGGAGCAGTATTATAGTAGTTATATTCTTGTACATAGAGGTCAGTATTATAGTAGTTATATTATTGTACATAGGAAGCAGTATTATAGTAGTTATATTCTTGTACACAGGAGCAGAATTATAGTAGTTATATTCTTGTACACAGGAGCAGTATTATGGTAGTTATATTCTTGTACATAGGGGCAGTATTATAGTAGTTATATTCTTGTACATAGGGGCAGTATTATAGTAGTTATATTCTCGTATACAGGAGCAGTATTATAGTAGTTATATTCTTGTACATAGGAGTATTATAGTAGTTATATTCTTGTATATAGGAGCAGTATTATAGTAGTTATATTCTTGTACACAAGAGCAGTATTATAGTAGTTATATTCTTGTACATAGGGAGCAGTATTATGATAGTTATATTCTTGTACACAGGAGCAGTATTATAGTAGTTATATTCTTGTACATATGAGCAGTATTATAGTAGTTATATTCTTGTACATAGGGGCAGTATTATAGTAGTTATAGTCTTGTACATAGAGGTCAGTATTATAGTAGTTATATTCTTGTACATAAGGGCAGTATTATAGTAGTTATATTCTTGTACACAGGAGCAGAATTATAGTAGTTATATTCTTGTACACAGGAGCAGTATTATAGTAGTTATATTCTTGTACATAGGGGCAGTATTATAGTAGTTACATTCTTGTACACAGGAGCAGTATTATAGTAGTTATATTCTTGTACATAGGAGGAGTATTATAGTAGTTATATTCTTGTATATAGGAGCAGTATTATAGTAGTTATATTCTTGTACATAGGAGGAGTATTATAGTAGTTATATTCTTGTATATAGGAGCAGTATTATAGTAGTTATATTCTTGTACACAGGAGCAGTAATATAGTAGTTATATTCTTGTACATAGGGAGCAGTATTATGATAGTTATATTCTTGTACATAGGGGCAGTATTATAGTAGTTATATTCTTGTACATAGGGGCAGTATTATAGTAGTTATAGTCTTGTACATAGAGGTCAGTATTATAGTAGTTATATTCTTGTACATAAGGGCAGTATTATAGTAGTTATATTCTTGTACACAGGAGCAGAATTATAGTAGTTATATTCTTGTACATAGGGGCAGTATTATAGTAGTTACATTCTTGTACACAGGAGCAGTATTATAGTAGTTATATTCTTGTACATAGGAGGAGTATTATAGTAGTTATATTCTTGTATATAGGAGCAGTATTATAGTAGTTATATTCTTGTACACAGGAGCAGTATTATAGTAGTTATATTCTTGTACATAGGGGCAGTATTATAGTAGTTATATTCTTGTACATAGGGAGCAGTATTATGATAGTTATATTCTTGTACACAGGAGCAGTATTATAGTAGTTATATTCTTGTACACAGGAGGAGTATTAAGGCCCCGTCACACACAGCGACGCTGCAGCGATACAGACAACGATGCTGATCGCTGCAGCGTCGCTGTTTTGTCGCTGTGTGGTCGCTGGGGAGCTGTCACACAGACAGCTCTCTCCAGCGACCAACGATCAGGGGAACGACTTTGGCATCATTGAAACTGTCTTCAACGATGCCGAAGTCCCCCTGCAGCACCCTGGTAACCAGGGTAAACATCGGGTTACTAAGCGCAGGGCCGCGCTTAGTAACCCGATGTTTACCCTGGTTACCATCGTAAATGTAAAAAAAAACAAACAGTACATACTCACCTTCTGATGTCCGTCAGGTCCCTTGCCGTCTGCTTCCTGCTCTGACTGAGTGCCGCCGTACAGTGAGAGCAGAGCGCAGCGGTGACGTCACCGCTGTGCTGTACTTTCACTTTCACTTTGCGGCGCTCAGTCAGAGCAGGAAGCAGACGGCAAGGGACCTGACGGACATCAGAAGGTGAGTATGTACTGTTTTTTTTTTTTTACATTTACGATGGTAACCAGGGTAAACATCGGGTTACTAAGCGCGGCCCTGCGCTTAGTAACCCGATGTTTACCCTGGTTACCAGTGAAGACATCGCTGGATCGGTGTCACACACACCGATTCAGCAATGTCAGCGGGACCTCAACGATCAAAAAACGGCCCAGGCCATTCCGACACGACCAGCGATCTCGCAGCAGGGGCCTGGTCGCTGCTACGTGTCACACATAGCGAGATCGCTACTGAGGTCGCTGTTGCGTCACAAAACTTGTGACTCAGCAGCGATCTCGCTAGCGATCTCGCTAAGTGAGACGGGGCCTTTATAGTAGTTATATTCTTGTATATAGGAGCAGTATTATAGTAGTTATATTCTTGTACATAGAGGTCAGTATTATAGTAGTTATATTCTTGTACATAGGAAGCAGTATTATAGTAGCTATATTCTTGTACACAGGAGCAGTATTATAGTACCGTAGTTATATTCTTGTACATAGGGGCAGTATTATAGTAGTTATATTCTTGTACATGGCGAGCAGTATTATAGTAGTTATATTCCTGTACATAGGGGCATTATTATGATAGTTATATTCTTGTACATAGGGGCAGTATTATAGTAGTTATATTCTTGTACATAGGGGCAGTTTTAAAGTAGTTATATTCTTGTACATAGGGGCAGTATTATAGTAGTTATATTCTTGTATATAGGAGCAGTATTATAGTAGTTATATTCTTGTACATATGAGCAGTATTATAGTAGTTATATTCTTGTACATAGGGCACAGTATTATAGTAGTTATATTCTTGTACATAGGGGTAGTATTATAGTAGTTATATTCTTGTACATAGGGGCAGTATTATAGTAGTTATATTCTTGTACATAGGGGCAGTATTATGATAGTTATATTCTTGTACATAGGGGTAGTATTATACGTAGTAGTTATATTCTCTGTAAAGCTGTAGTAGCATCGTACGCAGTGAAGAAGCAGTGACCCACAAATTCAAACACAAAAGTCTCTTTTAATGTATTTCTTCACAGCATTAAAGTCCAATTCACATAAATGCATATAACTTCAGTGGATATTATCAGTGACCAGTTTACACCGGTTCAAAGCAATACATATCAGATGGCTTTAGATTTGCGGTCCCTAAACAGGCCAGACTTCCCTTGTCCAGTTTCCCTGGGCGACCGCACGCCATCTTACAGTCTCTATACGTCTCCATACACACAGCCTCATATGTTGCTGACACTGCACACGCCAGCCCTCCTCTGAGTAGTTCTCGTGGGTGTAGAAAGCAATCAACCAACAGCACTCAGACGATCACGGTGCACGCTCCAAAGTCCATGGATCCAAACAGACCAATACTCACAAATACTGAAGAAAGAGCAGCATTCGTTTCCAGGTGAAAGAATTACAAAATCTTTAATCTGCCATCACAAGATACATCTCGTTCTCGTGGGTGTCCTGCATTGCTGTATCACAGTCTCTTTACAGACTCTTTACTCACACAGTCGTACACAGCTCAAGGTATCCTCCGGATAGCAGCCGGGCACCATATCCACCTGTTTGCAATCGTTGAACATGCTAGTCCTCTTTCGGGCACAGGACATCCACCTCCGGGCACAGGACTGTCCACATCTGACTCCTTCGGGCACAGGACATCCACCTCTGGGCACAGGACTGTCCACATCCGAGACCAGTACCATGGACGACTTGCATCTCTGTGTACGCTGTGGGTGCCAGGCTATTCAGCTGCCCTGGGTGCTGGCTCTGCTGGCCTGTGCCTCCATGCACTCTGCAGACCAGCACACACCAGACTGACACTGACATGCACCTCGCACACCTGACAGGGCCTGACACACCCATACCCCTTACTGCAGGGTTTTTAAACACACACAAACCTGTGGCCTTCAGCCACCTGGAAAACCAGGACCGGAAATCCGTGACTCTCATGAACACCTATGGACTTCATCCGTCTGCATGCACATTCTGGGGAGAACAAACAGCTCCCCCTAGCTGTATCAGAGGCCACAGCCTCATATCTCGTACATAGGAGCAGTATTATGATAGTTATATTCTTGTACATAGGAGCAGTATTATAGTAGTTATATTCTTGTACATAGGAGCAGTATTATAGTAGTTATATTCTTGTACATAGGGGGCAGTATTATAGTAGTTATATTCTTGTACATAGGGGGCAGTATTATAGTAGTTATATTCTTGTACATAGGGGTAGTATTATAGTAGTTATATTCTCGTACATAGGAGCAGTATTTTAGTTGTTATATTCTTGTACATAGGGGCAGTATTATAGTAGTTATATTCTTGTACATAGGAGCAGTATTATAGTAGTTATATTCTTGTACATAAGGGTAGTATTATAGTAGTTATATTCTCGTACATAGGAGCAGTATTATAGTAGTTATATTCTTGTACATAGGGGGCAGTATTATAGTAGTTATATTCTTGTACATAGGGGCAGTATTATAATAGTTATATTCTTGTACATAGGGGCAGTATTATAGTAGTTATATTCTTTTACATAGGGGGCAGTATTTTAGTAGCTATATTTTTGTACATAAGAGCAGTATTATAATAGGTATTTTTTTTTATATTATTATGCTTGCTCTGATAGAGAGTAAAGGTGAAATGATCATCACACATCAATATCTCTTAAGGAAATCATCCTTGGCACAGCTCAGGATTTGGTTTCATGTAACCTGTTTCCACAGACAATTGTTGCCAATAGATTATGACTTGGAGGTAACCTAATCTTATCCAGTTCCTTTGTACACTGATGACAGTGGGGTGTGAGGTTGCCATATTGTTGCACAAATCAATATTGTATAAAAACACGTTGTAGCTCCGGAATGGCACTGTTCTATTAAAACACTAGTGTCCTCAGCTTAGATCAGGGGTGCACACCATTTTTTGGTCCAAAGACGACATTGCCATACTGAATCAATACCAAAGGTCGTAAAAAAAAAATTAAAATGGTACGTACATGAATACATTACCAGAACCGTCGGTACATAAGTGCCATGCCAGAATGACCGTTAGTACATGAATGCAGCACTAGAACCACCATCAGTACATGACTGCAGTGCCAGAACCACCGTCAGTACATGAATGCAGCACCAAAACCATCGTCATTACATGAATGCAGTGCCAGAACCACCATCAGTACATGAATGCAGTGCCAGAAATATCATCAGTATATGAAAGTAGCGCCAGTATATGAATGCAGCGCCATTTTCACCTAGACACCTTATAGTTGATATCTTCTCTGACTGGAGTCATTCCCATCCCTTTAGTCTCCTTGTAGTACAGACACCATGATGAGATTTCATGCCCAGACTTCCCTCTTCTCCATCGTTAGCAGCACTTGCAAACATGGGGCCCTGATTTAAAATAAAAGTATTATTATACTGCCCCATAAATATAAATATCTCCTATGCTGTGCCCCTGAATAATTGCCCCTCCTTGTTGTTCATGTACAAAATATCCCCCTCACTGTAATATAAACCTTTTCATAATGTCCCCACACACAGCCCTTCTCCATAATATCCCCCTACACTGCCTCTCTCCATACTGTCCCCTATACTGAGCCTCTCCAGAATATACCCTCCACAGTGCACTTATTGATAAAATACCCCTCCACACTATCACTCCCACAGTGATCCACTCCATAATATCACCCCCCTACACACACATTTAATCTTCAGCTCCTCCATGGAGCACTTACCTGTGCCTAACTTGTCCAGTTCCTCTGTGCAGCCGGTGGCAGCACCAGTTAGATGAGTTCAGTGTGCTTGACCTCGTCACACCACTGCATGTCAGAGCTGGGGATGACGACCACGGCTCTGTCCCAATCCTGGCACCCAAGTGTTGTAATGTATTCACGTCTGGAAGAGGCAAATACATTTGAATATAAGGAGGGAGCCAACATCTCCCAGACAGGTCAGTGGGCCACAGCAAAACCCTATTTTTTAGTGTGCAATAATACACAGTATTAATACATATTAATACAAATTTTGTGCAGTAATGTAAGTTAAAAAAGAACTAGAGATAACATGTGGAAAGCAACAGCCTTGTATTCACAAGTACAAGTAATGTAAAGTATTGTGGCATAATTATCGGAGCCAGAACTGAACCGCTTCCTGAGGACACCATTCAGCCAGAGGTGACTGAGTGGCTTGGTTTCATTGCTCATTCTGGAAGGTTTTGTGCTCTTCAAGGAGGTATATGAGCTTACGAACTGCTCAACATCAGCACCGTGAGGCTTAGCCGCAAGAATACAACCAAAAAGAGTTGATAGATTTTTGTAGTTCCGAAAGTCTGTCTGTATTTTACAATCCTTTAAGATCTTGATACTCAAGGTCTATTTCTGATAGAGATCACTGCCAATGATATTGACCAGGGACAGATTATTACATCATCGCGATCACCCGCGCACTCAGGCTGTGCGTGAGAGATCGCTGCCGGGTGTCACCTGTCAGAATCATCTGACACTTTAACCCCCGAAATGCTGCTATCAAATGCGATCCCAGCAGTCCGGGAGACAGCAGAGGGCTGACAGCCCCTCTGCCTTTGGATCGGAGACACGGCGGCATGACACGGGGTCTCGATTGTTTCCATGGCGACCTGATGTCGTCATGACATCGGGGTCACCAGAGCTAGGAAAGTTGCTGATCCTGTGCAGTGCATTACCAGCAACCTTTCCTATCAGTGCAGAGCTGACAGTTTCTACAGCATGGGGATGCTGCTGCATCCCCATATTATACAAGCAATCAGCCTGCAAAAAAACTATGGTCCCATAGTGGGACAAAGTAAAAAAAAATGTTTTTAAAGTTAAACATTTTAATAAAATAATTGTAAAAAAAATGTTTTTTAAATGATTCCATGAAAGGTCAAGTTTCTAAAATGGTGTGACTTGTGGGGGGTTTCCACTGTTTAGGCACATCAGGCGCTCTCCAAATGGAACATGACATCCCCAAATTATTCCAGGAAATTTCATTCAAAAAGTCAAATGGCGCTCCTTCCCTTCCGAGCCCTGTTGTGTGCCCAAACAGTAGTTTTCTCCCTCATATGGTGTATTGGCGTACTTGGGAGAAATCACACAACTTTTGAGTTCCATTTTTTCCTGTTACCCTTGTAAAACAAAAAAGGTTCTGAAGTAATTTTATTTTTTTAAAGTTAAATGTTCTTTTTTTTTTCCACATTCCAAAATTCCTGTGAAGCACCTGAAGGGTTAATAAACTTCTTGAATGTGGTTTTGCGCACCTTGAGGGGTGCAGTTTTTAGAATGGTGTCACTTTGGGGTATTTTCTGTTATATAGACCCCTTAGTCACTTGAAATGTGAGGTGGTCCCTAAAAAAAATGGTTTTGTAATTTTTGTTATAAAAATGAAAAATCGCTGGTCAACTTTTAACCTTTATAACTTCCTAACGAAAAAAATGATGCTTCCAAAATTGTGCTGATGTAAAGTAGACATGCGGGAAATGTTATTAATTAACTATTTTGTGTTCTACAGTAATTTAAGGGCATCAAAATTCCAAGTTGCAAAATTGCATATTTTTCAAAATTTTTGCCAAATTAGTTTTTTTTTTTTAACAAATGCAAGTCATATCAAATAAATTTTACCACTATCATAAAGTATAATATATCATGGAAAAATATTCTCAGAATCACCGGGATCTCTTCCAGCAATATTACCTCATAAAGTGACAGTGGTCAGAATTGTAAAAATTGGCCCGTTCATTAACATACAAATTACTTTCGGAGGTAAAGTTGTTAAACATCTTGATTACAGGGTAAGAGTGGCTTCCCGGAAGGAAATAATTTGTAACAAAGATGCGACATGCTTGGTAGTACGAGTCTCACAAGAAGCAATGAACTTGACAGTTTCAGTCAACCGACAGAGATTGACTGTTGTCAGTCACAACAATGGTGGACTTTCCATTGTGACACGGTCATTAGCTGGCTGGGAATCCTTAATGCTCCGGTATCGGCAATCTCACTGGTGTGGAAACTCTTCGCCCCTGGGGACAGTCTGTAATAGCGGTGCAGGACAGGGCTTCCATTTGGGGTAGTGCACAATGTGTAACTGCTTCCCACTTGATAGCCATCTGTGCCGCAGACACTTTCTCCCAGCGTCTCGGTGCTTATTCTTATTTCCGACCTATTTGCAGCCTTCTTACAAGACTAATTCACCTTTGAAGATTTCTTCACCTTATTATTTTAAGCTCCTTGTTCTATTACTATAGGATAAGATTGGGACTGGTGCTATGTGATGGCTTCGGACTG
The DNA here is from genome assembly GCF_051348905.1 of Ranitomeya variabilis. Lineage (NCBI taxonomy): Eukaryota > Metazoa > Chordata > Amphibia > Anura > Dendrobatidae > Ranitomeya > Ranitomeya variabilis. Next base: position 616,719,518 of record NC_135233.1, read on the forward strand.
ATGCAATTTTTTGCCAGTTTGGGCAGTTTGGTTTTTTTTTAGGCATGAATGGTTTTAATAAATGGAGGCGTAGTCACTTTCCAGTGCCCCCGCAGATCCAGGACATGCTGCTCCAAAAGTGATGTCTGCTCTGATTGGAGGACCTTTGATTGACTGCAGCAGAGCACGTCATCACATAGTTCTTTAACGACTTGTCCTTCTGGTCACCTGATTGGTTGCAGTGGTACCGTGACTTCTGAACAGAGCAGACATCGCAGACTGCACTGGGTCCATGGGGGCACTGGAAGGTGACTATGCCTCCGTTTATTTGCTTTTTCAGATGTCAAGAAAATCTGTAATACTTATAAGCCCATGGATTACTGTACAAGTGTATTCCCACTTTTCCCGGGTCATCAATATCAGAACAGTGAGACCTCCCAATACTTGGTGCCCCCACCAATCCTCTGTTTCCCCTGTGTTCTAAACAGCGCCACTCACTGCCCAGTGGCCATTCCCAGGTACTGCAGCTTCAATTACTCAATTGATTAGTCCAAAGAATAGGCCATCAATATCGGAGTCCTGGATCTTTAATCTGGATCTTTAAGGGTCTTTAATGAGAGCGATCGCTGCTGTGTGAAGTGCAGCAATACTTATATCCATAATTCAGGAGAATTTGCAGCAGCCGGTATTATGTAATGAAATTAATCAATCCTAAATAAACCTGTGATCCTTGTTATACACTCCAGTGAAAGGGTTAACATCGCTCCCTCTATTTAGCCAGGAATCTCTCTCTCTCTCTGTACATTATAACAATGAACCTCCTCTGATCCGATGACGTCGTCTGCCGGCAATGGCCATATAAGTGCAGGATTCTCCGGGAACTGGGGAACCCCACTGTATGGCCATCCCGTGTGCATATCACGGCCTCCAGGGGTGGATGTCCCTGTATGATAATGCAGGTGAGGACTTGGGGTCCACGTTCTGCAGCTCTTAGGGTATGTGTCCACGTTCAGGATTGCATCAGGATTTGGTCAGGATTTTCCATCAGTATTTGTAAGCCAAAACCAGGAGTGGGTGATAAATGCAGAAGTGGTGCATATGTTTCTATTATACTTTTCCTCTAATTGTTCCACTCCTGGTTTTGGCTTACAAATACTGATGAAAAATCCTGACCAAATCCTGATGCAATCCTGAACGTGGACACATACCCTTAGGGTACGTGTCCACGGTCAGTAAACGCTGCTTGTTTGACGCTGCGCAGAGCTGCAGCGTCAAACACGCAGCGTCCAGATGTTCCAGCATAGTGGAGGGGATTTTTTTGAAATCCCGTGTCCACTATGCGTGGAAACCCGCACGCGGCGGGCCTGCGACTCCGGACATGCTGCGCGTCTTTTCAGATCGCAGCATGACCGTACACCTGGCATAACACAGGGCCCTATGGGAGGGGGGCGATGATCCCGGATGTGTACAGTTAACACATCCGGCATCATCGCGTCCAAAAAGGGGGCGGGGCTTAGCGCCGAGCGGCTTTGCCGCTCCGGCGATACCGCCGGCCATCCTGAACGTGGACACGCAGCCTAAGACATTTAATGCAACTGCACCGAGGCAATGCAATGGGAATATATGATTATAGCGCCACCTGGTGGTCAGGGGCTGATGTGCACTACATTCTGCACCAGTTCTATTCTTCAGCTTTCTAATGGGCAATGAAATGTATTGCATGTCCCCTGATCCTTTGTAAGGTTATGGAAGGAATGCGTCATGTGGCCGTTCTTGTATTCACCACACATGCAGTTATACATATAAACGAGAGCTCCTCGAAGTGACCTCATATTCGTGAGCAGGGATTGGGGCTTTCCAGATATTTTCATCCAATTCATAACTTACGACTCTTTAAAAAGTGGCAAATTTTGTTGCTAATTTACGGCAGGAATATATTGTGCAAATGTTGCCGCTTTTTAGCAAAATATACAAACCTTTGCATTTAAATGTTGCAAAACAGGTTAGACTGAGATTTTTTTTTGTTGTTGCATTTTGTACGCCATTTTTTAATGAATTTTGTGCAAAAATGTCAACAAATGCAAAAAAAAGAAGAAAATGTAAACGTACGTTTTGACCTTGATTTTTTTTATTTTTTTTATAGGAGAACCATGTTTCCATGCACTTGTGGGGGTCACAATTCTCAGCAGCGCAGCAGAAAACTGATCCCTTTTTGTGCCAGGGAGCATTCTCAGCCGACTGGTATAGGCAATAATTAGACTTTCCGGATCAATACATGGCAGCCATTAGACAGCTCGATTACTGGAAGTGATTCTTTCTATATACTGGGGGATATATGATACGTACATGGGATATCTATACAGAGGAGAATCCGCGCTTGCAGCAGTAAAAGGTCATGACGCATTTCTGCCTACTTAATGAGGGAGAAATCCCAGTGCTCGGGAATAGACTTACTGGAGGAGATGCCGATATTATGTGTCGTCCGTCGGGGATTTTTATAAGGCTTTTTTTAGAACACTGTTATTTTTATGTCGGCTAAATTCGTCTCCTTCACTTAAGTCCTATAAAAGTTTAATGTATCTACCCTGGAAAGTATTGGCTGACATTAAAGAGCTGCACAGATAAGCAGCGAGAGGGGCTGGAAGGTCACTAGGACGCCTTTGGAGAGGTCATTGGGATGTTGTAAGCAATGGTTCCTACAATCAGTTACCCCATATTGAGGCCCTAAAATATGGGTGAGAATTCCTGGAGGCGCTGGTTGTGGTCTACAGATTGATTGGTTATATTTTAGGTTTTGCAAATGGGAAATGAGAGAGGTTATATTTTATTATGTTCTTTGGGGGAAATTTACGAAAAGACTTTTGCCAGTTTTCTGGATGATAAAAGTTGCAAATTTGGCACATGTCTGGTTTTTTTTCTTCCAAAAACAACTATTTTTTTCTTCACTTTTCTGAAGATTAACTTTTTAGCAGTAGCACACTCAACATTTCTGCCCATGGTGGGTATAGAGTTCACTTTTTGGTACATGAACAGGTAAAAGATGTCACAAATGTATTGAGAGCAACCGTCCTAGAGTCAGCGGGACTTTACCAATTTGAGGGCTCAGTTCCTCCATCCCGGCACTTCAGAGCTTTGTCCCGGCTTCTACTCGCCCCTCTCCGGCTTCTTCATTGCTCCCTAGTTCCTCCTCCCCAGAGGACAGGGCCACATCTCTGCTCAGTGCATACATACAATTAAACTATCCTCTTCTTGTCTTGTGTTCTGCTCTCCCCAGGACTCAGACCGACTAGCTCATGTTTGCAGATAACCATTCTAGGGATGAGCCACAGCCCACAATGATGCAGATAGGAGAATTTGGTAATTTTGAGCTGCATTGCAGGCAGTAAACCTTGAAGCAGATTATACATGTACATAGAGATACATCATATACAGCAGTGTATTTCTATATACAGGCGCTTCTCGCAAAATTGGAATATCATCAAAAAGTTAATTTATTAAAGTTCTAAAATACAAAAAGTGACTCATATATTATATAAGCAGTATAGCCAAACTCCCAGAAATGACATGAGTACCATATAGTTGAGACCGTATTAACCTAAATATGTCTGTATGCGCCCATGTGAATAAAAAGATAATAAATCTATACTCCCAAATATTATGAAAACTAAAAAATGGAGTTGTATACACCACTTTAAAAAAAAAAAAAAGTATCAAAATATCTTTATCAAATATTTAAATAATGCGAGGATGTAGCTCAAAGAAGCACAAACACAGGATATATGACCCTCGTAAAAATACATGGGTCCAAGGCATACAAAATCATGGTCATTATCATCATGGTAGTAGAATAAAGGCGCTTTCAAATCCTAAAAATATCGGTGCATCCTATCGGCTAAATATAATTGCAATCAAATCCTGAACAAACAGTATGGTATCATAATTCCGCTGACATGCATGCACATAGTAAAAAATTAAAAAAAACTGTCATGAGAAGATCCCTGGAACTGTTATAGTGACATTACTCACCCAAAGGAAAAAACCTGTGCCTTTAAATGCTGAAGTGCTTACCCATGATGGAAGTAGGAAGATTCCAAGGAGCCAGGTTCACCCCCCTGACACAGATTTCGCGTTTGCTTTTTCAAAAAGGGAATGACAGAGTCATTACAAACAAAGTGATCTATTTCACGTGTTTATTTCTGTTAATGTTAATGATTATGGCTTACAGACAATGAAAACCCAAAAGTCATTATCTCACTAAATTAGAATACTTTATAACACCAGCGTGAAAAAAATGATTTTAAAATCCGAAATGTTCCCTACTGAAATTTATATTCAGTAAATGCACTCAAAACTTGGTTGGGGCTCCTTTTGAATCAATTACTGCATCAATGCGGCGTGGCAAGGAGGCGATCAGTCTTTGGCACTGCTGAGGGGTTATGGAAGCCCATGTTGCTTTGATAGCAGCCTTCAGCTTGTCTGCATTGTTGGGTCTGGTGTCTCTCCTTTTCCTTTTGACAATAGACAAAGTCAAAAGACATGGTAGATTGGTGTGTATTGGGGTGTGGTAATGGACAAGGCCAACATTTTCTGTGGCGTGCTACACATGCTGCATAATTTATTTCTCTTTCAATTCTTAAAAACTTAGGAGGTATGTAAGAGGCCTATGGCTCTTTGTCACACTTCACTCCAGTTAATTTTTGGAGGTATTAATTTTTTACCATTTTCGAGATCTCTGCTCGCTGGCATCAGGGCTCTTCACATCGAACTTCAGAATATAAAGGGTAAACTGGGATGCATAATGCTTACTGGGAGCAGACACGGGTAGATTGCACGGCTTGGAAAATAACAATCTGATGTGCTGAACCCAGCGAAACACAGAAGGCGCGTGTATTAATACCATTTACTGGCCCTCGCTGATACTGTCAGTCAGCAGGAGGATATGCTGGGAAACATGCAGGGTGCAGCCTCGCTTGATTGACCTGCTAGATATTGATTAATTAGCCTCTTAAAATGCAGTGAAAGAGGGAATCTCTTGGATACATCATCCGGATCACACTAAAGATCAACGCATGAGCGAATCCCTTCTATTACATTGCAACAATAAGAACATTCAAAGGAAACAATAAGGCTGGAAAAAGTGTCCACTGGTGTAAGATTTACCAAATTCATTAAGAGGTCTCCAGTGAAGTTGGTACAAAACTTATAGTGCACACGTCTCCATCCAGAAGACAACCATTCTCCAAGCCTCAAAAATAGGATACTCGCCAAAGATTCTGCATTTTGTTGTTGGGGCAATGTAGATAACATTAAGGGCAATGCGTTCCCACTTTTTTGGGGTCTTGTGGCTGACAGTCGGTGAGTGTTATTCCCGAATCCCAGCTCAGGCGCCGGGTCTTGTTTTCTTCCCCTGTAGCCATCTCTCTTTCTGCTAGTCTGTGCCACGTTACTGTGGTAGTTTGGAAAACACCTCTGACATTCTCGCCCAAAGCCTTGTAAGGGACAGCTCAGACAGCTATGTGCGGTCTTAGTAGTCAGGGAGGATAACCTGCAGTTACAATGAGTTTGCTGCTGTCGAGTCTTCTCTTCAGAAAAATCCCATCTGCTGCTCAACAACCTGTAACTAATTCCTAGCTCAGGCCTGTGAATCCTAGTGCTCTTGCACTCTCAACTCTGCTGCTGCAAGGATCTGTTAATGGACTCATCTAAGCAAACACCATTGCACCATTGCAGTTATCAGTGTATTTGCAAGCTAGGTACTTGTTTATTATTCTTCACTACTATTTCTCTGTGTAATCATCTCTGCTAGTGCAGCGCCCCAGAGTCCTGGTCGTTGCAGTACTGATGCTCCGCCGCTAAGGGGGGCTATGGTACGTCTGATGGCACTGAAGGAGTTCACCTGACCAGGTATCACAGACACCAATACACTTCACAGTCTGGCCTCCAGGGGGAGCTAAGGGTGCTATGTATTAGGCCACTCCTCACAATCTGGTAAAACTGGGGGTTAGGTAGGAAGTTAGGAGAGAAGCTGACTGGGTTGGAACCAGGCAACATCCTGTGGCAGAGGGTGTTGCAGGGGAAGATTCAGGGGGGTCCCTGTCAGGGGTGGGAACAGAAATAACGTTACGGGACCGCGCCTGCACTTCATCACGGCGGTACCCCAAGAAAGGACAAGAAGCGAGGTTTATTGTGCTGAGTGAGAAACGAGATCAACGCAATAAGGAGAAACACCAGTAGGAGTCGTGCTGTAAGACGAGGCAACATCCTACTGAGGCGCGTAGCCGGTGGCCGGAAACGCCGAGGAAGTATTGAGCTCCAGGCCTTACTTCAAACCTACGGCAGGACAGTCAGTTATAGGCGGGCTGTCTCACCCAAAATCACCTAAGACGACATAGGGGGCAACAGTTGGAGAGGGGCGACACTAGGGTCCCGGAAGAGCTCCCAGCCTACCCGTCATACGGGTGCGTCCTAGCCATATCATTTGGGGGACGAAGAAGAACATCAAAATCGAGTTGTGAGGGAACTTCAGAAACAGACACAACAGTTGTGGGGACTATCCCGTAAGCACAGCAGGGGAGGACCACAACACACAAGCGCTAGAAGGTAGGCACAGATTTCCACCTGCAAAGGTAACTCTGGAGGTGCCATTGGACCGACCGGACTCCCGCAGCCCGGTTAACCGTATTCCGGACTGAGGATCCTGAAGCCTTCAGTAAAGAGGTAAAGAGACTGCAACCTGGTGTCCTCGTTATTTACTGCGACCTGCACCGCACCACAACCTCATCACATTCTCAACTTTCACTGGACGCCCCTCAGCAGGGTCACGGACCGGGCCCAGCCACCGTGACAACCCCAGAACTGAGACGTAGCGGCCCGGTACCGGGTGCCCCTCGGCCCTGCGGCAGTGGGGGCGCTCCACTAGCAAGCAAATGCAGTGCCCCAGAGTCCTGGTCGTTGCAGTACTGTGGCTCCGCCGCTAAGGGGGGCTATGGTACGTCTGATGGCACTGAAGGAGTTCATCTGACCAGATATCACAGACACCAATACATTTCACAGTCTGGCCTCCAGGGGGAGCTAAGGGTACTATTCATTAGGCCACTCCTCACAGTCTGGTAAAACTGGGGGTTAGGCAGGAAGTTAGAGAGAACGCTGACTGGGTTGGAACCAGGCAACACCTTGTGGCAGAGGGTGTTGTAGGGGAAGATTCGGTAGGGTCCCTGTCAGGGGTGGGATCCTGACAGAGGCCTGGCAAACAGAGAGAAAGCTACGGGACCGCGCCTGCACTTCATAGCGGCGGTGCCCTAAGAAAGGACAAGAAGCGAGATTTATTGTGCTGAGTGAGAAACAAGATCAAAGCAAGAAGGAGAATACCAGTAGGAGTCGTGCTGTAAGATCGAGGCAACATCCTACTGAGGTGCAAACAACCGGCGGCCGGAACGCCGAGGAGGTACAGAGCTCTAAGCCATACTTCAAACCAACGGCAGGACAGTCAGTCACAGGCGGGCTGTCTCACCTAAATCACCTACGCAGACATAGGGGGCAACCTTTGGAGAGGGGCGACTCTAGGGTCCCGGAAGAGCTCCGAGCCTACCTGTCATACGGGTGCGTCCCAACCATAACACCAGGGAGGGACGGAGGATTAGCAGAAGATCATCTAATCGAGTTGTGAGGGAACACGAGAAACAGACACAACAGTTGTGGGGACTATCCCGTAAGCTCAGCAGGGGAGGACCACAACACATAGCGCTAGTAGGAAGGCACAGATTTCCACCTGCAAAGGGAACTCTGGAGGTGCCATCGGACCGGCCGGACTTGCGCAGCCTGGTTAACCGTATTCCGGATTGAGGACTTTGAGACCTTCAGTAAAGAGGTAAAGAGACCGCAACCTGGTGTCCTCGTTATTAACTGCGACCGGCACTACACCGCACTACCAACACCATCCACACCTATTATTTATTTGGAGCGCCCCTCAGCAGGGTCACGGACCGGGCCTAGCCACCGTGACAACCCCAGAGCAGAGACTCAGGGGCCCGGTACCGGGTACCCCTCGGCCCTGCGGCAGTGCCTTTTCATCACTGCTATCCCAGTTAACAATTTTCCTGCTGCAAGTTCCTTATTGCATGTCTCTGCCATTAACCATTTGCCTGCTGCTATTCCTCGATTGCATACACCACTGCTGTTAACCATTTTTTTACTGCAAGTCCCAGATTGTCTATACTGCTCCTTGGTGTATCTGCACACCATGCTCTACTTCATCTGCTGTTGCCTGTCTGTCTCCCTCTGTCCACATGTCAACTGTTAGTATCCACTCCGCTGCACCATCACCTCCGGACAGCGCTGCTCACCCTAACCTACAGCTTAGAGTCCTCCTCACCAGGTGAGCCCATTTCAGCTGGGACTATGAGACTTTGCTATGATCCTCTTTTTGCTCTATTTATGACTTCCTCTCTAATTTTTGTAAACTTCATAAAGTGTTTGGGCGTAATATGATCGATATGTCATGTTCTCTTACAATTACCAACCTCGAATCCTGCTTCCTTTGCAAAGTGCCAAGGTGGATGACCAAGATGCCACCATTTAATCTTTGCAGCACGTGTTACTATCTATTTCTGCAGATCGGTGCCATCTACACATTTGTTCCAGCACGTTCCTCTGATGTGGAGACTAATGGCTTTTGTCATACACCTTGGGCCAGTGGGTTCCAGTAAGACCTTGCAGCATCTGGGAATAAGCCCTTTGAACTAATCTCTCCTCCTCTCCAAATAAACCTGTACAGAGCCCACCGGAAAAGCTACGCTTGCCGCTATGCATATGAAGCGCTCTGCTTACCTCACTGATATATATAGATATTGCAACTTAAGTGTACGAAAAATACAAAACCCTGCCATGTCGAGATTGACGGACTGATTCTGAAAATAGCAGCATTTATGCAAACTGGAAAATACAGTTTGTGTCCCCCCCCAGCGTCGGTCATAACCTTGTACTGGTATCTGACGCAGGGTTCTCGGAGGTCTCGCATCTATTTTCATCATTTTATTATCTCCAGCAAAACTCATTCCATAAAACACCTTTTCTTTCAACTTGTCAAAAGCCTTTAAGCTAAGTGGCGATTATCCCAGTGATGTACGAACACACGGAGATGGCGGCGACATAGGGCACAATCCACATGGGAGCGATGTGCCGATGAGTCATAAGAAAATGATGTGGCATAATGTGTAATTAAATCCTGTTTAACCATCTCATCTAATAGCGCCACAAATCAAAGCAACCCTCATCTATTCATCCCGGCTGACGCCGTCCACTCCGCCGCAGCACTAATGAATCAATCCTGGGCCGGATAAGGCTTACAAATCATAGATATGTATTCAGATCGGCGATCCATGTGTGCGATGTGCTGCATGTGATGTAATGGAGGCTACACTGCGGAAAGACAAAGGATGTGCACAATGGGCCGCGTGAGGGCCATGGCGAAGAGAGGAGAGTTCATTGTAATAAAGAATAGGCTGCCGAGCTGAAGCTTAGGAAACACAAGCAGTCATCGAAAATGAATCAGGGACTTGTCATTAAAGTGCGTTATCTGCCTCAGTCATAGCTGGTACACTAAGCCCCCCGCCTAATTACTAGACTTCAAGGCCCATCCAGTACACAGGACAGGAGGAGCGGTACTGTGCAGTGTATATATACAGGACAGGAGGAGTGGTACTGTGCATTGTATATATACAGGACAGGAGTGGTACTGTGCAGTGTATATATACAGGACAGGAGGAGCGGTACTGTGCAGTGTATACATACAGGACAGGAGGAGTGGTACTGTGCAGTGTATATATACAGGACAGGAGTGGTACTGTGCAGTGTATATATACAGGACAGGAGGAGTGGTACTGTGTAGTGTATATATACAGGACAGGAGGAGTGGTACTGTGCAGTGTATATATACAGGACAGGAGGAGCGGTACTGTGCAGTGTATACAGTTAGGTCCATATATATTTGGACAGAGACAACATTTTTCTAATTTTGGTTATAGACATTACCACAATGAATTTTAAACAAAACAATTCAGATGCAGTTGAAGTTCAGACTTTCAGCTTTCATTTGAGGGTATCCACATTAAAATTGGATGAAGGGTTTAGGAGTTTCAGCTCCTTAATATGTGCCACCCTGTTTTTAATGGGACCAAAAGTAATTGGACAGATTCAATAATTTTAAATAAAATGTTCATTTTTAATACTTGGCTGAAAACCCTTCGTTGGGAATGACTGCCTGAAGTCTTGAACTCATGGACATCACCAGACGCTGTGTTTCCTCCTTTTTGATGCTCTGCCAGGCCTTGACTGCGGTGGTTTTCAGTTGCTGTTTGTTTGTGGGCCTTTCTGTCTGAAGTTTAGCCTTTAACAAGTGAAATGCTGCTCAATTGGGTTGAGATCAGGTGACTGACTTGGCCATTCAATAATATTCCATTTCTTTGCTTTAATAAACTCCTGGGTTGCTTTGGCTTTATGTTTTGGGCCATTGTCCATCTGTAGTATGAAACGACGACCTATCAGTATGGCTGCATTTGGCTGGATCTGAGCACACAGTATGGCTCTGAATACCTCAGAATTCATTCTGCTGCTTCTGTCCTGTGTCACATCATCAATAAACACTAACACTAGTGACCCAGTGCCACCGGCAGCCATGCATGCCCAAGTCATCACACCGCCTCCGCCGTGTTTTACAGATGATGTGGTATGCTTTGGATCATGAGCTGTACCACGCCTTCAACATACTTTTCTCTTTCCATCATTCTGGTAGAGGTTGATCTTGGTTTCATCTGTCCATAGAATGTTCTTCCAGAACTGTGCTGGCTTTTTTAGATGTTTTATAGCAAAGTCCAGTCTAGCCTTTTTATTCTTGATGCTTATGAGTGGCTTGCACCGTGCAGTGAACCCTCTGTATTTACTTTCATGCAGTCTTCTCTTTATGGTAGATTTGGATATTGATACGCCGACCTCCTGGAGAGTGCTGTTCACTTGGTTGGCTGTTGTGAAGGGGTTTCTCTTCACCATGGAGATTATTCTGTGATCATCCACCACTGTTGTCTTCCGTGGGCGCCCAGGTCTTTTTGCATTGATGAGTTCACCAGTGCTTTCTTTCTTTCTCAGGATGTACCAAACTGTACATTTTGCCACTCCTAATATTGTAGCAATTTCTCGGATGGGTTTTTTCTGTTTTCAGAGCTTAAGGATGGCTTGTTTCACCTGCATGGAGAGCACTTTTGACCGCATGTTTACTTCATAGGAAAACCTTCCAAATGCAAGCACCACACCTCAAATCAACTCCAGGCCTTTTATCTGCTTAATTGAGAATGACATAACGAAGGGATTGCCCACACCTGTCCATGAAATAGCCTTGGAGTCAATTGTCCAATTACTTTTGGTCCCTTTAAAAACAGGGTGGCACAGGTTAAGGAGCTGAAACTCCTAAACTCTTCATCCAATTTTAATATGGATACCCTCAAATGAAAGCTGAAAGTCTGAACTTCAACTGCATCTGAATTGTTTTGTTTAAAATTAATTGTGGTAATGTCTATAACCAAAATGAGAAAAATGTTGTCTCTGTCCAAATATATATGGACCTAACTGTATATACAGGACAGGAGGAGTGGTACTGTGCAGTGTATATATACAGGACAGGAGGAGTCGTACTGTGCAGTGTACAGTTAGGTCCATATATATTTGAACAGAGACAACATTTTTCTAATTTTGGTTATAGACATACATTACCACAATGAATTTTAAACAAAACAATTCAGATGCAGTTGAAGTTCAGACTTTCAGCTTTCATTTGAGGGTATCCACTTTAAAATTGAATGAGGGGTTTAGGAGTTTCAGCTCCTTAACATGTGCCACCCTGTTTTTAAAGGGACCAAAAGTAATTGGACAATTGACTCCAAGGCTATTTCATGGACAGGTGTGGGCAATCCCTTCGTTATGTCATTCTCAATTAAGCAGATAACAAGCCATCCTTAAGCTGCGAAAACAGAAAAAACCCATCCGAGAAATTGCTACAATATTAGGAGTTGAAAAATCTACAGTTTGGTACATCCTGAGAAAGAAAGAAAGCACTGGTGAACTCATCAATGCAAAAAGACCTGGGTGCCCACGGAAGACAACAGCGGTGGATGATCGCAGAATAATCTCCATGGTGAAGAGAAACCTCTTCACAACAGCCAACCAAGTGACCAACACTCTCCAGGAGGTCGGCGTATCAATATCCAAATCTACCATAAAGAGAAGACTGCATGAAAGTAAATACAGAGGGTTCACTGCACGGGGCAAGCCACTCATAAGCATCAAGAATAAAAAGGCTAGACTGGACTTTGCTAAAAAACATCTAAAAAAGCCAGCACAGTTCTGGAAGAACATTCTTTGGACAGATGAAACCAAGATCAACCTCTACCAGAATGATGGAAAGAGAAAAGTATGGCAAAGGCTTGGTACAGCTCATGATCCAAAGCATACCACATCATCTGTAAAACACGGCGGAGGCAGTGTGATGGCTTGGGCATGCATGGCTGCCAGTGGCACTGGGTCACTAGTGTTTATTGATGATGTGACACAGGACAGAAGCAGCCGAATGAATTCTGAGGTATTCAGAGCCATACTGTGTGCTCAGATCCAGCCAAATGCAGCCAAACTGATTGGTCGTCGTTTCATACTACAGATGGACAATGACCCAAAACATAAAGCCAAAGAAACCCAGGAGTTTATTAAAGCAAAGAAGTGGAATATTCTTGAATGGCCAAGTCAGTCACCTGATCTCAACCCAATTGAGCATGCATTTCACTTGTTAAAGACTAAACTTCAGACAGAAAGGCCCACAAACAAACAGCAACTGAAAACCACCGCAGTGAGGGCCTGGCAGAGCATCAAAAAGGAGGAAACACAGCGTCTGGTGATGTCCATGAGTTCAAGACTTCAGGCAGTCATTGCCAACAAAGGGTTTTCAACCAAGTATTAAAAATGAACATTTTATTTAAAATTATTGAATCTGTCCAATTACTTTTGGTCCCTTTAAAAACAGGGTGGCACAAGTTAAGGAGCTGAAACTCCTAAACCCTTCATTCAATTTTAAAGTGGATACCCCCAAATGAAAGCTGAAAGTCTGAACTTCAACTGCATCTGAATTGTTTTGTTTAAAATTAATTGTGGTAATGTCTATAACCAAAATTGGAAAAATGTTGTCTCTGTCCAAATATATATGGACCTAACTGTATATATACAGGACAGGAGGAGTGGTACTGTGCAGTGTATATATACAGGACAAGAGGAGCGGTACTGTGCAGTGTATATATACAGGACAGGAGGAGCGGTACTGTGCAGTGTATATATACAGGACAGGAGGAGTGGTACTGTGCAGTGTATATATACAGGACAGGAGGAGTGGTACTGTGCAGTGTATATATACAGGACAGGAGGAGTGGTACTGTGCAGTGTATATATACAGGACAGGGGGAGTGGTACTGTGCAGTGTATATATACGGGACAGGAGGAGTGGTACTGTGCAGTGTATATATACAGGAGGAGTGGTACTGTGCGGTGTATATATACAGGACAGGAGGAGAGGTACTGTGCAGTGTATATATGCAGGACAGGAGGAGTGGTACTATGCAGTGTATATATACAGGACAGGAGGAGCGGTACTGTGCAGTGTATATATACAGGAGGAGTGGTACTGTGCAGTGTATATATACAGGAGGAGTGGAGTGGTGCTGTGCAGTGTATATATACAGGAGGAGTGGTACTGTGCAGTGTATATATACAGGACAGGAGAAGTGGTACTGTGCAGTGTATATATACAGGACAGGAGGAGTGGTACTGTGCAGTGTATATATACAGGACAGGAGGAGCGGTACTGTGCAGTGTATATATACAGGACAGGAGGAGGGGTACTGTGCAGTGTATATATACAGGACAGGAGGAGCGGTACTGTGCAGTGTATATATACAGGACAGGGGGAGTGGTACTGTGCAGTGTATATATACGGGACAGGAGGAGTGGTACTGTGCAGTGTATATTTACAGGACAGGAGGAGTGGTACTGTGCAGTGTATATATACAGGACAGGAGGAGAGGTACTGTGCAGTGTATATATACAGGACAGGAGGAGTGGTACTGTGCAGTGTATATATACGGGACAGGAGGAGTGCTACTGTGCAGTGTATATATACAGGAGGAGTGGTACTGTGCAGTGTATATATACAGGACAGGAGGAGTGGTACTGTGCAGTGTATATATACGGGACAGGAGGAGTGCTACTGTGCAGTGTATATATACAGGAGGAGTGGTACTGTGCAGTGTATATATACAGGACAGGAGGAGCGGTACTCTGCAGTGTATATATACAGGACAGGAGGAGTGGTGCTGTGCAGTGTATATATACAGGACAGGAGGAGTGTTACTGTGCAGTGTGTATATACAGGACAGGAGGAGCGGTACTGTGCAGTGTATGTATACAGGTGGAGTGGTACTGTGCAGTGTGTATATACAGGAGGAGTGGTACTGTGCAGTGTATATATACAGGACAGGAGGAGTGGTACTGTGCAGTGTATATATACAGGAGGAGTGGTACTGTGCAGTGTATATATACAGGACAGGAGGAGTGGTACTGTGCAGTGTATATATACAGGAGGAGTGGTACTGTGCAGTGTATATATACAGGACAGGAGGAGTGGTACTGTGCAGTGTTTATATACAGGACAGGAGGAGTGGTACTGTGCAGTGTATATATACAGGACAGGAGGAGTGGTACTGTGCAGTGTATATATACAGGACAGGAGGAGTGGTACTGTGCAGTGTATATATACAGGACAGGAGGAGTGGTACTGTGCAGTGTTTATATACAGGACAGGAGGAGTGGTACTGTGCAGTGTATATATACAGGACAGGAGGAGCGGTACTGTGCAGTGTATATATACAGGACAGGAGGAGTGGTACTGTGCAGTGTATATATACAGGACAGGAGGAGTGGTACTGTGCAGTGTATATATACAGGACAGGAGGAGCGGTACTGTGCAGTGTATATATACAGGACAGGAGGAGTGGTACTGTGCAGTGTATATATACAGGACAGGAGAAGTGGTACTGTGCAGTGTATATACAGGAGGAGTGGTACTGTGCAGTGTATATACAGGACAGGAGGAGTGGTACTGTGCAGTGTATATATACAGGAGGAGTGGTACTGTGCAGTGTATATATACAGGACAGGAGGAGTGGTACTGTGCAGTGTATACATACAGGACAGGAGGAGTCGTACTGTGCAGTGTATATATACAGGACAGGAGGAGCGGTACTGTGCAGTGTATATATACAGGACAGGAGGAGTGGTACTGTGCAGTGTATATATACAGGACAGGAGGAGTGGTACTGTGCAGTGTATATATACAGGACAGGAGGAGTGGTACTGTGCAGTGTATATATACAGGACAGGAGGAGTGGTATTGTGCAGTGTATATATACAGGAGGAGTGGTACTGTGCAGTGTATATATACAGGACAGGAGGAGTGGTATTGTGCAGTGTATATATACAGGACAGGAGAAGTGGTACTGTGCAGTGTATATACAGGAGGAGTGGTACTGTGCAGTGTATATACAGGACAGGAGGAGTGGTACTGTGCAGTGTATATATACAGGACAGGAGGAGTGGTACTGTGCAGTGTATATATACAGGACAGGAGGAGTGGTACTGTGCAGTGTATATATACAGGAGAAGTGGTACTGTGCAGTGTATATACAGGAGGAGTGGTACTGTGCAGTGTATATACAGGACAGGAGGAGTGGTACTGTGCAGTGTATATATACAGGAGGAGTGGTACTGTGCAGTGTATATATACAGGACAGGAGGAGTGGTACTGTGCAGTGTATATATACAGGACAGGAGGAGTGGTACTGTGCAGTGTATACATACAGGACAGGAGGAGTCGTACTGTGCAGTGTATATATACAGGACAGGAGGAGCGGTACTGTGCAGTGTATATATACAGGACAGGAGGAGTGGTACTGTGCAGTGTATATATACAGGACAGGAGGAGTGGTACTGTGCAGTGTATATATACAGGACAGGAGGAGTGGTACTGTGCAGTGTATATATACAGGACAGGAGGAGTGGTACTGTGCAGTGTATATATACAGGACAGGAGGAGTGGTACTGTGCAGTGTATATATACAGGACAGGAGGAGTGGTACTGTGCGGTGTATATATACAGGAGGAGTGGTACTGTACAGTGTATATATACGGGACAGGAGGAGCGGTACTGTGCAGTGTATATATACAGGACAGGAGGAGTGGTACTGTGCAGTGTATATATACAGGACAGGAGGAGTGGTACTGTGCAGTGTATATATACAGGACAGGAGGAGTGGTACTGTGCAGTGTATATATACAGGACAGGAGGAGTGGTACTGTGCAGAGTATATATAAAGGACAGGAGGAGTGGTACTGTGCAGTGTATATATACAGGAGGAGTGGTACTGTGCAGTGTATATATACAGGACAGGAGGAGTGGTACTGTGCAGTGTATATATACAGGACAGGAGGAGTGGTACTGTGCAGTGTATATATACAGGACAGGAGGAGTGGTACTGCGCAGTGTATATATACAGGACAGGAGGAGTGGTACTGTGCGGTGTATATATACAGGAGGAGCGGTACTGTGCAGTGTATATATACGGGACAGGAGGAGCTGTACTGTGCAGTGTATATACAGTGGGGCAAAAAAGTATTTAGTCAGTCAGCAATAGTGCAAGTTCCACCACTTAAAAAGATGAGAGGCGTCTGTAATTTACATCATAGGTAGACCTCAACTATGGGAGACAAAATGAGAACAAAAAATCCAGAAAATCACATTGTCTGTTTTTTTATCATTTTATTTGCATTTTATGGTGGAAAATAAGTATTTGGTCAGAAACAAACAATCAAGATTTCTGGCTCTCCCAGACCTGTAACTTCTTCTTTAAGAGTCTCCTCTTTCCTCCACTCATTACCTGTAGTAATGGCACCTGTTTAAACTTGTTATCAGTATAAAAAGACACCTGTGCACACCCTCAAACAGTCTGACTCCAAACTCCACTATGGTGAAGACCAAAGAGCTGTCAAAGGACACCAGAAACAAAATTGTAGCCCTGCACCAGGCTGGGAAGACTGAATCTGCAATAGCCAACCAGCTTGGTGTGAAGAAATCAACAGTGGGAGCAATAATTAGAAAATGGAAGACATACAAGACCACTGATAATCTCCCTCGATCTGGGGCTCCACGCAAAATCCCACCCCATGGGGTCAGAATGATCACAAGAACGGTGAGCAAAAATCCCAGAACCACGCGGGGGGACCTAGTGAATGAACTGCAGAGAGCTGGGACCAATGTAACAAGGCCTACCATAAGTAACACACTACGCCACCATGGACTCAGATCCTGCAGTGCCAGACGTGTCCCACTGCTTAAGCCAGTACATGTCCGGGCCCGTCTGAAGTTTGCTAGAGAGCATTTGGATGATCCAGAGGAGTTTTGGGAGAATGTCCTATGGTCTGATGAAACCAAACTGGAACTGTTTGGTAGAAACACAACTTGTCGTGTTTGGAGGAAAAAGAATACTGAGTCGCATCCATCAAACACCATACCTACTGTAGAGCATGGTGGTGGAAACATCATGCTTTGGGGCTGTTTCTCTGCAAAGGGGCCAGGACGACTGATCCGGGTACATGAAAGAATGAATGGGGCCATGTTTTGTGAGATTTTGAGTGCAAACCTCCTTCCATCAGCAAGGGCATTGAAGTTGAAACGTGGCTGGGTCTTTCAACATGACAATGATCCAAAGCACACCGCCAGGGCAACGAAGGAGTGGCTTCGTAAGAAGCATTTCAAGGTCCTGGAGTGGCCTAGCCAGTCTCCAGATCTCAACCCTATAGAAAACCTTTGGAGGGAGTTGAAAGTCTGTGTTGCCAAGCGAAAAGCCAAAAACATCACTGCTCTAGAGGAGATCTGCATGGAGGAAAGGGCCAACATACCAACAACAGTGTGTGGCAACCTTGTGAAGACTTACAGAAAACGTTTGACCTCTGTCATTGCCAACAAAGGATAGATTACAAAGTATTGAGATGAAATTTTGTTTCTGACCAAATACTTATTTTCCACCATAAAATGCAAATAAAATGATAAAAAAAAACAGACAATGTGATTTTCTGGATTTTTTTTTCTCAGTTTGTCTCCCATAGTTGAGGTCTACCTATGATGTAAATTACAGACGCCTCTCATCTTTTTAAGTGGTGGAACTTGCACTATTGCTGACTGACTAAATACTTTTTTGCCCCACTGTATACAGGACAGGAGGAGTGGTACTGTGCAGTGTATATATACAGGACAGGAGGAGTGGTACTGTGCAGTGTATATATACAGGACAGGAGGAGTGGTACTGTGCAGTGTATATATACAGGACAGGAGGAGTGGTACTGTGCAGTGTATATATACAGGACAGGAGGAGAGGTACTGTGCAGTGTATATATACAGGACAGGAGGAGTGGTACTGTGCAGTGTATATATACAGGACAGGAGGAGTGGTACTGTGCAGTGTATATATACAGGACAGGAGGAGTGGTACTGTGCAGTGTATATATACAGGACGGGTGGTACTGTACATGTAACTGTGGATTTAGGGTTAAATCACTACATTTAGGAACTATTAAAAATTGAATTTGACAGTTCATAGAATGTCTTTTTCTTCTCCACTAAATATCTAGAGTTTAAAAAACAGCAATCTGAGACATGTAAGACCTGGAGAGACACATTTCCATTGGGCAGCACGGATTTCTATAAGCGCCACCTGGAGGACATTACTGGTACTATAATGTCAGAAATCTTTTGCTCAGGAAAGGTCCCACACTGCCACCTGCTGTTAGTTGACTGCAGTGAAAGGTTTTTCTGAGCTGAGGAAAGAAGTATGCAGGCACTGCAGACCGCCGAATCCTGACTGTCCACACGCTGTTGTAATTCCCCTCATGAGATGACCATCACTTGGCTTCATGATGCTATTTGCCCCGGTCATGTGCCAGCTCATCCGGTTTCTCTCACACTCGCACGATTTGGCAGTCTGATAAGAGTCTGTCCATGTCGTTGGGTCTGATCCACCAGGTATCGTTG